>NC_041223.1:36621393-36661486 GCF_002837175.3 Physeter macrocephalus | reverse complement strand
GAAGAAATCAAAGAAGAAATTTAAAAATACCTAAAAAAAAGACAATGAAAACACAACGACCCAATAACTATGGGATGCAGCAAACGCAGTTCTCAGAGGGAAGTTTATAGCAACACAATCCTACCTCAAGAAACAAGAAACATCTCAAATAACCTAACCTTACACCTAAAGAAAGCAATTAGAGAAAGAAGAACAAAGAAAACCCAAAGTCAGTAGAGGGAAAGATATCATAAAGATCACATCAGAAATAAATGAAAAAGAAATGAAGAAACAATAGCAAAAATCCATAAAACTAAAAGATGTTTTTTTGGAGAAGATAAACAAAACTGATAAACCATTAGACAGGCTCATCAAGAAAAGATGGGAGAAGACTCAAATCAATAGAATTAGAAATGAAAAAGGAGAATTAACAACTGACACTGCAGAAACACAAAGGATCATGAGAGATTACTACAAGCAACTATATGGCAATAAGATGGACAACCTGGAAGAAATGGACAAATTCTTAGAAAAGCACAACCTTCTGAAACTGAACCAGGAGAAATAGAAAATATAAACAGACCAATCACAATCACTGAAATTGAGATTGTGATTAAAAATCTTCCAACAAACAAAAACCCATGACCAGGTGGATTCACAAACGAATTCTATCAAACATTTAGAGAAGAGCTAACACCTATCCTTCTCAAACTCTTCCAAAATATGGCTGAGCGAGGAACATTCCCCAACTCATTCTATGAGGCCACCATCACCCTGATATCAAAACCAAAGAAAGATGTCACAAAGAAAACTACAGGCCAATATCACTGATGAATATACATGCAAAAATCCTCAACAAAATACTAGCAAACAGAATCTAACATCACATTGAAAGGATCATACACCATGATCAAGTGGGATTTATCCCAGGAACCAAGGATTCTTCAATATACACAAATTGATCAATGTGATAAAACATATTAACAAATTGAAGGATAGAAAACATATGATCATCTCAATAGATGCAGAAAACGCTTTTGACAAAATTCAACACGCATTTATGATAAAAACCCTCCAGAAAGTAGGCATAGAGGGAACTTACCTTAACATAATAAAGGCCATATATGACAAACCCACAGCCAACATTGTTCTCAATGGTGAAAAACTGAAACCATTTCCTCTAAGATCAGGAAAAAGACAAGGTTGTCCACTGTCACCACTATTATTCAACTTCGTTTTGGAAGTTTTAGCCACAGCAATCAGAGAAGAAAAAGAAATAAAAGAATCCAAATCGGAAAAGAAGTAAAGCTGTCACTGTTTGCAGATGACATGATACTATACATAGAGAATCCTAAAGATGCTACCAGAAAACTACTAGGGCTAATCAATGAATTTGGTAAAGTAGCAGGATACAAAATTAATTCACAGAAATCTCTTGCATTCCTATACACTAATGATGAAAAATATGAAATTAAGGAAACATTCCCATTTACCGTTGCAACAAAAAGAATAAAATGCCTAGGAATAAACCTACCTAAGGAGACAAAAGACTGGTATGCAGAAAACTATAAGACACTGATGAAAGATATTAAAGATGATACAAACAGATAGAGAGATATACCGTGTTCTTGGCTTGGACAAATCAACATTGTGAAAATGACTATACTACCCAAAGCAATCTACAGATTCAATGCAATCCCTATCAAACTACCAATGGAATTTTTCACAGAACTAGAATAAGAAATTTCACAATTTGTGTGGAAATCCAAAAGACCCTGAATAGCCAAAGCAATCTTGAGTAAGATAAATGGAGCTGGAGGAATCAGGCTTCCAGACTTCAGACTATACTACAAAGCTGCAGTAATCAAGACAGTATGGTACTGGCACAAAAACGGAAATATAGATCAATGGAACAGGATAGAAAGTCCACAGATAAACCCATGCACGTATGGTCACCTTATTTTTGATAAGGGAGGCAAAAATATGCAATGGAGAAAAGACAGCCTCTTCAATAAGTGGTGCTCAGAAAACTGGACAGCTACATGTAAAAGAATGAAATTAGAACACTCTGTAACACCATACACAAAAATAAACTCAAAATGGATTAAAGACCTAAGTGTAAGGCCAGAAACTATAAAACTCGTAGAGGAAAACATAGGCAGAACACTATGACATAAATCACAGCAAGATCCTTTTTGACCCACCTCCTAGGGAAATGGAAATAAAAACAAAAATAAACAAATGGACCTAATGAAACCTGAAAGCTTTTGCACAGCAAAGGAAACCATAAACAAGATGAAAAAACCCTCAGAATGGGAGATAATATTTGCAAATGAAGCAACTGACAAAGGATTAATCTCCAAGATATACAAGCAGCTCATGCAGCTCAATATCAAAAAAACAAACTACCCAATCCAAAAATGTCAGAAGACCTAAATAGACATTTCTCCAAAGAAGATATACAGATTGCCAACAAACACATGAAAGAATGCGCAACATCACTGATCATTAGAGAAATGCAAATCAAAACTACAATGAGTTATCACCTCACACCAGTCAGAATGGCCATCATCAAAAAATCTACAAACAATAAATGTTGGAGAGGGTGTGGAGAAAAGGGAACCCTCTTGCATTTTTGGTGGGAATGTAAATTGATACAGCCACTATGGAGAAAAGTATGGAGGTTCCTTAAAAAACTAAAAATAGAACTACCATGTGACCCAACAATCCCACTACTGGGCATATACCCTGAGAAAACCATAATTCAAAAAGAGTCATGTACCACAATGTTCATTGCAGCTGTATTTACAATAGCCAGGATATGGAAGCAACCTAAACATCCATCGACAGATGAATGGATAGAGAAAATGTGGTACATACATACAATGGAATATTACTCGGCCATAAAACGGAATGAAATTGAGTTATTTGTAGTGAGTTGGATAGACCTAGAATCTGTCATACAGAGTGAAGTAAGTCAGAAAGAGAAAAACAAATACTGAATACTAACACATATATATGAAATCAGAAAAAAAAAAAAGATTCTGAATAACCTAGGGGCAGGACAGGAATAAAGATGCAGACGTAGAGAATGTGCTTGATCACACCAGGAGAGGGAAGGGTAAGATGAGACGAAGCAAGAGAGTGGCATTGACATATATTCACTTCAAATATAAAATAGATAGCTAGTGGGAAGCAGCTGCATCTCACAGGGAGATCAGCTCTGTGCTTTGTGACCACCTAGAGTGGTGGGATAGGGAGGGTGGGAGGGAGATGCAAGGGGGAGGGGATATGGGGATATATGTATACATATAGCTGATTCACTTTGTTATACAGTAGCAACTAACACAACAATGTAAAGCAAAAATACTCTAATAAAGAAGTTTAAAAAGTACAAATTAGAAACATAAATCACTATTGTTATAGAATATTGGTTTAGTCATTAATCAATCCTTTAGTCATTCTCATAAAGTTCCTACTTAAAAGCATATGTAAATATTTTATATAATGCTTGGACTGGGCAGAGCTTGCTTCATAGGCAAAATTCTGGGCCCAAAGTAAACCAAACCAAGTAAGTGACCCTCCTTCAGAATTGCATGTTCAAGTGGCTTCTTTTTTAAAGAATTTTCTATATATTATATCTTGTTCTCTGAGCATAGGTGTTATAAGACTTGACTTACTTTAAAATAAATTTTTTGATATTGTCTTAAAATTAACTCTTGACGATGGATTAGTGAGGTCTTTTTAATGTTAAACACTTTATGAAAAAGAAATAAATGAAATAATACATATGTTGAAATGTGTGTGTATGTTGCCAGAATGTTAGCATGACTGGTTTTATGCCATATAATTTAAAACAGAGTAAAGGCATTCTAATAATCAGAATCTTTTGCATCACACAGGCATTTCTTTGCCTACTAACCTAGAAGGTTCCTGTATTATATAAATAAAAAACAACACCTGAGACCAGTGGTTTGTTTGGTAAAATGTTCTTTGATTGTTGATGAAGTACATTCTGTTTGCTTTCTCTTGCAGGTTGTTATTGGTTGTCAAGTAATGCAGTGAGTGATAGAAAGCCCAGTGTATAAAAAAGGAAAAAAATAATTTGAGTAGAACAGCAAAAAATTCTTTTTGTCTTTTACATTACCCTCCACTGTCCTCTTTCTGTCTCCCCAATTTTTAGTTCTAATTTTCATGGCTTGTATACCTTCCTTTCCACCTCCTTTTTGTTACTACCTTACTCTAGCCAGATCGTTTGAACTGGTGTTCAGCAAAAATATATTATCAGGAATGGGAACGAGTGGGGAAAAAAACTAACATTTACTGTGTGCAGAACACTTTCCATAGATGATTTCATTTACTCCACATGGGAACTTTATGAGTTGAAATTATTATCTCTGTATTACAAATGAGGAAACCAAGGATCAGAAATGTTAAGTGAATTGCCTAAAGCTAACAGTACCAATTGAGGGAGCAAAGATTCCATTGAGAAATGATCTGCACACAGACATTACACCTAAGCTGGCTACTTTCCCAGCACCTTTAGAGTTGAATCAATCTTACAGCATTTTCACTTAATTGTTGACTTCTGCACAATCTCCAAGGGGTCAAAGTCTAAATCAGAATCAGAGGACCAAAGCAGTCCATGTAGACTGTGTGTGGTTGGGACAGCTTTGAACACTATTTTGAAGGTAATGTTAAATGTTGATTCCACAAAAAGACCTATTTACTGAATCACTGCATGTAGTCACACCTTGGATTTTCTTTGGTGGTCTTCCTTCCAAGTAATGACAAAGTAAGACCTGGTTTATTTTATGAGGACTGAGAAAGTCAGAACACAGGGTGGCCTTAAGTTTCAGAAAAGTTTAGCTTTTGTTAACATAGATTTTTTCCAATCCTTAAAGTTACACTTCTCTGCATAAACAAAAGTTTTAAGAGTCATATGTTTTCAGTGGGCAATGAACTCCTCAGTAAGCACTCCTAGACATTTGCATTTCAGTCATGGTAACTGAATAGGCTAGACCTGTGATGAAACTCATCATATTTGAAAATCAGTTGCTCTCTGCCAACTTTTCCTTAGACATAAATTTTATGGATTTTTAATGTTACCAATAGATGTATTACTTAGTTCCACAAACTTGCTGCTTTTGGATTAATTTTTCACTTCAAACACAAGAGAACTGACTTTCTACATTCCAATATGTATTTCCCTAGGCATAACTGGCTGAAAGGAATTAAATTCCACTAATATTTTTTATTTCTTTTTGGCTTGAAACACTCCCAAGGCTTTGCGAAATGCGGGCTCAGGCTATATTTATGGTCAAAATAAAAAAGACATTTAAATACATATTAAGTTGCAGAGTCAGATAATGATTACAGCATACATCTATTAAATTTGGTATATTTGGGTTTATTTGAATAAATTTAGATAATTATTAACCTAAATGCTTTATAATATTTAGTCGTAATCAGTATGCCTGGTATTTCCCTTATTTACCTCCCATTAAATATTATAATAAATAGGAAACAAAGTAATAGACAAAAGACTTCTTTTTATAAGATAAAAATATTACAGATTTCAACTTGATTGATGATTATTCCATTTAACATTTCAAGTAAATTAATAATTATAAATAAAATAATTACACATTTATTTTTAAACAGTATTTTATTGTGTGTATTTCCTAGTAAGTATTTTTTTTAATTTAATAAAATACATGTAGTTAATCACTTGTCACAAGAGCACTTTCAATAAGATTTCTCACTTGGGATAAGTATCTCTTTCTGTCAGAACCTCATTAGGAGAGAAAAACCACACAGTAATTTGAATAGAGAAAGTTTAAAGTAACAGATTATTAGCTATATCAGGGATTGGTGTAGTGTGGGATTGGCTAAGTAAGAAGTGGAGAGAACTCTAAAGAATATATGAATAGCAGATATAAGAAGCAAGCACTCTGCTCCGAAGCCTGAGAGATACTCAATGAAAAATCCCCATTCTCTTAAGTTTGAAATACATGTCTTGTTGGCGAGCGCAGAGACATGGCTTACTGGATGGCCAAGAAGTCACTATGATGCCACACTGGTGGAAGGTGCTAGAATTCCACCCTTTTGTGTGCTGGGGGAAGCTTTTCCCAGGGAGGTGTCTCATCAGAAACCTGAGGGGTGTGCTGTGGAAAGCTGATGACGACTGAAAGCTGCTGCACTATAGGAGCCTGGTGCTGTGGTGCTGTGGGTTCCTGCCTAGTGAGAATATGGAAACTAAGAAATGAAACGCTTTTCCTCCTGCCATGCCTCTCCAGCACCCTCTACTGAGAGAGCTTCAGTGCCAGCTGGCAAAGACAAAGTATTTAAAAGATCCAGACCCGTTTTCACAGAGCATGCCAAAAAGGGTGAATTTGGAGCAGAGAGGTAATGAATCAATAACTGGCATAGTATTAGATTTTTTTAAAATGACTAAATACATTATATTTTAATACTTGTTGTACCCATATCAAATATTGGTTTTGACATGGGTATTATTATATATTACCATAGATACATCTATGGGACCAGAAATTATTTTAAACAATTCTTAGAAGTCAACATTCATAAGGTAATAGTTAAGTGTTCTGGGTCGGCAGTCAGTTAAACTGCTTTAGTTACTGGCTCTGTTCCTTTCCAACTGTGACCTTGGGTGAGCTTTTTCAACTGTATGTGCCCATTTCCTCATCTGTAAAATAGAGTCAAAATGGAATCTACCTCAGCTGGGTTGTTGAAAGGGTTAAAGAAGATAATGTAGGTACAGCACTTAGATTTGTGGCTGGCACAGGGTAAGGTCTCAAATCTTTTATTAAGATTTTGTATTTATCAAGCTGGGAGTTTAATTTTTTAATAATTTACATCAAGATAATTTATTTTCCAAGCAAAATCCTTTAGGAGCCTGAAATGTTTAGAAACTCATGAGGCCATGGTCTATTCTTTAGTTTATGTACACAATTGACCGCCATTATGGAGGCAAGCAGGGCAGATTGTGATTCCAAATGAGAGTTTTTTTGTTGGTTTGTTTGTTTGTTTTGCGGTACGCGGGCCTCTCACTGTTGTGGCCTCTCCCGTTGCGGAGCACAGGCTCCGGACGCGCAGTCTCAGCGGCCATAGCTCACGGGCCCAGCTGCTGCGGGGCATGTGGGATCTTCCCGGACCGGGGCACGAACCCGCGTCCCCTGCATCGGCAGGCGGACTCTCAACCACTGCGCCACCAGGGAAGCCCGAGAGTTATATTTTTTAATTTCTTAATTTTAATCCTGCTTAATCAGAATTCAGAATAAATATGCTATAAATATATACAACTTTTAGTTAAGGATGGTATGTGGTCATATTGCTATGTGCTGTTAAAATACTTCCTAAATAACCATAACTAATATATGGAAAAAATTTTAAAGTATGATTTATAGAAAAGCACTCCCCCACCTTCTAAGGTAGAATAACTTACATCATCCCTATGTTTTAGTACTTTTTGTACCAATAATGATGATGTTGGACTTGAGTTTTCAGAACACATTAATCCAAATGGCTAATACAAGAAATGCTAAAATTGGATAACAGTATTTGGCCAAGCTCTCAGGCTCTCCCACAAAACTGGAAGAAAAATGGTTTGTCTTAGGCCAGTATTAGCACAGTGTCTAAAAGAAATACTTATTTAACTACACAAAACTTTAAAAGTAGGTGGATATTTATTGCAGATCTCCTGAGGAAGTGGCAAAGAGGAAATTACATTGCATCACACATAGCAAAACTTAAAAATCCTCTAATCACTTTACCCTAATCACTCTCTCATTTCTCACAGGAGCTGATCACTTTCTCTCTTCATATATTTTAGTTTGATAGCTAATATACCACTTAGTTCCAAGCTCATTCTGCAGACTCAACCTAAATAGCTTGGTCTTGCTGCTCTTGGGTGAGGAAGGGGCAAGGAAGATAGGGGAGGCAAAAATGAATGAGAGAGCCTACATCAGTTCCAGGAGGAGAGTGGACTGGGGCACCAGTGCTTCCTGTTTTACAAAGCTACGTGGGAGAAGAGGATGCACTCAAAAAGCCCGCATTTAAGGAAGCTCTACATTTTATCCCCTTTAACACTCTACCCAATGCAAATGTAACTAATGTAAGGTCTGGGAATTTGACCAGTTATACCAATCCTGCTCTTCCTTGAGAGAGAAGTGGAGATAAAAGATGGGTGGGTTTGGAGATAAAGAGAAATCTTGATTTACCCCTAAAATCCAACAGTTATGAAAATACAGTATCAACTAAAATGAAATACTCAGGCTGTAGAAATACTTCTGTCCTCTACTTAAGCATTTTAACTTACGACTTTTGTGGATCATGATGTAAAGGAGGACTTTATGTTCTGAGGAATATGGTTTCCATTCAGTAATTGAAAACAGGATTACAAAACTTAAGGGAAGGACAGTGTACATAGATTCTATTTTCATTCCAAAAGGATAGCAGGGAAGATTAATTGCTATTTTTTTCTAGTGTGTGTGCCGTTGAGCTATATCCTTGGAAATTTGTGAATCACATTGACCATTCATGATTCTATTAATACAGGGCTGAAGCCATTTCCAAAGCTTTTACATAAATTGTGCCATAAAATAAACTGTACATGACATAACAAGCATTACTATTTTGTAATATTAACTTTAACCTTATTTGACAATAGAGACTTTAAATGAGAATTTCTCTTTTATAACGCATGTCGAGAGTGGGTGAGAGCAATGGTGAAATGTATCATACAGCAGGTAAAGGTGGGTCACAACTGCTCAACAATGGCCTTCTGACCTTCTGCAGAGGCAGCCACATTGACCTTCATGGAAGAAGCAGGTGGCAGAGAATAGGAGGGGTAAAATGGTAAAACACTTTATGGAAGGATACCAGAAGGGAAGCGGCTTGTGAAATGCTAGGTTATTAAGGAATATTATGAATGGCAGTACCATTTTGCCCTTGGCGATTATTTTTGCATTTCCTGGAAAGTAGCTAACATATTGTTTATTAATTATGACTAATACATTTATGTGTTAGTAGCTTTGCATCTGCATATTGAAGGGCCTTAGCATACTTTCAGAAATCCAAAATAGCTTGCTCTAATTCTTTAATGTTGTAGTTTTTGCCACTTTGAAACCAGACTGCCTGGTTTCCTACACCTTTAACCAGCTCTTCTTCGTGACCTACAATGTTGCCCACAAAATCTTCACCATTCACTTCCTATACAACTCATAATGGGCATCACACTGTCATCTGTGGATGGAACCCTGCCCTCAACCACTTGGCTTTCTAAAAAATTCACTTTTCAGATTTCATCTCACCCACTAAAGACTTAATGTTCATCAGTCATTTAGCAATGTGGTAATAGAAGAGTGTTCTCATTCTTCCAAATATTGGCATCAGTGCTTAGATTTTTTTTCCATAGTGTTTATGTCATCATGCCTTGGTCTGGAAAGCTGGGAGAGAGTCATGATATTAGGGGAAAGGAACACCATATTAACTGACACTCAGCAATAAAAATGAAAGAGCTTATGCATATTTGGTATATTATTAGCAAACCTTAAATTCACAGTTATAGGAAGTAATATATTTTTATACTTTTAGCGAAAATATTTATTAAACCAGTCTCAAAAGAGATCTGCCATGATCCACACTTTCATATACATCTGCCAAGGAAATCTGGCCTCTTGGTGCCCTGCATTTTGCAGAATGGTAAATAAGCCTGGCTTAATTACCCTATCAACTGCACTGCCTTAAATTCAAGGGAAGTTTGACTTTGGCACCTGAAAACTTGTACTGTCTCTCCCTTGGGTAGTCTCACCAAGGCAATTTCTTCCAACCAGTTTAATTTTGGGCTGAATGTTATTTTAGCCTTCTTTATGTGTTTCTTTAGCTTGGGAGGATAACATATGTAAGGGGTTATGGTCTAAAGATTCTGCCTTTCCGGTTTACTTCACATTATGCAAAGTTATATGGTCCTCCAAATAAAAAAAAATCTTGCTGCATGATAAAAAAAATTATTCCTATGCCTTAACTAGTAATATGCCACCTGCAGTTTTAGAGACATGTTTCTACAGGCTCCTGACTTCTTCCCAAATAAATTTATGTTGAGATCCATACGTTTTCTGAATACGTTCTTATAAACCAACATCTTTAAAATATTTACTTTTTTCTACTTATAATTTTGCCAGGCTAAAACACCTATTGAAGTAATTTCACAAATTACTTTCTTATTTCCAAAATAAAAGGATCATTCACACAATAGAACCATCAGCAAATATGCTATTTGCTCTCATAATTTATCTAAAACTTATATTTCATCCCTGATGACTATCAGTATACAGCAGGAAAAAAGAATTTAGTGAATTGTGGGTGTGGAGAGGAAAAAAACTCACTAGCACTATCCTGAACCCCTGTCTCACTAGGTTATGTTTTCTTATACCCACATGCTTCACTCAATACCATGCTTAGACTTCACTCCCATCGTGACAACTAGGGGTTGATTTTATTTTCAGAGATATTTTCCCAAGAAATAAATTTCATGATTTCAGAAGTTTCACTATTTCTGTTAAAATGAGAGAATAATTAATTACATCAAAAAGTGGATGCTTGCTAGTAGGTTAGGCTCTATCTAGTGAACCAAGCCCATGGTATGTTCAGTTGTAATTTCTTCCTAAGCCAAAACCAAATTATCAATATTATAAGTCAGGTCCTTTCATAGTTGCTGGCATACTGTGAAATCCAAAAAATATTAGTTCCAAGAGCTTAAAAGACTAATATATAAGGAAATGTAAGGCAAGATGTACTACTCCCCTAGCTCTAATAGGCAAATTTTTTAGGCATATATTTGCTATTCAACATTTGATAAACTTTAGTTGTTGTGTATCTATTATATGTCCAGAATTGTCATGGGCTTTTTGGGGTTTGAAATAAGGTTGAAAAGTTTATTTTGTCCCTCACAGTCTTTACAATAAAATGTCTTCCAGGAAGTTCCACAAACATTTGTAATTTTTTTTCTTAATTTAAGTATGAGTCTAAGAAAGTTCAAATAAAGCAACAATTTATTAAGTTTCCACCACGGAGAAAGTACTGCATGTGCAACCTTAGTGACAGAATTTAAGTTCTCTGTGTAGAGGATTGTCCTTGTCATTATTATCATTTTCAACATCATCTTCACCTCTGTGGTCATTATTCTTATGCTTCTTATATATTCACTTACATATGCATGTGCTAGGCTCATAGTAGAATTGATTATATAGCATGAGGATAGTTTACAGTATCTGTACATTATCACAGCTGACTATTGGCTTTACATACTGACTCTATTACCAATAGCTTTAACTGTTCCACGATACTTTCCCCACTTATTACTCTAAATGAATATTAAATTATAAAATTAGACCATCCAGAGTAAACATTCAACACATATTCTAGACAAATGTTTTAAGCTATTAGACTTGTCAGAACTGCTCAGGGCAGATGAGGATAACTAGTGGGATTACACTGTAACCTTCATGTAACCAGTAGAGTAAGACTGAGTACATGATGACAATCTTGTAATAGCCTCATCTTTGGGAAAATGAAGAGCTTTGTGACATTTCAGGGAAATTAGGAGAATTAAGATGACAGCTTTGGGAGATCCAAGAGAAGAATCAGAAAGCTTTAGAGTTAGAATTAGAGAAACTCACACTAAGGTCTGGGGATAATTTTAGGCTTTACATTTCTGTCTTGTGGGAACATTGTGATGAACAAGACTACCTTAGTCATTGTCATTGTTAAGAAGAATTGAAGCAAAATCAAAGACATTGGCCTCTGTTATGAACTGAATGTGACCCCTCAAAATGCTTATGATGAAATCTAATCCTCAAGTGATAGTATTTAGAGGTGAGACTTTTGGGAGGTAATTAGGTCATGAGGGTGGAGCTCATGAATGGGATTAATGCCCTTATTTAAAAAAAAAAAGAAAGAAAAAAGCCAGAGTGGTAGCTCATTCTCTTTTTACTCTGTGAGGATCCAAGGAGAAGTTGGCAGTCTGTAACCCAGAAGAGAGGTCTTACCAGAACCCAACCAGCTAGCACCTGATCTTGGGCTTCTAGCCTCTAGAACTCTGAGAAATAAATTTCTGTTGTTTAAGAGAAACCCAGCCTATAGTATATTTTTTATAGTAACTTGAGCTAAGACAGTCTCTAAATTTGCATATTCTTTGTGTCATTGAAGAACTAATACATAATTTGAGGAAATATTTAGATTGTTAAAACATTGTAGAAAATTTAAAGCGAAAATTGGTTGAAGTTCTTTTCTATGTCTTTTGGTAAAATATAATTTTAGATAGAGTTAAAGCAGGGAGAGGAAAATACTTATACTCCTGACAAAATTGTATCATTAGGAAGTGATGATGTGATTTCAAGTATGTACTATCTGTTGATATCTCAAATTACTCATTAATTATAGTTAAATAATAAAAAGTGTCAGGACTATTCTTTAGTTCAAGTTGTTCATTTAAGCATTTATTCAATATTTGCTTATCAAACATTGGTTAAGTTCCTCTGTAGACCAGGCACTGGCCTAAGTGATAGACACACAAAGATGAGTAAGTCGTTTGTTCCTGTTTCCAAGGAATTCCGTCTAGTAAGAGAGAAAAAAAAAAGTCACAGATGAGAAATATTCAAATTGTTGTGGGTGAAAAAAATAGAAAGAAACTGCCTTGGAGAATCAGGGAGATCTTCAGAGAAGAGGTGAGATCCACCTTGAATCTTGAACGGCAGAGAGAAGGAACAGAATCCTAGACAAAAAGAACTGTGGGTCTGGAACAAAAAAATGAGTGTTTTTGAGGAGCAAAAAGAAACTTAGTACAGCCCCAGGAAACGAAAAATTAGGAAAGGGGTAGTATGGAGAGGGAAGAAGACGGAAAAAGTACATGGTGAAAGATTTTATTTGCCAGGTCAGAAAGTCTGGACTTGATCCTGCAGATAATGGGGAACCATTAAAGGTATTTAATCACTAATGATAATTTTTTTAAAAACTCAGTGTATTTAAAAAGGAATATATGGTATATAATCTCTTCCATATCCTTCCATAGTTTTGTTTAAATGGCCTGCTTATGGGCTTCCTCAGAGTATCATTATTTTTATACTCTTCAGGACCTCATTGACCCTCTCTTTCACTCTGAATTACTTTCATTATAAACTGCCTTTAAGTCCATGCCAATTGTGCCAAAGTGAAAGATATGTTAAATATAATCCCTGAGAGTAACGCAATCATGAAATGTAACATGGATTCCCGAATCATTCGGTTGGACAGTCCATGCATTTACATTAACTGTCTAATTGCTACACCTCTTTGGTCACTTTAGCTAGTTCTACACAGCTAAACATGGCTGATGTAACATGTGAAACATGGGGATGTCTAGGAGGGATAAAAACTTAAAATTAATACATGTGGACAGGTCCAACTATGTTGGCCAAATCAAGTTTCTGTGGGCATACTGAGTTTTGAAAATTACTTGTAAGCTGACTTAAGAAATATTTGTAGAACACTAGGATTTTTTTTTGATAAAAGTCTCTGGATAAGGCATAGTGTTGTTTCACTGAATGTCCAAAACATTGAAATAATCTTAACATTCTTTGTATTGTAAAATACTCAGCTTGATATTTTGAAATGTACCTTCTCTGGAACTTGAAAAAGGTTTACTTGGTGCTCTAGTTTGAGATAAAATATTTCATGTTTTCTTTCTTACTCCACTGTCCTTTTTATAAACTTTTAAAGAATATGTATAATTATAAATATAGCTATTTGTTGTTGATTAGAATAACTAAATTTAATTAGGATGAAATATTTATCTTTTTAAAATAAACAGATGGTAAAATATCTCCACAATTTATTCAAAGTTTGGGCTGGGAATTGGAAAAGAAGGTAATTAACACATATGAATATACATCTATAATATACACCGTACATATTTAATATAATACATAAAATATTATACAATTCTGAATTTCTCTAGTAATGAAACATCAATCCCCTGAGGTGTTAAAAGTTGCTTCATGAAAAGAGTTCTTAATCAAATAAGTTTGACAATGCTTAACTATAATTTTACTCCCCCTTTCTGAAGAAAACTTAACACATAGCCCTTTAAAGTCTTTTAGAAGTCCTGCCATAAAGAAACCCATTTAACTTTGTTTAACCTAATGTTTCCAAAAGTTATTTGTGTTTGGAAACTCTCTTCTCCCCAGAACATTTATTAATATCTCATGGGACTCTAGTATTCTAAGGAACATTTTTTTGGGGAAAGTTGACATAGAAGGTAAGTAAATATAATTTATTATACACACAGAGGTGTAAACAATAAACACATTGCCCCTGATTAGGTAGAGCAGGTTGTCTTGGCATAAGTTGTATACTTTGAAGTTTTAAAACTGAATACGATGCCTGAAACACAGTAGGTACTAAATAAATATCTACTGAAGTGAAATGATTTTAGTATGTAGACACTTCACTCTCCCCACCCCCCCTCCTCCAGTGTCCAGTTTCCTGTAGCGTTCCCTTGAACTACTTTTCCCTGTGGTCAGACAAGCTAAGTAAATTATTACGATCCCTTGTAATTAAAATCCTGTGCTCAGCATATTTTAACTTGCTGTATTATATCACGGAGCTTCTTTTGGTGGTTGTAAAATGCTCCTTAGCCCTGAAACCACAGCATGCTGAAACATCGTGTAGCCGTTAACCATCAGAGGATTGTTTTCTCAAAGTTACATTATCCCTGCCCATGTTGACGAAGGCATTAGTCTTTAAGGATCACTGCTCTTTCTGGGCCTCATACTTTTTCAATGTTCTCTGCCCTGATGATATTTCTTCTTTTAAAATTTGATCATTTCAGGTTCTCCATGGAAACAGGTGCTTAAGTCCATCTTCCATCTTGTGGAATTTGAAGTAATCTAATGTCATTTTCTAGATCGATCTATCTCCCAAGGTTTTTCTATGAACTCCTTCAGCAAACATTTTAGTGCTTACTGATTTTTGAAACTGTGAAGGTGAAATACAGACTATTCAAAATAATCTCATGGTCTAATAACAAAACATGTACATAACGTACAATCACAGTTCTGGGTGATAGCAAGTATGTTCAAAGTATGCACAAGAGGTAATGTTATCTCAGAGGAGAGTCATTTCCTCAGTATAGTCGTGAAATACCCTTGGATTCTTTGCCTTTCTCTCTCCACTACATGCCTGAAAAAAAATCCATCCTTTTTTATCTCTTCAGGACTCAAACCACTACTGGAGAAAAATCACACAGCTAGGCTAGTGGATTCATTTTAAATTTGTGATTACGTACTCCAAATAAGCTCTCAACAATGCTCAGTAATTCTATTATGTCTTTCTTTAGGCTCAATTTGGAACTGTTAGACAACTCTTACCAGTTTCTCTTCTCCTTAATCCTTCCTCTTCTCCCACCTTTTAAATATACACTGTCTGTTGGTAATCATTCCTCATTTGTTAAAAAAAAAAAAAAAGAAGACCCTCTAATAACGCCCTCATTTTCCCACCACCAAACTTAAAGGCTACCTACATCTGCACTATCTTTGTCTTCCTCCGTCCTATTATCTTGGAAGAAGTGTCCCTCCGTCAGTCAAAGGCAAGTGCCTCCACTTTTGCCTTGTACAGAAATTTATCTCTACTATTGCTTCTCTCTTCTACTTAATAATCTCTCTTTCTCCGCTGGAGCATTCCCACCAGCTTAAACATCTTCCAGCATCTCCCATGTCGAAAAACCGAAAGATGGAGGAGGTGGGGGAGGAGGAAGAAAGGAAACGTGTCCTTTAAGCACCCTCCCTAACTACCAACCCATTTCTTTGAGCCATATTATATCCAAATTTACTGAAAAAAAACTGTCTACACACTCTGCCTCCACCTCCTCATCTTTCCGTTACTTTTCAATCTTCTCCATCCTGGCTCCATCCCCGTATCTTCATTGATGCTGATCTTTATGTCGTTGAAGCCAATAAAATCTGTCCTCATCTTATTAGACAACTCAGCAAAATACAATATGACATCCAGGTCCTTCTCAGATCCCTCTTTGGCCGTGGCTTCTGTATCTGTTCTGGTTGTTTTCCTACCACACTGGTCACTCCTTTCATTCTTCTTTGGTGCTCTCTCTAACGATTGTTGTGCTTCAGGACTTGGCTCTTACCTTTTCGTTGGCCGAACTCTCTTATTATGTGATCTCATCCATTTCCATGACTTTATATTTTTCTGTTGTGTCATGACTCCCTTGAGCTTCAGATTCATATCTAACAACTTATTTGAATGTATTTCACCACTGACTCAGTTTAGGAAGCATCACAAGGTGGCCTCGTTTTGCATTCCACTCCACTCACTACAGGTGTGGGAAGTCTTCCCTTCCACATCACCATCTCCCCACTCAGTATCTAGGGCTTTCTCAAGTATTGTGAGTCACTAGAATATTTCAAAATGATTTGTCTATTTGTCCATATGGGGTAAATCAGAGAAGGATCAAACAAAATCTGAAGCACTAACAGGCATCTCTCCTGCTGAGCAGTGGCTGGGAGCAGTACCAGGGACTATTGAAGAGATACCTATATTAGACATTGATGGAAAGAACAGTATGCATAATCTATGGGCACAAGGGATGGACAGTGATTGCATAAATGTAGGCCAGGGCACTCATCAGATGATGACTTTCACATGGTTCCTACAAGACTTAAAATGCTCCTCACTGTGGCCCTTTGATGAACTAATCCCCGTTTCTGTCCATATGGCCCATCTAGGTCTAGTCCTCTTGACCCATACCCCAACCTTTCTACTCTCATCACTTCCATCTCTTTGTTCCTTTTTATCTCCAGGGATCTCTTCTTTTCTGGCTACTGGGTAAGGCATGATGCAGCAAAGACCTTATCTGCCTAATTATATCTCTCACATTTTATCTATGCTAGGAATCCTCTATGTTCTAAAAAGACCCAAAGCCAGGAAGTCTCCTCCTTTTCTCTGGATTTTACAATCAGAGCCTTACCTTGATTCAATTGCATACAGAATGGTATGGCTGTTTGAATAGGGGTTTGAGAAATGATAAAAGTAAGCATCAGGTAATAAATTAAACTATTATCCTACTAAGATGTCTGTATTAGCTCAGGTTGCTATAAAAAAATACCATACGCCTACTGGCTTAAACAGCAGAAATTTATTTTCTCATAGTTTGAATTTGTTCACTTCTCCATCTCTACAATCCATACATTAGTGCATGCCTGGACTAATTACCTGGACCCCATCACCTGGACTGCTAGCCTCCTTAAATAATGTCCCTACTTCCAATCTTTCCACCTTATTATTCACTCCCCACAGCATGAATGATTTCATTAAAATGTCAATCAGATTATTACATGCACCTGAATAAAACTTTTCAGTGACTTGCTGCACTTAAAATATGATCTAATTGCCTTACTTTAGCCTATAAGACTCTGGTAAAATTTTTGGATGTTATAAGAAAGATGTTTGGGTGTTATAGGATTTCAAATGGGGGAAGAAATGCTTAGACCTACTTTGTGAGACATGGCAATTTGGAAGCAGTAGAGACAATAGATAGAAAGATTAAGCTGGCGACAAGAAGAGATATATACAATCTACTGATATAATCAAGGGTGAAATTATAAAAGTTGAAAGTAAGATAGTAAGTATTGACAAGAGGAAATATATTAAGGAGTATTTATGAGATATAGAAAAAAAGAAGCCATGCTGAACTGACATAAGGGTATAAGAGAGACAATAAGGGAACAAGCTCCTCCCAGGCTTCTGAATCTTGTGCCTGAGTGGAAGGCAGTGTCGTTCACTTATCATTAGTAATTTAGGAGAAAAAGAGACTTGTGGAAGAGTTAACCAAAAAGTTATTATAGAAGCCCCTTTCAGGGTAGGTTATCATATTTCATTGCTTGGAGAAGCACATACTATATGCCTTGCACAGTTGACATTGCTGAATGCCTGTTGGATGAAAAAATCAGTAAAAGAAATCATGGCACTGACACTTTTTAATGCTACAGTAATCCATCAAATTAAAAATTGAGGACTTCCTCTTGCAAGAGCACCAGAATCACCAATAACTGCTGAACAATCATCGACAGGGAGACACTGGAACTCACCAAAAAAGATACCCCACATCCAAAGACAGGGGAAGTAGCAATGAGATGGTAGGAGGGGTGCAATCACAATAAAATAAAATCCTATAACTGCTGGGTGGGTGACTCACAAACTGGAGGACAATTGTACCACAGAAGTCCCCCCACTGGAGTGAAGGTTCTGAGCCCCACATCAGGCTTCCCAACCGTGCAACCACAATAAAATAAAATCCTAAAACTGCTGGGTGGGTGACTCACAAACTGGAGGACAATTGTACCACAGAAGTCCCCCCACTGGAGTGAAGGTTCTGAGCCCCACATCAGGCTTCCCAACCTAGGGGTCCAGCAATGGGAGGAGGAATTCCCAGAGAATCAGACTTTGAAGGCTACTGGGATTTCATTGCAGGACTTCAACAGGACTGGGGGAAACAGAGACTCCACTCTTGGAAGGCACACACAAAGTAGTGTGCACATCAGGAACCAGGGGAAGGAGCAGTGACCCCATAGGAGATTGAACTAGACCTACCTGCTAGTGTCGGAGGGTCTTCTGCAGAGGCAGGGGGTGGTTGTGGCTCAGCATGGGGACAAGGACACTGACAGCAGAAGTTCTGGGAAGTACTCCTTGGCGTGAGCCCTCCCGGAATCCACCATTAGGCCCACCAAAGGGCCTGTAGTTTGCAGTGTTGGGTCACCTCAGGCCAAACAACTAAGAGAGAGGGAACCCAGCCCCACCCATCAGCAGACAAGCAGATTAAAGTTTTACTGAGCTCTGCCCACCAGAGCAACACCCAGCTCTACCAACCACTAGTCCCTCACATCAGGAAGCTTGCACAACCCTCTTAGATAGCCTCATCCTTCAGAGGGCAGACAGCTGAAACAGAAAGAACTACAATCCTGCAGCCTGTGGAAAGAAAACCAAATTCACAGAAAGGTAGACAAAAGGAAAAGGCAGAGGACTATGTACCAGATGAAGGAACAAGATAAAACCCCAGAAAAACAGCTAAGTGAAGTGGAGATAGGCAACCTTCCAGAAAAAGAATTCAGAATAATGATAGTGAACATGATCCAGGACTTTGGAAAAAGAATGGAGGCAAAGATCGAGAAGATGCAAGAAATGTTTAACAAAAGTCTAGAAGAATTAAAGAACAAACACCTAGAAGAATTAAAGAACAAACAAACAGAGATGAACAGTACAATAACTGAAATGAAAAATACACTAGAAGGAATAAATACCAGAATAATTGAGGCAAAAGAATGGATAAGTGACCTGGAAGACAGATTGGTGGAATTCACTGCTGGGGAACAGAATAAAGAAAATAGAATGAAAAGAAATGAAGACAGCCTAAGAAACCTTTGGGACAACATTAAACACACCAACATTCACATTATAGGGGAGCCAGAAGGAAAAGAGACAGAGAAAGGACCCGAGAAAATATTTGAAGAGATTGTAGTCGAAAACTTCCCTAACATGGTAAAGGAAATAGCCACCCAAGTCCAGGAAGCGCAGAGAGTCCCATACAGGATAAAACCAAGGAGAAACACGCCGAGACACATAGTAATAAAATTGGCAAAAATTAAAGACAAAGAAAAATTATTGAAAGCAGCAAGGGAAAAATGGCAAATAATATACAAGGGAACTCCCATAAGGTTAACAGCCGGTTTCTCAGCAGAAACCCTACAAGCCAGAAGGGAGTGGCACGATATATTTAAAGTGATGAAAGGGAAGAACTTAAAGCCGAGATTACTCTACAAGGATCTCATTCAGATTCAACAGAGATATCAAAAGCTTTACAGACAAGCAAAAACGAAGAGAATTCAGCACCACCAAACCAGCTCTACAACAAATGCTAAAGGAACTTCTCTAAGTGGGAAACGAGAGAAGAAAAGGACGGACAAAAACAAACCCAAAACAATTAAGAAAATGGTAATAGGAACATACATATCGATAATTACCTTAAATGTGAATGGATTAAATTCTCCAACCAAAAGACACAGGCTTGCTAAAAGGATACAAAACTAACACCCGTATGTGCTGTCTACAAGACACCCACTTCAAACCTAGGGACACATACAGACTGAAAGGAGGCAATGGAAAAAGATATTCCATGCAAATGCAAATCAAAAGAAAGGTGGAGTAGCAATACTTATATCAGATAAAATAGACTTTAAACTAAAGAATGTTACAAGAGACAAGGAAGGACACTACATAATGATCAAGAGATCAATCCAAGAAGAAGGTATAACAGTTATAAATATATATACACCCAACATAGGAGCACCTCAATACATAAGGCAAATGCTAACAGCTATAAAAGAGGAAATTGTAATACAGTAATAGTGGGGGGCTTTAACACCTCACCTATACCAATGGATAGATCATCCAGACAGAAAATTAATAGGGAAATACAAGCTTTAAATGACACAGTAGACCAGAGATTTAATTGATATTTATAGGACAGTCCATCCAAAAACAGCAGATTACACTTTCTTCTCAAGTGCTCATGGAACATTCTCCAGGATAGATCACATCTGGGGTCACAAATCAAGCCTTGGTAAATTTAAGAAAATTGAAATCATATCAAGCATCTTTTCCAACCACAATGCTATGAGATTAGAAATGAATTACAGGGAAAAAAACATAAAAGAACACAAACACATGGAGGCTAAACAATACGTTACTAAATAACCAAGAGATCACTGAAGAAATGAAAGAGGAAATCAAAAAATACCTAGAAAAAAATGACAACAAAAACACAACGATCCAAAACCTATGGGTTGCAGCAAAAGCAGTTCTAAGGGGGAAATTTATAGCAATACAATCCTACCTCAAGAAACAAGCAAATTCTCAAGTAAACAATCTAACCTTACACCTAAAGGAACTAGAGAAAGAAAAACAAACAAAACCCAAAGTTAGTAGAAGTAAAGAAATCATAAAGATAAGAGCAGAAATAAATGAAATAGAAACAAAGAAAACAATAGCAAAGATCAATAAAACTAATAGCTGGTTCTTTGAGAAGATAAAATTGATAAACCTTTAGCCAGACTCATCAAGCGAAACAGGGAGAGGACTCAAATTAATAAAATTAGACATGAAAAAGGAGAAGTTACAACACTGCAAAAATACAAAACATCATAAGAGACTACTGCAAGCAACTCTGTGCCAATAAGATGGGCAACCTGGAAGAAATGGACAAATTCTTAGAAAGGTATAACCTTCCAAGACTGAACCAGGAAGAAATAGAGAATACGAACAGACAAATCACAAGTAATGAAATTGAAAGTGATTAATAATATTCCAGCAAACAAAAGTCCAGGACCATTTGGCTTCATAGGTGAATTCTATCAAACATTCAGAGAAGAGCTAACACCCATCCTTCTCAAAAACTTCCAAAAAATTGCAGAGGAAGGAATACTCTCAGCCTCATTTTATGAGGCCACTATCGACCTG
This sequence comes from Physeter macrocephalus, assembly GCF_002837175.3. Taxonomy (NCBI): domain Eukaryota; kingdom Metazoa; phylum Chordata; class Mammalia; order Artiodactyla; family Physeteridae; genus Physeter; species Physeter macrocephalus. The sequence goes on along the minus strand of NC_041223.1, from coordinate 36,639,922 downwards.
ATAACAAAACCAGGCAAAGATGTTACAAAAAAAGAAAATTACAGACCAATATCACTGATGAATATAGATGCAAAATTCCTCAACAAAATACTAGCAAACAGAATCCAACAACACATTAAAAGGATCGTACACCATGATCAAGTGGGATTTATCCCAGGGATGCAGGGATTCTTCAATATATGCAAAGCAATCAATGTGATACACCATATTAACAAATTGAAGAATAAATCTATATGATCATCTCGATAGATATAGAAAAAACTTTTGACAAAATTCAACACCCATTTATGATAAAAAGTCTCTGGAAAGTGGGCATAGAGGGAACCTACCTCAACATAAAGGCCGTATACGACAAGCCCAGAGCAAACATCATTCTCAACAGTGAAAAACTGAAAGCATTTCTTCCAAGATCAGGAAAAAGACAAGGATGTCCACTCTCACCACTATTATTCAACGTAGTTTTGGCAGTCCTAGCCACGGCAATCAGAGAAGAAAAGGAAATAAAAGGAATCCAAATTGGAAAAGAAGAAGTAAAACTGTCACTGTTTGCAGATGACATGATACTATACGTAGAGAATCCTAAAGATATCACTAGAAAACTCCTAGAGCTAATCAATGAATTTTGTAAAGTTGAAGGATACAAAATTAATGCACAGGAATCTCTTGCATTCCTATACACTAACAATGAAAGATCAGAAAGAGAAATTAAGGAAACAATCCCATTCACCATTGCAACAAAAAGAATAAAATACTCAGGAATAAATCTACCTAAGGAGGTAAAATACCTGTACTCAGTAAACTATAAGACACTATGAAAGAAAGCAAAGATGACACAAAGAGATGGAGAGATATACCATGTTCTTGGATTGGAAGAATCAATATTGTGAAAATGACTATACTACCCAAAGCAATCTACAGATTCAGTGCAATCCCTATCAAATTTCCAATGGCATTTTTTTACAGAACTAGAACAAGAAATCTTAAAATTTGTATGGAGACACAAAAGACCCCAAATAGCCAAAGCAATATTGAGGGAAAAAAACGGAGCTGGAGGAATCAGACTCCCTGACTTCACACTCTACTACAAAGTTACAGTAATCAAGATAATATGGTACTGACACAAAAATAGAAATATAGATCATTGGAATAGGATAGAAAGCCCAGAGATAAACCCAGGTACCTATGGTCAACTAATCTATGACAAAGGAGGCAAGGATATACAATGGAGAAAAGGCAGTCTCTTCAATAAGTGATGCTGGGAAAACTGGACAGCTGCATGTAAAAGGATAAAATTAGAACACTCCCTAGCACCATACACAAAAATAAACTGAAAATGAATTAAAGACCTAAATGTAAGACCGGACACGATAAAACTCTTAGAGGAAACCATAGGAAGAACACTCATTGACATAAATCACAGCAAGATCTTTTTCAACCCACTCCTAGAGTAATGCAAATAAAAACAAAAATTAACAAATGGAATCTAATGAAACTTCAAAGCTTTTGCACAGCAAAGGAAACCTTAAACAAGACAAAAAGACAACCCTCAGAATGGGAGAAAATATTTGCAAATGAATCAGTGGACAAAGGAGTAATCTCCAAAATATATAAACAGTTCATGCAGATCAATATTAAAAAAACAAGCAACCCAATCAAAAAATGGGCAGAAGACCTAAATAGACAGTTCTCCAAACAAGACATACTAATGGCAAAGCGGCACATGAAAAGATGCTCAACATCACTAATTATTAGAGAAATGCAAATCAAAACCACAATGAGGTATCACCTCACACCAGCTAGAATGGGCATCACCAAAAAATCTACAAACAACAAATGCTGGAGAGGGTGTAAAGAAAAGGGAACCCTCTTGCATTGTTGGTGGGAATGCAAATTGATACAGCCACTATGGAGAACAGTATGGAGGTTCCTTAAAAAACTAAAAATAGAATTACGATATGACCCAGCAGTCCCACTACTGGGCATATACCCTGAGAAAACCATAATTCAAAAAGACACATGCACCTCAGTGTTAATTACATTAGCTGGGTCATCGAAGCAACCTAAATGCCCATCAGCAGACGAATGGATAAAGAAGATGTGGTACATATATACAAAGGAATATTACTCAGCCATCAAAGGGAATGAAATTGGGTCATTTGTAGAGATGTGGATGGACCTTGAGACTGTCATACAGAGTGAAGTAAGTCAGAAAGAAGAACAGATATCATATATTAACGCGTATATGTGGAATCTAGAAAAATCGTACAGATGAACTGGTTTGCAAGGCAGAAATAGAGACACAGATTTAGAGAACAAACATACGGACACCAAGAGAGGAATGTGGGGGTTGGTGGGGGTGATGGTGGTGGGATGAATTGGGAGATTGGGATTGAGATATATATACTAATAAGTATAAAATAGATAACTAATAAGAACCTGCTGTATAAAGAAATAAAATAAAATTCAAAAAAAATTGAGATGAAAACATGAAGATCAAAACATCTCTTTAGAACTGGATCTTTTCTTTAAAGATGGAAATACCTACAGATATGGCTGGGCTTGCCATTTTGCTTATATTCCAGTATCAGCTGTTGAGTATCAGCACAAACCAATGATTGAAGATCTTCTTTTATGTGAATGCTTGGCAACAATAGAAATGGTGCCGAAATATTCAAAGGATTGAATATCTTCTTTTGAATCATATGATTTCTTTTGAAACAATTGTGTCGATATTTGTTTTAATGGTGCAAAAGCATTTGGTGAGTTAAATTGCTGGCACAGATAAAAGCCATGGCTCCAAACCATGTCAATAGTCATCAAATTCTCCACCGTTACATATTGGCAAAAAAAAATGCCAGTTTTATTTAAGAATGTCCTTGAAAAAGCAGTAAAAAATATATATTTTTTGGTTAAATCTTAACCCTTGAGTACATTTTTTATTATTTGGTGTGATAGAATAGGAAGTATGCATAAAGCACTTCTGCTGCAAACTGAAGTGTAATGTTTGTCAAGGGGAAGAGCACTCGTGCAGTTGTTTCAGTTGTAAGCTGAAATGGTCACTTTTTTTCATGGGACACTATTTTTGCTTGAAAGAATGACTGACAGACAAAATTATAGTTATTTAGACTTGGGTGTTTGGTAGATATTTTATCAAAATATGTCAAATGATATTTAAAGTCAAATATGAATTTTTAAAAATTATATAATGAAATGTTTCAACACTTAGAAGATCTGCACAACTCAGTGAACTGACACTCTCTAAATAATCAGTAAGGATGCTACAAAATGGCACATGGATGAATGATCCACTTCAAGTACAAGAGGGACCAATGGATTTTAATGTCACAGAGTACAAAAAGTTAATTGGCATTGCATCTAACCTTTAAGAAGCTACCACTTGTTGAGTTTTGGTGTGCTAATAAAGAAGAATTTCCAGAATTATCTGCAAAGATTACTGAAATACCATTCCTTTTCCAAAAAGTTCCTTCGGGTTTTTCTGTAACATTTTACAGAAAAACCCAAAGGAACTTTTTGACCAACCCAATATACATGTGGTTAAATTTTCTCTATACACTTCACAAGCAACAGATGGCAACAGATTCTGTATAGAAACAGATATGATGATTCACCTGTCTTCCTATAAGTCAGACATAAAAGAGATTTGCAAAAATATAAAACAATGCTATTTTTCTCACTTTTTTAGAAGAAAATAAATTTATTTGCATTAAAAATGTTATTTATGGTAACATGTAAGGTACTTATTTTTATTTTAAAAGAAATTAACAAATAAATATTGTTTTTAAAGAGAACAAATGAGAATTTTTCTTACTTAGCATCCAGCGTTCAGCACTGTCACAGCTAGTCCCATAATCTCAAACATCCACCCTTGTGATTTAAACTGTTCAGGCTCCAGGGAAATGCTTCTTCACATCTCTTGACTTACCTTTTTGACGCAAAAGGCAATTCCTCTGAATGCCTTGAAAATGTGTGCTTTGTGCAACTGTCAGTATTGGTGGTGGACACAGATTTGAAATCGAGGGAGGATCTGAACAGCAAGAGTGCTTAGGAGTAAAAGAAAAGACAAATTAATTACCTTGTCAAATCCTTCCTCTCAGCACTAACATAGTAGAGTCTTATATATTAAAGTATGGTGTCCTACCAATACTCAGTATCCCTTTCTTCCTTCTCTTCATGTTCCATTTTATTGTTTCAGAAGTAATCACAAATTTTTATGGTTATTGTAGCCATTGTACATGCTTGCTGACCATTTAGCAATATGAAAACAGCCATAGTAAATAATTTATATTATTCTTAAATTCTCACATAATTATAGACATAAGTGAAGGATGATACCGAGTTTACATTATTGTATGGATCCAGACATTGCTTTAAAAGAAGGGTGAAGATTGGTGAAGCAGTAGTAATTTGATAAAATTTTTATTTGATGAAATTAAAAATATCTTGTAACATTTCCGTGATTACAAGTATTTATGATCCATTTTAATATGAAAGGAGGGCCTGAGTTTCCACTGACCCAACATCTGTCCCTAGCCTACAAAAGAAAGACAGTGTTCACTTAGAGCAGGGGTCCCCAACCCCCGGCCAAGGACCGGTAGGGACTGGGCCGCACGGCACCAGGTGAACGGCTGGCCAGCAAGCCAGTGGAGCTTTGTCTGCCTCTCCCCATCGCTCCCTACTGCTCTCATTACCACCTGAACCATTGTTACCATCTCATTACCAACACCCCCCATCTGTGGAAAAATTGTCTTCCATGAAACCCGTCCCTGGTGCCAAAAAGTTGGGGACCACTGGCTTGGAGAACAAAGATGTGGTAACGGATTTTTTTTCTTGAGAGAGCATTAGTAGTGTACTGTGTGTTCTTTCTATCCTGCTGTCGGGGAGAAGTGATAGGGAGCATTCTCCTCAGTTCAGACTAACCAAGGGAGGCTTCAAGATATGTCCCATTTGGTGGTGAGAGGGGCATAAGGACTGATATCTGACTCTTGCCTATCAAACCTAAGAGCTGGATCAAACAGCCTGGCAGCAGAGCAACAAGATACTATAGTGAGAGTGAAGTGCGTTTATAGTAGGGGAGGGGAAAAGTGGATGTTTCCCCAAACCGATGTGGATCCCACAGACATAGCTGGCCTGAGGTTGTCTTAAAAGGGAACCCACCCTGTAGGGCCTATAGGGGAGAAGGGACCCTAACAGAAAAAAGGGGTTGCCATAAACCAAGAGCTGAGGGAGAAATCAATAGTGGCATCCAGAGGATACATTTCCAGTATCAAGGGAAATGATGTCAGAGTTCCCCAGCAGGCAAATCCTGGAGGAACCCACAGTTGTCCGTCATGAGAGGAAGGACATGAACCTCTGCATCTAGTATAAATCAACACCAGATTTCAAATGCACCAGCCAAGAGAGTAGGGTGGGAGATAAAGCCAAGACACAACTGTCATCCTGTCTTCCACCCCCTCTTCCTCTACCTCCATCAGTATCCTAAGTCCAGTGCTGTCCCATGCTACAGGAAAGGAGAACCTTTCAGCTAGATTGGAGTTCTAATATCACACAGAACAGGACTTTATAATACTTTGAAAAGGAGACTATCCATCAATTATTTGTTGTTATTTTTTAAACATTTTTATTGGAGTATAATTGCTTTACAGTGGTGTGTTAGTTTCTGTTGTACAACAAAGTGAATTAGCTATACATATACATATATCCCCATATCTCCTCCCTCTTTCGTCTCCCTCTATAAGTTATTATTAAAGCTATGAGAAATCCTTCAAGATTTTGCTTAAGGGCAGGGAAAAAACTATTTGTCAAAATGAGTTTAACAGGAAGTTTTAAGAAGGAATGTAGTTGCTTTTTGCTTGTCTTCTACTGAGTACATTTTGTTCAATAAAATGATTTTGCAGGAAACATCAGCTTGGAAAATGTGTTAAAGGAAATAATTATTTTTTTTTGAATTACGTTGAAAAAAACTTGGAATGTAAGGCAAATTTTGAGTTTTGCTTGTGAAAACATTAAAAAAAAACCTATAAATGATACTATAAACTTAATAAAATATCTCAACATGGACACTTTAGTATGAGTAAAGCATGGACCAGGTAGAAGAGGAAATGCAGAACTTGAAGAATATTCAAGGCAAAATCTAGAATGAACCCAAACAGAATATTTACTCTTAAAGAGTTTGAAGATATTTATGAATTAATCAATAAGGGGAACTAAAAATGCAAATCAGAACTTCTCTATACAATATGCAAAGTTTGTAGCATATATTTCTGTGGTGGTTAAATCTAGAGTAAAATAAATTTCATGGTTGTATCCTTTTGTTTACCTACTGCTGTGGAACCAATGATACCCAAACTTAGTTTCTTAAAACAACAACCATGTTATTATCTTTAATCATTCTATGGATTGACTGGGCTCAGTTGGGTTGTTCTTCTGTTCTACGTGATGTCTCCTGATGCTGCAGTTATCTTGGAGTTCAGCTGAGCTAGAACATACAAGATGCTCACTCACATGGCTAGTTATGGAGGCTGGCTGGAAACTCAGTGGGGACTGTCAACTTGAGTGACTCCATTCTCTGCAATATGGCTTTTCCTTCTACCTTTGGCTTCTCATAGTAAGTCCGTTGGGCCCATGGTGGTAGTGGGAGGGTTTCCCAAGAGCAAGAATTCCAAGAGGAAGGAAACAGAAGCCGCCAGTCTTAAAGTCTAAGGTCAGAAGTCCCAGATTATCACTTCTACGGCATTCTGTTTGTCACATCAGTACATGGTCATCCCAGAATCAAATGAAGGAGAAATAAACTTCACCTCTCCATAGGGGAGTGGCATGTACAGATAGAGAAGGAAAGAATTGATAGCAGCCATCTTGGGAGAACAGAAACTACAGAGTGCAATTATTCTCAGAATCCTTCTTTGTTTTCATAAAGTTGTACCCCAGAGCCCCACAGGGTCCTGCTCAGTTCCAATCTCATTGACCATATTTCTGGATCTATAGCATTTAATTTAAAAACTTGTCTTCTTTACTGGAAGTTAAAATTCACATGTCTAACATTTGACAAACAACCAGGTAAAGTACATGTTGACCAAATTGTCGAGGCTGGCCAGAATCAAAATCCAGATGGAAAAAAAATGGCCTAAAGTTACTTTATGCAGGCCTCTTTATGGACCAAGCATCATAAAATTAAAATCTGAGACAGTGTGTAAATTCTTTGCAGGCACTGGCCCTTCCTTGTTTTCTCCTTCCCTGGATTCTGCCTTTATGTATTAGTCATGGTTCTCCAGAGGAATAGAACCATAAGACACATATGTGTATGTGTATTCATTCATTCATTCATTATAAGGAATTGGTTCATTTGATTATGGAGCCTGAGAAGTCCCACAGTCTTCTGTCTGTAAGCTGAAGATTCAGGAAAGCCAGTGGTACAATTCAGTCCATGTCAAAAGGCCTCAGAATCAGAGGAGCCAGTGGTTTACATCCCAGTCTGAGGGCCAAAGAAGATGAGATGTCCCAACTCAAGCAGGGAGGCAGGAAGCAAAAAAAGGTGAATTCTTCCTTCCTCTGCTTTTCATTCTATTCAGGTCCTCAGTGGATTGGATGTTGCCCATCCACACTGGGGAGGGCAGTATATTTTACTGAGTCTACCAATTCAAATGCTAATGACATCCAGAAACACCCTCATAGACACACCTGGAAATAACCTAGGCATGCCATGGCCAGTCAAGTCAGCACATAAAACAGCATCACACTCTGTGCTCCCACTAGCTGCTATTTGAGTTCAACTTCTCTGATTTTCTTCCCTGGACCTTTGACACTTGCTTGAGATCGGTTTTAAACATGATTTTCCACTTGGTTATTGAATCCTTATATATAACATTTGATAATTGCCCTCTGGTTTCACACAACAGAACATGGCTAACAGGCACTCAACTTTTCCTCCATTTTGTTCTTCCTCCTTTTCTTCCTTCCTTCCTTTTCCCACTCCTTCCATTTCTCTCTTTACTCCCTTCCCCTTTTCTTATTTTCTTTCTCCGCCACTCTTTATCCCTCTCTCCCTCCTTCTCTACCTACTTTCCTTCCCTCTCAAATAATTTTTCATGCACTTAAGTATTCAGAGCACTACTTTTGTACTTAGGACCCAATGACCAACAAGACAGATATCAGGCTTTAAGAAACCTACACTCAAACAATAAATAAATAATTTCAAAATTAATGATTTGGCTCTAAACATAAGTACTATAAAGAAGCAAAGAACATAATGAAAGAACATGATAGGATTCTTGAGACAATCCTGATGGGAGGGTCGTCTTCATGGAGTGAGTGATATAGAAATTAAAATACGAACAATGCATTCATGCAAATTAACCAGGTGAACTCTAATGGAAATGGTTGTTCAGGCAGAGGAAGTAACATGCTAACATCCTAAGAAGACAGACTACGGGAGCATTTGGAACTGAGTTTCAGTGTGGCCGGGGCTCATTAGAGAAAGGAGAGTGCTGAGAGTTGACACTTCAAAGGGTGGTAGGAGCTAAACAATGCAGTGCCTTGTAGGTGATGATAAAGCATCTGAAGGGAATTAAGTGGAGAGGGATTAAGAAGTACTTCGGCTACGCAGGACTGAATGACCAGGCCTGATCATTAGTGGAAGGAGGAAAAGAAATGAAAGGATGAAACTCCCAATTTAAATGGAACTTTGAGATAATCTATAATCTGTGCTTACTCATTTCATACCCATTAATGAATAATAGTTTTAAATCTTTCAAATTGAACACAACTGTGTTTTGTTTGTTTTTACTCTTACCTAGAGTATGCTCTGCCTCTATTCTTGACATATGAATCCCTGTCTGTGTTCTGAATTGAATTCAGAAGCCTCCTTTAACTGATGCATTTTTGGACTTCACATAAAAGAAAAGGAGGATCAAGAGAATGCTGCAGTACTGTTTGTAGTTCTCTGTTTATAAGAACATATAGCAATCAATGTTTGTACTCCATGGAAGTATGGTTTCAATTTTGTCCTTGAAATTGGAGAAGAGATGTGTTGCCAGCACATATTTATTCCTGCAAAGCATCTTCTTATTTCTAGCGTGTACAGATGTCCTATGAAGTTTTGCTTTCGATTTTTTCGAGTTTAGTTTCATTTTGATGTGACGAACACCTGATAAATGACAGCATTTGTTACGATGAGAATATCAGCTGGAATGCTGTGCCAACAGAGATGGTGGATAGATACCAATTGTGAGGAGTCTACTACGAATATCAGCTGCTGAGTTATTTATTGAGATTTTATTTGAACATACTGGCTAACTTTCAAAACTGAACTTTGCACTGATTAAAGTCAAAGCAAGGGGCCAAGATTTTGAGGCTGAGTGTTTAGAACTTGTTGTGTTTTGAACTGTGTAGTTATAACCAGCTTATTGAATTATACAGCAGAAAAAGATGATTAATAATTATAACTGAAAATTCCTTATAAATGTGACACAATCATTTACCGAAAGTTTAAAGTCTTGAAGTTTACTTATGACCAACAATGTAGCCTATAGTCCTTTGTTGGAATTCGTGTTCATACTTTTATTTTTTTATCGAGCATTTGTGGAGAAACAATAGTATACAAACCAGCATTGCTACAAAGAACACTAAAATTTGAAATATATTATTTTGGTGAATTCACTCTGGGATACAAATGTTCTATCATGATAAATGGGTTAAGGTCATCAAAGTTGGCCTTAATATTTGGGTTTCTTCTAACTACTATTTTATTCAATACTACTGTTTCTCTTATATCAACAACACATTTTATTATTGTTCCACTTTATTCAACTACAGTACCCATATATTTGGAAGTCCCAGAAAAAAATTCCTGTATGGCAATTTGATATCGAGAACTCAAGTTCTCGATATCAAATTCACTGTGGAAAACATTTAGAAAAGCTTAGAATCTGAGTGGATTTGAAGGCTTTGTTAAGCTTATCCACCACAGTATTTCTTACTATTTCTCCAAAGGTTATGATGTTCATATTGCTGCACAACTGAGGATTGATCTTCAGTTAAGGTTAAAGAAATGTCTCCTCAAATCTGAATTCTGTTCTCATTACTCCACTGAAGTTGTTTTCATCAATAATAGTCTATTTGTAAAATCCATTGAATTTCATAATTTTTAGTAGCATTTATCAGTGTTGACCATTTTCCTGTCCACCCCTTACCTTTTTCCTGCTTCTGTTCTCTCCTATAGAAAATGGGGTTGTTGTTAGATTTAAATAAGTTAATATACGTAGAAATCTTAAAGTAGTATCTAGCACATAGTAAGCACATAATACCTTTTAGCTATTATCATTGTTTTATTATTACTTGACTTCCTATCATGCCTGTGTTTCCCTGGAAGCAGAGCTGGTAGGAAGGCAGTTTATTGTGAAATGATCCCAGGGAAGGAGTGAGGAACCAGAGGAATAAAACAAAAAATGAGGAAAAGCTAACACAAAGATATATTATCAGGTTGGCCATCTCTATGGGAGCTTAGGTAATACATTTTGAAACTGACTACATTTGTTCATTTTCTGTCATACCTTAATGGTCAAGATATCTCCATGAACATTAACTTCCTTACACTTTTGGGTAGAGAAATTGTTAGTGACAATCTGGTTTAGTGTGTCAGAGTAAGCAAGAAATTATAGGACCAGAGCACAGGCTGAAGTGAGGAGCTTTCAGGTTGCAACTTGAAAAGCTGGTCAAAGACTGCGCAGAGCTGGTCACTGCTGCAGTGGCTGTAGTAAGAGGTGTAGCCAAGAGTATTTTAGGTGATGTTCAAGAGGTGTCCAATACACACAGTCTCCTGGGTTTTCTCTTATCTCCTTGGTTACCCTTCCTCCCCCTCTTCACATTATAGATTCCTTATTTTGTAATGTTTTTTTAAAAACCAAATTTTGCAATACAATTCACAAAAAATCAAATATACCTATTTGAAGTATACAGTTGGTTGGTTTTGACAAATGCTTACACATCTATGTAACCACCATTCTAATTGAAGTCATAAAACACATCAGTTCTCCCCCAAATTCTCTCTTGCCCCTTTGTAATCAATATCCCAGCCCTACCTCCAGGCTATCACTGATGAATAAAGATGTTGAGCATTGTTTTGTGTACATATTGGTGATTATTTTCTTTTGTGACATATTTGTGCAAATATTGTGTCCACTTTCACTTCAGTTATTTGTTTTCTTATTACTGAGTTGTAAGGAGTCTTTATGTATTCTGGATATAAGTCCTTTGAATTTTTCCTATTGTGGCTTGCCTTTTTATTTACTTTTAGCAACGTTTTTCAAAGAGCAGAAGTCTAAAATTTCAATAAAGTCTGATTTATCAATCTTTTATTTTATGGTTCTCCTTTTTGTGTACAATCTAAGAAGTCTTTGCCTAGCCCAATAGAGCAAATGTTTCTCCTCTTTTCTCCTAAGAGTTATATAGTTTTAGCTCTTATAATAGGCCTATGAAGCATTGCCAGTTAATTTTATATATGGTGTGAGGTAAGAGTCAAGCCTCCCTTATTTACTGTTTTTTTTAAATATGGCTATTCCATTGTTCCAGTACTGTATTTTGAAAGATTACCCTTTCTGCATTGAATTGCCTTGGAATCTTTGCAAAAAAATCAATTGACCATAAAATGTGGATTTATTTCTAGATTCTTTATTCTGTTTCACTGGTCTACATATCTAATCTTACATCAATACCACACTGTCTGTATTCCTGGAGTTTTATAGTAAGTGTAGAAGTCAGGTAGAATAAATCTTTTAACTTTGTTGATCCTTTAAAAAATTGTTTTCGCTCCACTAGTTTAGTTCCTTTATGTTGTCAGTAGAATTTTAGAATTAGTTTGTTGATTTTTACAAAAAGCTGGCTGGTATTTTGGTTGAGATTGCATTGAATCTATAGACCAGTTTGGGCAGATTTGACATTTTAACAGTAGTAAGTCTTCCTTTCAATAAATATGGCATGCCAATCCATTTACTTCATGTTTCTTTAATTTCTCTCAGCAGTGTTTTATAGTTTTCAGGTACAGGTCTTTTATATATTTTGCTAACCTTATCCTAGCTATTTTATGGTTATGCTACTATTATAAATGATATTTTATAATTTTGAATTTCCATTTTTTTGATAGCATATACTCATACAATTGATTTTATATATTCTGATTTTGTTTCATAGGACTTATATCCTATAGCCTTACTAAATTCACTTATTCTCATAGTTTTCTTGTTGATTCCTTATAAATTTCTACATACTCAATTATTTCATTTGTGAATAAAGACAATTTTGCCTCTTCCTTTTATATTTGTATTCTTTAAATTTCTTTTTCTTGCCTTATTTCCCTAAGACTTTTAGTACAGTATTTATTAGAAGGAGTAAGATTGGGCACCCTTGGTTTGTTCCTGATCTTGGGGTGGGGGAGAATTGAGTTTTTCACCATTAAGTTTATATTAACTATAAGATTTTTTTAGACTGTCTTTATCTGGTGAAGGAATTTTCCTTTTAGTTCTAGCTTACTGAGAGTTGTATCATTAATGGGTGTTGAATTTTGTCACAAATTCAACTGCAATTTATAGGCAATGCCCAATTTCAATACTGGCTTTCCCTTTTGTTTTTAAATAAAATAGTTACTTAATAGTTATATTATTTAGATATTAAAAACTACTAAGTACTCCAATTCTTTATCTTCCCAGTTCCCACTCTTTCTCCATAGATAGATACTTTTATTAGTTTCCAGTATAAGCTTTCTGAGTTTCTAAAATGTATATTGTAATTTTGCTCAACCTTTTAAACACATAGCAGTCTATAAAGTGGTTTTGCACATTGCTTTTTTTCACTTAATAGATCTTGGAAAGCTTTCCTTATCTAGTCCTGCTAGGGACTGAATGTTGTGCCCCCTGTTTCATATGTTGAAGCTCTAACCCCCAATGTGATGATATTTGGAGGTGGAGCCTTTGGGGGTAATTAGGTTTAGATGAGGTTATGAGGGTGGAGCTTCCATAATGGATAGTGTCCTAGTAAGAAGCGGAAAGACCAGAGGTCACTCTCTCTCTCCACCTTGTGAGGATACAGCTAAAAGATGGCTGTCTACAGGCCAGGAAAAGGGCTGTCACCAAGAACCGAATCTACTGGCACCTTGATCTTGGACTTCCCAGCTTCCAAAACTGTGAGAAATAAATGTCTGTTGTTTAAGCCATCCGGTCTCTGGCGTTTTGTTATAGCAGCCCAAGTTGACTAAGACAGTGCATAGAGAGATTCCTTACTATTTCTTATAGCTACTAGTATTCTACTGTATGCATACAGAAAATGAGTGCCCTTTGATGGAAATGTGGTTTGTTTCCAATCTTTTGTTGTTTCAGGAATACCACAGTGGATAACCATGTATATATGTCAATTCCTATAATTAGTAGCCCAGTTCAAAGGGTACAAACACTTGTAATTTTGATAGTACAAATTTGTATTAACTTTTAATTTTTCATTACCATGAAATGATGAGACTTTTGTTTGGATGTGTTATGAGAAAGCTCTGTCCTACTCTTGTCTAGATTCCACCCTTCATTTATCATCCTGCCTCCAAGTCATGTACTCTTTCTCTTTTAGTTTCAACAATGTGTCTCAGGCTAGACAATGTCAGAATGATTACATTATTTTATCATGATTTTATAGTTACTGTAAAGAATTCACAGTCCCTTGATCTGCTATTGCTTGGAGTTCAAGATCAGTCACATTTAATTGCATTTTTATGACTGAAGCTACTATTGTTCCCAGATTGCTACAGAAAATATATGTGCAAAATGACAACATAAAAAGATTCTTACTCTTCTCCAACACTCAAGTTGGAAAATATCTGCTATGAAATTTAACCTTCTTTCTTTGCACTGCTCTCTCTCTTTGCATGATTTCTCTCTGTCCTTGAGAAAAGGGTTATGTAGATTCACTTGGAGTAGAGGAAGGAAGAAGACTTACAAGTTCAGTACTATTTAGTTGATTTCCCACATTTTGAAAAAGGAATTGACTCTATCTTACTCTGTCAAAAACAATCTCATTGGCTGTGGAATCAAAGTATGTTTTATTGACCTGTTTATGTACGCTGGGTGAAGATCACACCTACTTTTGTTGTCTAATAAAAAGGAATGATGATGGGAACTTTAACAAGTCCAGTAGATTGGAGCTTCAAATATTACTTGCCTATGTGAAGGGCTGACTCTGGATTTACTTATATTAAAATAAAGGCTGGCTTCATTTTCTTTTACTCCCTCTGGAAAGGAACTAGAAATGGTTATGCTGGAAACAACACTACAGATGACCAGTAAATCCAAACAAATAACAAACTTTGATAATATTTTATTCTGCTTTCTCGAAGTTTATGGTAATCGGCACTTTTCATTCCATTCCTATCTTTTCTATCTTTGGATGCACCTCTGAAGAGAGTACAAAAGGCAGAAGGGGAAATATATGACAGAAGAATAGAACTCACCGTACAGAAATTAAATGTGTGTTGCAATCTCTTAAAGGAACAGTATGCAAAGCATTCTTGGGTGACTTTAACTTGAGCAAATAACAATGCCATAGAAGTTTAAATAATTAATAATATTTAAAGAAATGCTATAGGAATGTAAAGCATCAAAGTAGCTCAGACCCTGTGATAGATTTAAATTTCTCTCAAATATTTTTGGATGTTGGTGTGAGGGAGCAAGAAGACATTTAGGGCTGGAGACTCAGTAGAGCAATACATACCCTCCTACTGCATTTAGTTAAAATGAATGTGTTCTATTCATTTATTACAATCTTTTAATGAAAAATACTTAATTGGAATCCTTTTTATATCCCTTTTGTGCTAATATATTGAGTTAGTTGATTGGTTAGCTGACTTGAAACAAATACTGGTTAAGAGCAATGGCTTTGGAACTACAGCCTGAATTTGAATTTTGGCTTCCCTACTTATTAACTAATCAGTTGTCTCACATATTCTCCAGTTTCTCAGGTGCACAATTTCCTCATTGGTGAAACAGACATAAAAATACCACCTTCATAAGGTTATTGTAATGATTAAGTGATATAATATATGTTAAACATTCAACACACTTTCCTGGCAAATAATAAGCACTTAATGAATGTTAATGAAAATGAAAAGAACAAAAATTATTTTTGATCCCAGTATAGGTACACTAATTGAATATGAGGAAATATGCTTAGAGATAATTACTTTAACTAAAACAGTAGAATACATGGCAAAACTTTATATATATACACACAGAAACACGTATACAATTATGCATATATACAAAGTAGTGGAGAAAAAAATGCTTTTGGTAGCATGAAATGAATACACTTAATCCATTTATATATGTTTTACAATTATGGATTCTAATATTTGTATCTGTCTCTATATTAGCACATTCCAGAAGGATAAGCAATATTTCTAGCTATGCATAATCAGAAAAACACATCTGCATGTACTTTAAGAATCCATCGGGGTGCCTGGTTCCCTGTGGAATAATGCTGTGTGTACAGCTTAGGCTAGAAATCTTTCAGGGATAGCATCATAACACATCCCATGATTTAATTCATTTTCTGGCTGGCATCGTTCCCAGTGGAGCAGGAGAGGCACACACAATAACATGGCTATTGAAACAGGTTAAGATGAATCATCTGAAAATATATTAAGGCTAGGATTAGTGAGGACAGCCTACTAATTTTCATGTAAGTGTTTTATAACATCACGATATTAGACTGTCTGTTCAGGAACATACCACCTGCAAATTCTATTTCTTTTTTAAATCCAAAAAGTTTAACTTTGAAGTAGATGACAGAGAGCTAAAAGGAAGCTGGGAAAACTAAAAATTTATAAAGAATAAGTTTTAAATGAGATGACTGAAATTATCCAGAGAATAATTTTTATCATCAGTAAATATACTTTTCACCCTTTCCTCTTGATTCACATACATTTAATAAAGAGAGTTAAAAAAATGTGTGCTGGCCTGCATTTTATTATGTAATAACGTTTGCATGGTACCGCTTTTCTGTTTCTCACTTCATCAGAACTGTTTTTCATTTGGTTGGACCTCCTCAGCTGTGACAGTGTTGGAAAAAAGCATCTGTAGTTGTGCAATCATCTACTGAAAGCTGTTCTGTTTCCATGTAGCTATACATCTCTTTGAGACCAAATGGGAGATGCTTAATGTTAATAAATAGGCAGTTTCTGCATAAATAAACACCAGGCCCTGCAATCCACAGACTTAATTATTTTTTTTTCTGTGCCAAGCCAAATGGACTCATAAAACAAGTGATAAAGCTGTAAATTGTGTACTTAGTTACAAATGTATTCAGAATAAATATGGTTTCTATTTGTAAATACAAATATCATAGTGCTATGGGATTCAAACTTAATCCATTACAATAGAGAAAAATACAAATATATGACCCTTGTGCATAAAGTACATTCCTAGCAAAGTACTGCAGCAATAGATAATACGTTCGTCTTTGTTTTAGATGCCAAAAATGTGGTTCAAAGCTCTGGGAGATATGACCAACTCACCTCCTTTCTGGCCTCTTGCTGTCCCCCCACAAACTTCAATATTTAATCTGATCAAATGGGAACATAACATGGTGATTTTCATACAAGTTGCATATATTTGCACATATTTAAGAAAATGGTCTTTAAAAAAGTGATGGTGCTAATTTTTAAAAAGAGGATGTTTTATACTTCTATGAATGTAGAAACTGAGGACTATAATAAAGAAGCAGCCATGTTAGCTATTATTTTCTTTTGCTATGAGAATAATGTTTTACTACTGTTAGAACAATTTGTACAAATACTCTCTTTTGTGCATTTTTTTCTTATTTCTTACAGTGAGGTCATAAAATTGTGATTGACCACAATAATAAGTGGTTGCCCTAGATCGGGTTTTGATGTCACAAATTCACCATTTCACTTTAGGATCAAATAGATGGAGAACTCAAACTAGGAGGAAGCAAAACCCTGTTTAAATATAAATAGCTTTGACAATTGTCTCGGATAGTTAAAAGGATTATGAGAAACATATGAAAGGTAATAGATACATGTTTGTTTGACAATAGAGTTTGAAGTTTCTTCTGTTCTGAATGTTCTACTTTGCAAAGAGAAAATGTAAATTTAAAAGATAAATTATTATATTTGATTTAAGGAATTTTTTTTCTATTTAACAACAAAAGCTACTTTATAATGATAAGATTCTGGCAAACTATTGTCTTCTTTCCAAAAATAAACTACTTTAAAATAAATGTCTAATAAAAATACTTTTTAATTTTAGCAGTATATTTGGACAAATTAGCACTTAAAGAATATCCATTTATAATTAACATAAAATATAATTTAAAAAATTAAACAGTGCATTAAGAAATGTAAGGTCCCCATTAAGAAGCCCCACATGTTTTATGAAGTCCTAGTAGACTTCAAGTGGCTCAGCTGGCAACCACTTCCACTCAGCCTATACTGAATACTTACTATTTACATTGAACTATCCCCCTCCAACCGGAATCCAGCATCCTTCCTGCTAGCTACGTAAATATAACTATAGCGACTCCTAAAAAGTAGTTTGGTCACTAAAACCACTTCTGCACCAGCCATAAGCTTTTCATGCCTAAACTGAAAATTGAATTCATTTCTCAAATCAAATGTTACTTCTTCTGTGTAGCTTTCTTCAATTTTCTAATCCCACCTCAACCGAGTTAAATTTAGGTCTACCTCCTCTGCAATCCTATTACATTTTCTCTGGACACACACACACACACACACACACACACACTTGCACTGGAGCCATTCCCATATTTTAATGTATATCCTGAGTTTGCCTGGTCATCTCCTGTATGTGATCATGGAACGACATGGAAAATTTCTTATTGTACACTCATTAAATAAAAAAATCCAATTAATATGTGATGAGTAAGTGAGTGAGTAAATGAACTGATGAAAAGTAGTTAGGAGAAAATTAATTTGGCACCCTAAATCACAGATAAGTTACTCATCCTATGAACTCATTTTTTTTGGAATTTTATTTTATTTTTTTAATACAGCAGCTTATTAGTTATCTATTTTATACATATTAGTGTATACATGTCAATCTCAATCTCCCAATTCATCCCACCACCATCCCCCTCCCCGCTTTCCCCACCTTGGTGTCCATACGTTTGTTCTCTACATCTGTGTCTCTATTTCTGCCTTGCAAACCGGTTCATCTCTACCATTTTTCTGTATTCCACATATATACGTTAATATTTAATATTTGTTCTTCTCTTTCTGACTTACTTCACTCTGTCTGACAGTCTATAGGTCCATCCACATCTCTACAAATGACCCAATTTAGTTCTTTTTTATGGCTGAGTAATATTGCATTGTATACATGTACCACATCTTCTTTATCCATTCGTCTGTTGATGGGCATTTAGGTTGCTTCCATGTCCTGGCTATTGTAAATAGTGCTGCAATGAACATTGGGGTGCATGTGTCTTTTTGAATTATGGTTTT
>NC_041223.1:36615792-36618921 GCF_002837175.3 Physeter macrocephalus | reverse complement strand
GTGGGATCTTCCCGGACCGGGGCACGAACCGTGTCCCCTGCATCGGCAGGCGGACTCTCAACCACTGCGCCACCAGGGAAGCCCCATCCTATGAACTCTTGATCTTCACTCTACGTGAACCTGTTTCTAGGCTCACAATCTAAAATTCATTTAATAGCAAAATGAGAAATATAATTCAGTTCAGCTTGCTATTTAAATATGAAACTATATTGCTTATGTGATAATGTTTCTAAGTTCTGAGAGAATTAAATGGACTTCACCTTTTACTCTTTCTATGAAAAGTATCTGAATCCAGAAGCAAGTAATAATGGAGAAATTATTCATAAGATGATTCAATGAACACAGTGTGTCTTAAGTATTTTTGAGGCTCTTTGAAAAGAGTGTTCAAATTGTTGGAAGTTTGGAAAACATGTGCTTGCTCCTTTGCAACTTCAAGTCTTTTTTTGAATGAGAAGAGTAACAAACAGGTAATAGCAGATATATATTTTTTAAATATTTGGATTTAGGTAATTAATGCTCTTTATGTCCTCTTATGTTTTTGTTTTTGTTGAGAAGACATTTACATATTTTTCTTCCTATTATATATATTTTATAATTGAAAACAATGCTCTCATTAACTATTAATTAGTTTATCTGAGTTTGCTACATTGACCTTTAATCCCCCCCAAAGACCTAAAAGAAACAGGAGCATCAGTCACTTAGATATCACAAAAATCAAGAAATTGAAAAAATATGCTTACTGTTTTTCATTGCTACTGTCATTTTCATTCCTTGGAATATTTAATAGTGGAATGTCTAGTTTTATTCTTTGTCCATGCCTTTAGAATAATTGTAGCTACTTTTAGTATTAATGGTAGTCTATGCCTTTAAAATTGAGCTTAATCCTATTTATTTGGGTTTAAACACTTTAAGATCCCAGATACCATATACACTTTGTGAAATTAATAATCAAGAATCTATTGTGTTTGATTAAAAGTGATAGAAACAGCTCTCAAACTAGCTTAAGTGAAAAAGGAAATTTATAGGAAAGATGCTGGGATAGACCACATAAAAGAAGATATCAGGAGCTAGGACAGCCTGAGGGATGTCAGAAACTCTCTGCCTCTAATCTGTGCTTCTTTCTGGGTTTTAGGGACATGGCTGCGGGAAGTTCTGGGGTTTCAGACTTTGAGCTTCACAATCAGGGAGGAAAGAAAGATTCTTATCATCTCTAGCAAAAAAATCCTTGGGAAGAACTCTGACTGGCTCACCTCGCCGCATATACCCATCACTGGACCAATCCCTGTGGCCACAACTAAAGCAAATTATAAGTGATCCAGCCTGGGTCACATGATAACCTCTGTGAGAGAAAGCTGGAGCAGATGCTTTATTAGATACTGTACAAGCAACATCCATGAGAGGCCAAACAAGCCTCAAAAGGAGAAGTTAGAGGTGAATCACCAGACCCATTATGGCAGAGAAGTAAGCAACCACTGAAATTGAGCGCATTTGCCCTAAGTCAGGGGAACTGCAGATCAGAGACCACCTGGAATGGGGAAAGGGTAGGCTAGGGCATTTCAAACAAATCTAAAATGTCCCCGGAGGAGAAAGTGTTGACTTTAAACATCTGCCAGCCCTTGAGAAAGAGAAGGCAAGTTAAGACAGTGGCAGTCAAGTAAGAATTTTCCTGCCCCCAGCTCATCCCCTGTCCTTCCTCTCACATTGTCTCTGGAGGGAAGGTTAAAAAATCATGGTTAGCAAGATGGAGGTGTAGGAGAGACCTAAAGGGAAGAATCAGAGATAAAAAGATACAAAACTAGTATCCCTCCCTGCTTTACTGGCTTCTTGCTTATAACAGGCCTACAAGCTCCATCTGGGGGACTGGAAGTAGCTCTAATTTTAAATGTGGTCAGATACTTTGACTATAGCATGAGACTGGTTGTTCTAAGTACCAAATCCAGGCTTTGATTATAGAACCAGACCCGGAGTGGTCATAGTTCTTTTTATTATCTGAAAGTGAGAAGAACAGTCATGGGCTACTTGTGCTTTATTCCAGAGGCAAAGTGAAGAGCTCATATCACTGAATAAATTTTAAGGGAGAGTGGGTGGGGAAAAATGTATATTTCTGATTACAATCTTTGAGTTCTGTTTTTTCCCTCTTTCTTTCTTTTCTTCTTTCCTTCCTCCCTCCCTCCCCCCTCCCTCTCTTCCTTCCTCTCTTTCTTTCTTCCTCCCTCCCTTCCTTCCTTCCTCTTTCTCTCCCTTTCTTTTTCTTTCTCTCTCTCTTTCTTTTTCTTTCTTTCTTTCTTTCTTTTTTCCTTTCCTTTCTTTCTTTTTCTTTCTTTCACAGAAATAGTCCCTTAACTGAATTTTCAGGTTCTTAGGCTATATCTAACGAATCAATTCTTGTGAAGTGGTATCTTTTGTTCTATTTTATCAGGTCTGATACAGATAAATTCTGTGTATTACATTATTTGTGTCTATGTGTATCAAAGCATTTATATTTTATATTCTTTATCATTTAGCTTACCAGGTGTCCCAATAAAATAATTATAGAAACAGCTTTGTTGAAATTACAAATTATTTGAGAGTCAGATTCATATTATAAAAATAATAGAGAAAAATCAACCACTTATTAGAACTTGCAAAATATATTTTTACAGATTAAAATGAAAAACAAAATGCCATTTAAATGTTTTAATTGGTTTCAGTTTTACAACTGCAAGCCAGATGGTTTCTTTTCAAGTAGTTTATAATGTCTTTGCCAAATAACTGAATTACCAAACCAGCTGTGATTATTAACATTTACCTAAACAGAAAAACATGTCTGCTATTTGTTTGCTAAGAGAATACCTGCTTTGCAAAAGTTTGGCAAGCAAATCATGACTCTACTCTGGATAGCATAGTATTTTAATAAAATAGAGAGCAGAGGTAAAAGTGATGCACATATTAACTCATATCCTAAAATGAATGCTGATTTAAAATTTGAACTTATTTATCATGTGTCAAAACCAAGCAATCTCTTGTGGATTCTTTCAATTTTATGATTCTACAATTGTAAATTTTTTTGTTTGTTTGTTTTTGTTTTGCTGTTACGCGGGCCTCTCACTGTTGTGGCCTCTCCCGTTGCGGAGCACAGGCTCCGGACGC
>NC_041223.1:36608876-36615749 GCF_002837175.3 Physeter macrocephalus | reverse complement strand
GTTTGGCAAGCAAATCAGGACTCTACTCTGGATAGGATAGTATTTTAATAAAATAGAGAGCAGACGTAAAAGTGCTGCACATATTAACTCATATCCTAAAATGAATGCTGATTTAAAATTTGAACTTATTTATCATGTGTCAAAACCAAGCAATCTCTTGTGGATTCTTTCAATTTTATGATTCTACAATTGTAAATTTGTTTGTTTGTTTGTTTTTGTTTTGCTGTTACTTGGGCCTCTCACTGTTGTGGCCTCTCCCGTTGCGGAGCACAGGCTCCGGACGCGCAGGCTCAGCGTCTACGGCTCACAGGCCCAGCCTCTCCGCGGCATGTGGGATCCTCCTGGACCTGGGCACGAACCCGTGTCCCCTGCATCGGCAGGCGGACTCTCAACCACTGCGCCACCAGGGAAACCCTGTAAATTTTATTTACATTTTTAATGTGAAGAAACTGCTTTAGGCTTTTAAAAACTCTGTTAATAATTCTCTTTAACTTCTTGTTAAAATGTTATATTCTGGAAGCAAGTGGTCCTTACAGAAATATGTTTCTGATGTAAGCTGAGGTTTTCTAACTCTAAACTTTTAGCAGATGTAAATTTCTAGATACTAATTGTAACTGGAGTACTGAATGCAAATTCATTTCTGTAAAAAAAAAAAAAAAGATAAACAGAAACCTCAATTAAATAGAGATGGGAGAACATAACGGGGAGCCCTCATGCCCTTTGACAAAAACAGAGCCCAACAGGAAAAAGAAAGAATCCTCTTCTTTCCTGGCAAGGACTCAGCCAATGAAAAAGCATGGACTCTGTTTTCTACAGCCCTCCGAACTTCCTTTTTCCCCCCTCTATAAAAGTGTTCTCCTTCCCTTGCCCTGAGGGGATTTGCATGTAGTTCATCATGATTGCAGACCCCAAGTTGCAGTTCTCTGCTCATTACAAAGAAATCCATCTTTGCTGGAGAAATATCTGGCAGTCTGTTTGTTTCAGGTCAAAACAATTCTCTTTAGAGCCAATTAAGGAAGGAGACATTTAAGGGGAAGTAATGGTGAGAATTGTTTCAGTTCTTTTATCAAAAAGATACATTATCAGGAAAAATTCTGATTAGAAAATGACATTGTAAATATTCCATGACAGTCCTTTTCCAACCAGAATTTTCCTTGGTAATTTACTGTTTATCATTGTAAATAAACAGTAAGTTGTAAACAACTTATTTTGTCTCACAAGTCTATGGTCGGCTAGGCAGTTTTACTGATCTGGGTTTAGTTTGGCTGATCACAGTGGGATTCTCAGACATCTCTCTCTAGTCAGCTGGAGGCTCTGAGGGTCCTGGCTGGTATAGAATGGTCAGCATAGTGATGACTCAGCTCTCCTCCAGGTGTTCCTCACGTCAGCAAGCTAGCCCAGGGCTGTTCTCATGGTTCTGGGGAAAGAGCAAAAACAGCAAGCGAGCGAGTCCCGATGCACAAGAACTTTTCTCATCGCTGGTTGTGTTCTGTTTGATAACATTTCAGTGGCCAGTGAGTATTGTGTCTAGCTCAGAGTCAAAGAGTGGGACAGAATACCCTGCCTTTGATGGGAAGAGTAAAGAATTGGGGCATCAATGCAATCAATCAAACACACGTTCATATAGGTTTATACTTTGATAGCTCTCCTGGGTATGATGTATTCAATACTATAATTTGCTTAATAATTTCTCTATTGATGGATGTTGAGATTGATTCTACTTTTTTTTTGCAATTACAGCCAATGCTGCCATAAAAATCTGTGTACATACAGCTTTATACACATGTATGAATTTAAAAATTTAATTATTAATTTTTAAACATACAAGAATATGTCCTCACCACTGAGATTAAATGGCTTTTCATATTTTGTCCTACTTGTTTCAATCTTTGCAAGTACCTTGTTTGTTTGTTTTAAGAAATAGGAATAGCTAAAGCCCCATCACTTATCCTTCCCTCCATTTCTAGAGGCAGTGACTTACCCTGAAGTTAGTATGTCATTCCAGTGTGTGCTATATATGCCTTTCTATTTATGTAAAACTATACTGCCATTTTATATTTGAACATTTTTATATCAGTGTTTTCATGCTACATGTAAGTTTTTGCAGCTTCCATTTTCATACATTATATTTTAAATTTTATCCTTATTAATACATGTAAATTTATTTCAATAATTTTAATAGCTATATTGCATTATTCCACTGCATGAGTAAACCAGTTATTGAGATGTAGGTGTGTTTTCCCAAAGTTTTGTTGTTGCAAAGAGTGCTCAGTGGCCATCCTTGTGCATATTTCTTTGTGCATGTATGTGAAAGTTTATCAAGGGCAGAAACCCAGAATAATTTTGGTTTAGCAGAGTATGTGCATCTCATTTTGCTTTTTACCATCTCTCCAGGAATGTATTCCTTGCATCTCACAAGAATTTGATATTTTCCAACCTAGTAGTTTATGCCAATCTGATGATTCTGAAATTGTATCTCATCGTTACTTAAATTTATATTCCCAAGATTTTAGGCATATTTTCCTATGTTTCTTTTCTATTTCAGTTTCTATTCCTGACTCTTTACTTTTCCATTTAAATTTTGGGTCTGCTTGTTAGGTCCCACAAAAATCTTGTGGATTGAAATTGCATTAATTTTATGGATTAATTTTGGGGAAAACTGTCATATTTTTATTATTCATGATTGCTATTCATAAACATGTTATAGCATTTATTTATTTAAGACTTTTATATGTCTTAAATAATGTTTAGCTATATTCTCCATAAAAGTAATTGTGTCTCATTTATTAGATTTATTCTCAGGAAATGTACGGTTTTTGTTACCATTGTAGATGATAACTTTTTAAAAGTATATTTTTCTTTTTGTTGTTCAGGTACATTGACACTCCTGATTTTATATACTAAGCTCATATCAAACAAACTTGCTATCTTCTTTTATTCACGGATGTTACCTGCATTCTCACAATATTTTCTACAAATAGTGACAGTTTTCAAAATTTTTCTTTCTTCTACAACCTATTTTTTATAACTCTTTCACCTTATTTCACTAGAAAGATCCTCTAATGTAGTGTTGACTAGAAGCAGATTGTCTATATCACCATCTTTGCTTCTGAATTATAAAGGAATTATTTATAATGTTTCAAAATTGCAGTGAGTTTTGATAGATAACCTTCCTCAGGGAGGAAAGTTTCCTTCTACTCCTAGTTTGCTAGTAGTTTTATTAAGTTATGAATGTGATTAACTTTATCAAAGTTGTTTTACTTCTATGGAAATGTTCATATGATATTTTCTCCCCTTTAATGTGTCATTGTGATAAATTTTTATTGGTAGCTATTCCAAAGTTAATAGTCCTTATATTACTGGGTTAAATGTATTTTTCAATCTATTGCTGATTTTTGGGGTAAGATTTTTATTTAGAATTTTCTGTCTAGTTCATAAGTAAGATCTTCCTATATACTTTTTCTTTTATTGTCCTTATCTAGTTTTATATTAAAATTATACTGTCTTGCTTTAAAAAGTTAAGAAACGTTCCCTTTCATCTTTCTCCTCTTAATATCTTCCTATCTCTGAGGTTTTCTGCAGTTTTCCTGTGGTGCATTTGCTGTGTATTAATTTATTTTTTCCTGCTTCTACTTTAGGAATCTGAGATTTCATATCTTTTGTCAACTCTGGAAAATTCTAAGCCATTTAAAAAGTATTGCCTCTCCTTTATTCTCTCTAGTCCCTCAATCTAAAACTCATTTTTAATTTATGTTGGACATTTTCATTTAACCTCACCATCTCTTAACTTCCCTTGAGTAATTTCCACAATTTTACATACAGTGTATCTCTGTTCCACATTCTAGATAATTTTCTTAAATCTATTTTCCAGTTAAATAACTCTCTTTAGCTTTTATTCTATCTTTAATTGTTTTAAGACTGATATTTTGATTCTCCTTCAGATTTTTGCTCTATTGTCTCATATACTTGTGGATATAATGCTTCTGTTTGTACTTTCTGACTTTGGCTAATTCTGCTTTCTTTGGATTGTGTGTGTGTGTGTGTGTGTGTGTGTGTGTAAGTTATATTTCCTATTCCTCTTCTTTTAAAAACATTGCTTTAATATTTTAATATACATATTTAATAAAATATAAAGTCCAATATTTCTACTTTCCTTCCTCCAATAGAACACTAAAATATTTTCATTCTGGACTTCCCTGGTGGTGCAGTGGTTAAGAATCCACCTGCCAATGCAGGGGACACCGGTTCGAGCCCTGGTCTGGGAAGATCCCACATGCTGCAGAACAACTAAGCCCCTGCGCTACAACTACTGAGCCTGTGCTCTAGAGCCCGTGAGCCACAACTACTGAGCCCGTGTGCCACAACTACTGAGCCCGTGTGCCACAGCTACAGAAGCCTGCATACCTAGAGCCCATGCTCTGCAACAAGAGAAGCTGCTGCAATGAGAAGCCCGCGCACCGCAACAAAGAGTAGCCTCTGCTTGCCTCAACTAGAGAAAGCCCACGTGCAGCAATGAAGACCCAATGCAGCCAAAAATAAAAAAAATTTAAAAATAAAAATATTTTCATTCTGATTATCCTTCCTTCTATCTCATATGTCAATGTTGTCCAAGATTTAATTTCCACTAAATTCTCCCAAATTATTATTATTATTTTATAGAATCAGTGTTTGTTTAGATTTATCCACTTGTGTATTACTGTTTATATACAATTTCTTCTTTCTGGTTTTAATTTCTTTTTTCCTGAAGGACATCCTCTAGGCATTCTTTCTGTAAAAGTCATTGATGGTAATGATCATTTTCTTGTTTGTCTGAAAATGTCTTTTTTATTGCCCTCATTTCTGAATGATGGTTTAGTTATAAAATCCTACATTGAGTGTTATTAGCTTTAAATAGTTTGAAGTTGTTTTTTCACTATCTTTTGGCTTCCATGCTTACTATCAAGAATTATATTCTTAGCTTAATTTTCTTCTTTTGTAGGCTGTGATTAATCTCTAGATGCATTTACCATATTTCCTTTGCCAATGGTAATACTAAGCAGTTTTTCTAACATGTTTCTAGGTGTAGATTTTGTTTTATTTATCCTGCCTGAGATGCATGTTTCTTGAAGGTGAAAATTCAGTTCTGGAAAATTCTAGCCATTATCTTTTGACTATTTCTTCTCTTCAGTTTTGTCTATTCTCTCCTCCTGGAACTCCTATAATTTTTCTCCGTATTTTAAAAACTCTCTTTCATCTTTTCCATCACTTTATAATTTCCTCAATTTACAAATTACTACTTTTCTATTTTGCTGTTTCTAATGTCCTATTTAATTATTTAATTTAAAATAATATTCTTTTAAAATGTATTATTTTATTTTAATTTTTTAAAATATGGCTGGCTTCAGTTTTTGGTAATGACTTATTAATTTTAATTTAAAAATTTTAAACATTTATATCTTTATTCAGTCATTTCTTCATCTGATGTTCTTCAGGATCTACTTCAGGTGACTGTTACTTCTCTTGTTTTTGCTGCTCTTGGTTAGTTTCTTGACATGTTCTCTAATTTTGCATTATAAATTTATGTACAGAGGTAAATGGGTAGAGAGTATAGAAACTTGAATTGGAGGATAATACAAGGATACTGCTGTCATCATCTGCTGTGCAGTCAAATACAAGCTTTTTTTCTTTTAAAGCACATCTTTATGTTTGGTGTATGATTATGATAATTGAACTAGTCATATAACTTAATATTTAATTAATTTTGGGTAGGAAAATATCTTAGAGAACGTAATGACAAACCATTATGGGAGCACTTGATATAAACAGAAAATTGTCCATGTGAGGACAGCTTTACAAGAGTCATACAATAAGTATTTCCTACAAAAACAGGAAGGTAGCCAAAATCTGGGAAATGTACCCTATAGTGATAGTATTAGGTATTTCCCCCTTTTAAGATAATATAATTCATGTTTAGAGAGATTAAGCCACTTACCTAAGTTCTCAAAGCTAATAAGTGACAGAGGTGTACTCTGATTCCAGTTTATTTGACTTCAAAATCCATTTTAATCTCTACTCACACTGACTTCCAGTAAAACCTCCAGTGTCAGAGGCTGCTTGTTATTACACATTCTTTGGATTTTAGCTAGGTACATTGTAGCCCAAATACAAATAGCATTTTCTACCCCAGCTTACATCTTGGTGTGGTCATGTATCAGAGTTCTGTCCAGAAGAATAGAAATGATATGGTACGGTTGCCCCTCAGTTGAGGGGGTGGAGTTGGTTCCAGGACGCTCCCCCACAGATACCAAACTCCCCATGCTCAAGTCCGTTATATAAAATGGCACAGTACAGTGGGCTGGTTCCACGTCTGCTGATCTGGAGGGCCAACTGTATATGTGACTTTCAGATACTGACCCTAAAGAAAGGGGCATGTGCTTCATTTCCACTTAATCCTTTGTTCTTGCTGGAGCACTGATGTGCTTACAGAAGAGCAAGTTTAAGGATGTGTCCATGTTAAAAAATCAGTTTTCCATAATGAATAAGACATTTTTGTTACTGCCTTTGCTAGTCTCATAATATAGTTAACCGTTGAACAATGCAGTGGTTAAGAGCACTGACACCCACCACAGTCAAAAATCCTGGTCACTACAGTAGGTGAATTATCCTTGTCAGCCGTTTCACATCCTCGGATTCAATCTGATTGTGTAGTACGTATTTACTGGAAAAAAAATCCACATATAAGTGGACCCCAGTAGTTCAACCCATGTTGTTCGAGGGTCAGCTGTACGAAAAACCTCATTTAAATCAATTTTTAAAATATAAATCACTTCGGGCTTCCCTGGTGGCGCAGTGGTTGAGAGTCCGCCTGCTGATGCAGGGGACACGGGTTCGTGC
>NC_041223.1:36584252-36608760 GCF_002837175.3 Physeter macrocephalus | reverse complement strand
GCGTACCGCAAAAAAAAAAAAAAAAAAAAAAAAAATATATATATATATATATAAATATATATATATATATATATATAAATCACTTTGACTAGATTTGATCAAAATTTTAAAAAGTGGATTCCTCTCCCCATTTTATTATAAATTATTTTCCTATAGAGAAGTAATGTCACCACATTAAGAAATTACAGAGAAGAAAATGACCCATAAATTGATACCCTTTATTCACATTTTGTGATTTTTCTTCTAACCATTTTTAATAAGCTTTTTTTAAACAAAAGATATAAAGCAAATTACATATTTCTACCTGGTGATTAAAATAATTATTTTAAGTGAGTGCATGGCAGTCCATGGAAACACTACATTTATTTAACTGGGCATTTTATGTTGTTTCCAGTGTTTTGGGTGATAAATTTCATTTCCACCATATACTGAATGTGTAAGTTTTAGAAAGTTACCTCTGGGTCTCTCTTTCCTTCCCTGTAAATGAAGATAATGATGGTACTTACCTCTAAAGGCCTAGAAAAGATTAAATTCACTCTTGCTTGTTAGGTGTTCAGAGCAATTCCTGACACATGGTAAATACAAAGAATAAAACTTCTTTTTTATTATATATTTTAAGGCTGAGCTGACTGAAAAAGACAGACTTGATGAAGTGTAAGCAGAAACTAACTTTATCCCTTCTCTCGTTCTCCCTCCACACGTTCTTTTTTTTCTTTCTTAGATGGAAGTCTCAGGATTTTACTGTCTCTCTTAGGTAATAAACTAAAAGCCCCTCTGTTTTGATGATAAAAAGTCTAGTCTAGTCTCATAATCATCCCATCGTTGCAATTCAATCCAGAGAAAAAATAAAAACTTTGAACTCTTACCCAGTTTAAAGCTTCTCTCTCCCTTGTGCCTGATCCAGACTGGGAAGCCTGGAGTGGGAGAGGAGAGTGTATTACTTTCTTCATTATAGCCTTGCTCTCTTTCTCCTCTAACTTTCCAATAAAAGTTGCTAAATAATAAGTAATTTGAAATTTTCCTCATTTTCTTAAAAATTCTTGTTTTTTTATTTTTCCCCCAGATAAGTGTCATGGCTTTTTTAGGGATTTAAGACAAAAAGTATTACCTGGCAATAAATGGTTAGTTTATTCTTGTTTTCTTGACAATTAACCAATTGATGTCATTTAGCTTTCTTACAGAATTCTTATTAATTTAGTCATGGAAAGCGTTGCCAGTCTGAAAACTGTCTGGAGTCATGAAATTAAAAAAAAAAAAAATCCTGATGATTTGCTATGGACCCATTACCAGCTGAGTAAAATTATTAGATTGCAGTATTTCTCTTCTTTTGCCCTATCCTGTTCCAAATAATGTTCTAGTAGCAGTTATTCTTCATAGTGTATAAACTGATAATAAAATGTTACAGAAAAATTATTGTTAGCAATGTAGATCTTACTCTAAGTTACTATTTTTATTTCCACTTAGTATTTCCTAGCAATATCCATTTCTTATGGATTACTATGTCCTACTTCGAAGGCATCTTTTATCATGGAAAATACATCAAGAAGTCTAAGTTTTCTGGCATTCATAACAAGAATTCGTTTCAAAGCCAATATCTTTCATCAATACTGGAAAATAGATTTGAGTCCCTGTAACCACTCCATATGCAATCTAAAAAATGAGGTAATCAGTGAGGGGAAGAGGGGAAGAAGAGATGTACTTAGCTGAGCTAAACATTTGAAATATGAATATTAATTAAGAGACCATATGAGTTAGGTGAAAATTTCCAAAGCTCCTGGAGTAATTTGTCTTACAAACCACTGGACTGATAAAAAACTGAAATAGTGCACATTCCAAAATTTTGTGAAATTCTGTATCTCACAAATGATGAATGAAGCCATGACAGAGGTGTTTTAAAGTTACAGAAATTTTTGGCAACTGTGCTTCATCTAGCTGATTAAAATTTTTATTTTAATCATTATGATAATCAACATGATATTTTAAGGACCAAACAACACAATGTGTCAAAACCTTTTGCAAACTATGATTCAACCTAAATAGTGTTAGTTACTGTCAACACTTTTTGTAATGTTTTGCTGATAAGCACAAAAGTACAAGTCAGAAATAATCTTCTAAATCATTCATTTCATTTAAAATGATCCAAAAATGTTGATTCAGAGTAATACATTACCTAATAACATATTCCATATGTATGCATTAGTACAATTTATGAAAAGTAAAATCAAATTGTTTTCCAAGATTATGTCAAACAACAGAAAGTATTGTCAATTAAGTTTTTAGGTTTCCTAATGTAAATAATTTTCTTTATTTTAATGTATTTTAAATGAAGTACTTTAATGAAATTTTTAATGTATTTTAATGAAATTCATTCAGTAAACACTTAAACCATATACAACATCAATTACCTAAAATATGAAACATCTTATTTCTTGTTTTATGTATGTTTATTACAGAATATTGGATAACATTTAAAGTAATGAAACAAAATTATCCATATTCCCAATACCTAAAAACTGTTCATATTTTGGCATGTTTCCTCCCAGTGCTGTGTGTGTGTGCATGCATTCAATATTCTTGGGATCATATTATATTTAATTTGGTATGTAGGTATTTTTTTCCCACTTGGCACTAACATGGACCTTCTTCTAGGCTATTAACAACTTTCATAAATGTCATTTTTAATATGGTCATAATAATACTTAACTGAATGTATGCACCCAAATTTACACATTAGACATGTTTAAAAAAATTTTTTTTAAACTCTGTGCATAAAATGTACCTTATATTTAGGGGTAATTTCCTTAGGACAGATTCTGAAAAACAAGTGCATCATTGTTTTAAAAAGAATCTTAATAGACACCAACAAATGTAATCAACAAAAGACAAAAATTCTCGATAGCTTAATATAATTGTTTCTCATGTACAGCAAGTCCTTAGAATAGCATGAGAGAGGGAAAATCCTTCAATAATTTTCCTTGAATACATTTTATTTTTGTCTTCCCAAAGTAAACAACAGTATCAAAGAGGCCTTGCCCTTTTCAGATGAGGGCAAAATTTACATTAGAAGAAGAACAAGTTGGGATAAAGAAAGGGAAGTATTTATCCTTCTGGTGTAAAGATCCCGTCCAGATCTTGTCCTTCCTATCTAGACTCCCTTTTACTTTCCCTGGATCTGGAGTCAAGTGCTGTCATCACTCAAGGCACTTCCAGTTTTGGGGGAAGATTCTAGTTGTGTGGGATAGGGTTAGCTGCCTCGTGATTTTTAACCCATTGAATCAAAGGAACTTAAATTACTGAAAAACTGTAAAAGAAAAGGAGGCCATTTTGAACATTTAGGTTATGATGAAATTTTCCAATGTTTTCCTCTGTGATTCTTTAGTAAATGAAGGTGAAAATCTATAAAAAAATAAAAACCTTTATTTTAGGAAAGCAATTAAGCAGAATTTAGATGCTTCTCTTACACTTAAAGACAGTATGACATATCAGAAAATTACAACACTGAGGTTAATGCCTTAAATTTTCCACATAAATTCTTTTACTTTGAGCCACTCAAACTCTCTGACCATTTAATTTCATGTAAAATAGAAATAATAACATCCATACCAGCCTTACTAATGTCATAGTTTTGTTAAGATCAAATAAGATAATGTACAAGGACATGCTTCATTACAGGGATAAATACAGTTATTACCCTCATATTCTATTCAACTATTCTTTTAAATATGTAAAAAATTTAAAAACAGAAGGTATTTTCATTGTAAAAGTTATGAAAAATGCAGATAAATTGAAAATTCTCTTTGATTCCTGTTCCTTGGCTTCTACCGACCTACAAAACTATTGCAGAGAATTACTTGTTAGAGTTACCTATTAGTTTGCTCTAACAGCACTGCCCACTATCGTAGCCACTAGTGACACATGGCTATTAAATGTAAATTAATCACATTTAAATGAGATTAATATTGTTAGTCACATTAGCCATATTTCAAATGCTCAACAGCCACGTGTTACTATATTGGACAGAGAAGATAAACACATCCATCACTGAAGAAATTTCTACTGAACAGCCCTACTCTAGAATTAAGTCCAGGAAGAGAGCCTGTGGTAGGCAGAATAATGCCCTTCTCCCCCAAGATGTCAGTGCCCTAATCTCTAGCATCTGAAAATGTTAACTAGAGAATAAAAGAATGTGAAGATTTGATTAAATTAAGACTCTTAAAATGGGAAGATTATCCTGGATTATCTGGGTAGGCCCAATGTAATAACAAGGGTTCTTAGAAGAAGTCAGGAGGATCAGAGTCAGAAAAATATGTGCTGATAGAAACAGAGGGTAGAGTGATGTGCTTTGAAGATGAAGGAAGGGGCCTTGAGTCAAAGAATGGAAGTGGCCCCTAAAAGGTGGAAAAGGCAAGGAAACAGATTCTCCCTTAGAGCCTCTAGGAGGAAGGCTGACACCTTGATTTTAGGATTTCTGATCTGCAGAACTGTAAGATGATACATTTGCTTTGTTTTAAGCTATTAAGTTTGTGATAATAGCAATAGGAAGCACACATATGACAATATGTGTTTCCATTCCCCCCTTTATGAATGTTGTCTCCAATTATTTCTATTATATAGATAGAGCTACAATAACGTTTTTCTATATGCAGAAGCTAATATTAGATAGTGAAAAGTGCTACAGAGAAAAATAACCCACTGAAAGTGTTAGTGTGTTCAGGTTGGCAGGGATATGTGCAGTGTTATGTTGGTAAATGTTTAACCACTTGCTTTCCAGAAAAAAAGAAAATTTGCCAGTTCCCGTGGCGTAAATACTTCTACCATGACCAATTTCTAGCTACTGATGTAACGTCACTGAACACAA
Organism: Physeter macrocephalus; assembly: GCF_002837175.3. Lineage (NCBI taxonomy): Eukaryota > Metazoa > Chordata > Mammalia > Artiodactyla > Physeteridae > Physeter > Physeter macrocephalus. Next base: position 36,603,902 of record NC_041223.1, on the reverse strand, counting down.
GAGCTGGGAACATATGTCGGTTTCTGCACACTACTGGATCCAGGTATGTGTGTGCACATGTGTGTTTCTAAGTACATATGTGTGGAGTTCCTATTTTAAATAGGTCTTTGTGATACCGACAGAGACCTGAAAAAGATGATGGAGACACTTATGAAGACGAATGGGGAAAAATATCCTTGGCAGAGGGAATAGTAAGTGTAAACACCTGATGAGAGAGTGGTTGGCATATCTGTTGGATTTCAGGTATGTCTGAGAGCAATCAAGGAGTCTAATATAGCTGGAAGAGAGTGAGCTGCTGAATTGTGGGAGATCAGGTCAAAGAGTTAACTGTATATTCATAGGTTTCTTTGCATTTAGGGGACAGATAACGCTTCATAAGTCATTGTAGGGACTTTTATTTTGAGGGAAATGGAAGGGGATTGGGGAGAAGAGTGACATAATCTGAGTTAAATTTGGCTCTTCTGTTGAGGATAAATAGAAACAGGCTGAGACACAGGAGGGTGTTGCACAATAATCCAAGTGAGAGATGATGGTGGCTTGGCCAAAAGTGATAAGATACTGCAAGTAGAGGGGACAGAATTTGCTGAAAAATTGAATATGGGGGGAAAGAAAGTGGGGAGCCAAGGCTGACTCCAAGATTTTGGCTTGAGTAATTGAAAAGATGAAAGTGTTATCAGCTGTGACTGGGAAGATGGTGGGAGAATCAATTTGGGGGTACAGGGGTGTATCAAGAGCTAAGTTTGAATGTGTTAAATTTAAGATGACTTTAAAAAATTCCAGTTCAATGAAGAATTGGATATACATGTCTGATTAGGGAAGAGAATCAACTGGAGATGTACATTTGGTACTTAAAGCCATGGTACTGGATGGAGGTCATAGAGGGAGGGAGTGTAGATAGAGAAGAGAAGAACTCTGAGGACTAAGTCTTGGGATACTCCAGGATTTAGAGATAAAGCACACAAAGCAACCAGAAAAGGAGACTAAAAGGCCATCAGGTGGGAGGAAAACCAAAAGAGAATAGCATCCAATTAAAGAAAATGTTTCTTGGAGGAAAGAATCATAAAACCCAACAAATATTCCTGGTTAGTCAAATAAACTGAAGCCTGAGAAATGACCACTGGATTTAAAAGTGTTATTGATCATGTTAACCAAAATAATTTTGGTGGAGAGATAGGTACTAAAGTCTGATTGCAGTGGCTTCAAGAGAGAATGGGAGGAAAGGAATTGGAGACATAAAATTTAGCCAATCCTTTCTAGTTTTTCTGTGAAAAAAATGAGAAGGAAGTTGCTAAATATAAGATCCAGAGTTTCCAAAAGGTTGGAGATATTATAGCATGTGTTTGTGCAGATGAAAAGAAAAATTCAGCAAAGAAGGAAAATTCATGAAGCAAAATAGGGAAGAATTGCCAGAGGATGTCCTTAAGAAAGGGAGTGAACTGGGATCTAGGGCTCAAGTGGATTAGTTGGCCTTAGATAGATGGTTCATCCATGGGAGCAGATGGAGATTGATGGGTAGATGTGGTGGTGGGAGCATGTGGAAAGTCTCTATGGGGTGCTTCTATTTTGTTATTAAAACAATGTCATCAGCTGAGGGTTAGGATGGGGTAGGGAGTGTAGAATGGATGAATGAATGGACTTCAGAAATAGCAAAAGACTGCAGGCTGTACTTAGAGGCTCAATAAAATGGTCATGTATTTACCTTGAGACCAGACACAAACTTGCATGTTTTTTCTTAAGACAACATCAATGTACAGATGCAAATACAGAATGGATTGAGATTTTAACTTAAGCAGGGTTGGGTTTTTGTCAATTGAGTATGAGGGAAAAAAAGAGCCTGACTAGAGAGTTAAGGATAAATGCAAGAGGATATTATGGTGATGTACAATAGACCACAGGAAGGAGAATAAAAAATAGATTAAGGTTAGGGACATGGTAGAGACAGAGAGGACAGTGATCCAGTAGCATGTAAGAATTGTTGAAGTGGGGATATTGGAGGAAGTGAGTTCCAGAAATAAGGTTGAAGAGTAAGACAACTGAATTGAGAATGTGGAAGGGTATTAGTAATGACAAGGCCTAGTGTATGACCACAGATGTAAGTGGCTCATAGGATGAAAGATAAGATTATTGGCAGAGAGGAGATCTTGAAAGTGGGAGGCCAGATAGAAGGATCTATGTGGATATTGAAAGCACAACACAACAACTTCTACAGCATTAGTATTAGAGGTAATTATAAATAACATCACAGTGATATCAGAGTGGTCAGACTAACAGTGTTCCAACATGTCTCGAGTACTTGTTAGAAATGCAAATTCTCAAGACCCATTGAGACCTACTGAACCAAGAAACCAAGGGGTTGTGCTTCAGATGATGCACGATGACGTCTGAGAACCGCTTACAGGGGTAGCACAGAAGATGGAAGAGTTAATTGCTTGGAAAAGAAGGATTCAATGAGGTAGCATTTAAACTACAACAGAAGTTATTGCAAGGTTAAGTGTAGGGGCCTTAACATTAAAGGGAGCAGCATTTGTAAAGAAAAGCTTGAATCATGAAAAGACCTCAGATAAGATAACATAAAATTACGTAAAAGTGAAAAACGTTAGCTATTAGTATCAGAAAATCATGCCTTGCTAGGAAGCCATTGGTTCTTCAAGAATCCTGATGAAACATCATAGACTTCTTTCTATTCATCTATTTTTTCTTTCATTGGAATTAGGCTCAGTAGAGAATGAAAGCTGGGACAGTAGGTGTGGCTGCTTTGGCATACCAACATTTTCCACAATTTCCCAACATCTCTATCGAACACTGGAGAAATTGTTTCAAAGAGCTAGTGCTAAACGCTAAAGCCGCAATGCTCGCCCGTCTATGACGTCACGGGGCGCCCACCGAGGGTGTGTTCCATCAACAGCCAGGCGCCGCGGGGGGCGGGGCTTGAGCGTGCTGACGTCACTACCGGGCGCCAGGCGCGCTCAATTGGCGGCGGATTCAAACGTTCCGGCCTGGTCTCGGGGCCTGTAGAAGCGTCGGAGTCGGGGTTCTCGGTGTCCCCGCGGGCGTGAGCTGCAGTGCGGCGCAGGGAGGACCTAGGAAGCTCAGGCGGCTGGTTCCCGAGCCGGAGGGAGAGGATGGCGCTCTCGACCACAGTCTCGCAGAGGAAGCTGATAAAGCGGAAGGCTCCCCGCGGTTTTCTAAAGCGCGTCTTCAAGCAACGGAAGCGTCACCTCCGTCTGGAGACAAATAGCGACCTACTGGTGAGATTTTGTCCCTTCTAGGACTGTAAGTGGGGCGGAGACAGGGGAAATAACCCCCAGCCTTTATTTCGCCGCCCCCGGCCAATCTAGCTTTCAGGCCTACGTTTGAGGCGTTCGCAGCAACAACTGGGCGGGTTTGCCCCACCCTGGCATATCAGTTAGTATTCCTGATGCTGAGTTGTTTTGGGGCCCTCTGAAATGTAGATATCCTGACTTTTTTTTTACAGGAGGCTATTAGCCACATCAATTGAAGGGGAAAACTAACATTAAGTTCCTGCTTATAGTTTTTCAGTATCGCTATTAAGGAGCACAGTCTGGTACTGTGCTTAGTGGAATTTGCAAAGCTTCGAAAGATACATTTAAAAAAATAGATTTTGGAATTCAGGCTGGGTTATTTTTATTTAAATATTGTGAAAGGCATTACTGACATGCCTTTCAAATGTGCCCTTCTTGCCTTCCTTTCTTCCCCTTCTTTTTACGTTGTTAAACAAATACATTGCCCTATTTCCTCTACATTAGCTTATTTACTAAAGAACCCTGATCCAAAAGTTTACTTGTAAGTAGTGGGTTCCCAAATGTGAATTCGTTTTCCTAGACAAATAGAACACCTGTTAGTTTAGTTTTCAAGCCCAACCATTAAAAGTTTATCTGACTCATAGTAACTGCAGCATAATGCTCACATGATAAATAACCACAACCAAACCACTGTGTAATATTTCTGTTTTGAAATAAATTAAGAGTTTTTATGTTGAATGCCTGGAATATATATCCCTCTAGCAGAATGAACACTGTTTCCCTAGGTTTAAACCATAGGAGGCACCTCCTGTGGTTTGTTACAAGAGCTCTTTGAGTAAAGGAGCCACTACAGGTGGGCACCTAATTTCCCCGAGATCAAGGATAAAGAGTTGTGGATAATAGGGATATATGGCATGGAGGGTGGCTTCACAATACATCATTCCATCTCTTCTTAAGCTACATTGTCCCCCCACCACCTCTTTTCTCTGCAGCCCCTGCCAGCTCTCTACTGCCTCCCCTAATTTTAGGGTTTCTATTTTTGCTAAATTACTATAGAATTATCTTCACTTTTCCTTTCTCTGAGCCAAAACAACTTTTTTTCCCCTTGGAAAAGTAGCCCTTTTAATATCTCCTGTCCTTTTTCAGACCCTGTAAGAAAAGACAATATATACTGTTTTATTACCCTCCTTCCCCCAAGGTGGTGATTAAGGTGGCACAAGTGAGCTGTATTAAAGTGAAATTGATTTTCAAAAGAATTTTAGGTAATTTATTCTGAAGTTTTCACTGGTGCTGGGGTTCTCTCAATCAGTGGAGGGGGGAGGAAATGTACCTGCTCTAGAATCTAGGAGACTACCAGCTGGTGTAGATTGTTGGGCAGAAATTTCTCAAGTAGTCAGATTCCTCCCACATCCACACTTGCCTGCCCCAAATGACCCCTGGACAGGAGGACTCTGTTGTGGTGTGGGATCCAGGTGGTCCAGGAAAGAAGGGGAGGTGAAATTCTAAGCATTTGCAGTGGTAGGGGAATGGAAGTTCTTTTTGCTACCGTCTATTACTAGATTGTATGCTTGTCTTTGGCTTTCATTATTTCTCCTTCACCATCTTGTATATGCCATGCATCACTCTGGTTTCTTTATTTATGGTTTTCTGCTTGCCATTGGTACTTAATTATCTTACCCAGCAGGTGTCCCACATCATCCATAAACTCCTCTACAATTAAGGCAGTCTGTTTTTTTTTTTTCTGAACTTTGATAGCCGTAAGAGTGTACATCATACAGTTTAGCTACTGGGACCCTGATGCTATTCTCTAAGTTTTATATGTCAGTGTTGTCTCCCAGTGCAGTATGCAGCTTCTTGAGGGGAAGGAACCACACATATCTCCTTTTGTGTCTTCCATTATTTTTAACACAGAGCTAATCTACTTTTATGATGTCTTTGCATAAGATATTTCTTCGGTTTGAAGATGTCCTCACTCCACTCCGCTTCTCAAACTTCAGTTATTTCAAAATTCAGTTCAAATGCCTGTTATTCGGTGAAGCCTTCCTTCATGGTCTTAGAAAGGATCAACCTTACCTTCCAATATCATCTACTGTCACACATTTGTCTTTAATTAGGTTTCATTCTCCCATCGGACTGGGAAGTTTGAATTGGGAACTTCTTGTATTCCTGGTGTTTAGCATAATACCTTGAACATTCTGAGTGTACAATTATAGTTGGGAGTGATGATGACTGTATGTGGATTGATATTTCTAACATTTTACTTATAACTTCCTTGTGTTACTTCATATTCTTCTGCACTGGCTTTTTATTGTTGTTTATTTTATGACTTATTTGATTGTATATCACCAGGGCCAATACTGGTGAATGTATGTTAATCTCAAATTGTTCGGCTTTCTTGTGACTCAGTTTTTAGATTTATCACTAAGGAATATTGTGCAAATATCTGGGTACTTACAGTTTATGTAAACCTCAGAAGTGCTGTGAGGAAGTGGGGAGGAAGTCAGGCTGGCCCAGTCTTTTGGTCACCTGAGACTGCCAAATGGATACCTCTTTGTAAATTATCTTTTGGTTTACCTTTCAAGCAAGCTGATTTTTTATTTTTCCAAAGTGTAAGTTCTTGATGGAATGGCTTTCAGGATTGAATGTCTAGCTGAAACCATAAAATTTGCTTTTGTTCTGACCATTTTAATTTAAACCTTAGTGCACTTGAGTGACACCACTCAATTAACTGTTTTGTTACCGAGAAACAGGTTGTTAAAAAAAAATTCTGACATTAAAAAAAGTAATATTAATTCAGTATCTATGGTTCATGCCCATGAAGAGTAAAGGACTCAAGCCTCAAAACAGAGTGTGGTTTATTTGGGATTGGCTAAAAAAATTTTTTGCCTAATTTGGGGAGATATGGATGGATCTTTTGTTCATGCAATAATAATTGACTACCTACTGCATATTGGGCCAAGGGCTAAAGGTCACTGGGGATATAATGTCTGGGAAGATAGACATGGTTTTGCCCTTATAGTACATTGAAGAAGACAGGTGAGAAATTGCTGCCTAATGTATGTAGTATGTACAGTGATAAGAAGTTCAGGGTGCCATGGATCTATATAACCTTACATATTGGGAGGAATTTGGCTTTTTAGAGAAGTCTATAAACCAGTAGCATGGCTGTAAGCAAACTTGTGTTTGAATACTGAAAGAAGTTCAAAAGACCTAGTATAGAACTGAAAGTTGGGAAAGGTGAGAGATGAAATTAGAAAAGCCTAGTCAAGTGGGGTTTAGTATTAAGGAATTTGGAATTTTTCATGAGGCATCTGGAAAATATTTAGCTTTAGAAGTAGAAAATACAGATTAACAGAGGAAATTGAGCCATGTTATGGAGTACTTTTGTTGCAGAAGGAAATGGTATATCCTTGGAAGTTTAAAGACATTTTGAATGACATGGTATAATGTAAAGAATCAGGATTGGGTGATTTAGCTCAGAGTTCTTGTGAGAATTAAACAAGACAGTGCATCAAAAAAGTACCAAAAGAATATCTACTTCCATAGGTTCTTTATCATGTTAAATTTAAATTCCCAAACTCCTCTGCTTTCCCCAAATATCACTAAAACATTCTTAAACATCTATAACAATCCACTAAAGATTTCTGCATAATAATTTAAAGCACCACATTACCTAGTTATTTAACATTTAGTGAGCTGTTAGGGAGAGTTAAGTATTGTGTGTTTTTCTTTAATTTTATTTTTTTATACAGCAAGTTCTTATTAGCTATCAGTTTTATACATATTAGTGTATATATGTCAATCCCAACCTCCCAATTCATCCCCGCCCCCACTTTCCCCCCTTGGTGTCCATACATTTGTATGGACATCTACATCTGTGTCTCTATTTCTACCTTGCCAACTGGTTCATCTGTACTATTTTTCTAGATTCCAAATATATGCATTAATATGCGATATTTGTTCTTCTCTTTCTGACTTACCTCACTCTGTATGACAGTCTCTAGGTCCATCCATGTCTATACAGATGACCCAGTTTCGTTCCCTTTGATGGCTGGGTAATATTCCATTGTATGTATGTACCACATCTTCTTTATCCATTCGTCTGTTGGTGGGCATTTAGGTTGCTTCCATGACCTGGCTGTTTTAAACAGTGCTGCAATGAACATTGGGGTGCATGTGTCTTTTTGAATTATGGTTTTCTCTGGGTATATGCCCAGTAGTGAGATCGCTGGGTCATATGGTAATTCTATTTTTAGTTTCTAAAGGAACCTCCATGTTTAGTTTTTTAAGGAACCTCCATACTGTTCTCCATAGTGGCTGTATCAATTTGCATTCCCACCAACAATGCAAGAGAGTTCCCTTTTCTTTACACCCTCTCCAACATTTGTTGTTTGTAGATTTTCTGATGATGCCCATTCTAACTGGTGTGAGGTGATACCTCATTGTGGTTTTGATTTGCATTGCTCTGATAATTAGTGATGTTGAGCATCTTTTCATGTGCCTCTTGGACATCTGTTTCTCTTCTTTGGAGAGATGTCTATTTAGGTCTACTGCCCATGTTTTGATTGGGTTGCTTGTTTTTTTAATATTGAGCTGCATGAGCTGTTTATATATTTTGGAGATTAATCCTTTGTCCGTTGATTCGTTTGCAAATATTTTCTCCCATTCTGAGGGTTGTCTTTTCATCTTGTTTATAGTTTCCTTTGCTGTGCAAAAGCTTTTAAGTTTCATTAGGTACCATTTGTTTATTTTTGTTTTGATTTCCATTACTTTAGGAGGTGGGTCAGAAAAGATCTTGCTTTGATTTATGTCAAAGAATATGTTTCCTGTGGTTTCCTCTAAGAGTTTTATAGTGTCTGGTCTGGTCTTACATTTAGGTCTTTAATCCATTTTGAGGTTACTTTTGTGTAGGTGTTAGGGAGTGTTCTAATTTCATTCTTTTACATGTAGCTGTCCAGTTTTCCCAGCACCACTTATTGAAGAGACTGTCTTTCCTCCATTGTATCTCCTTGCCTCCTTTGTCATAGATTAGTTGACCATAGGTGCTTGGGCTTATCTCTGGGCTTTCTATCCTGTTCCGTTAATCTGTATTTCTCTTTTTGTGTCAGTACCATATTGTCTTGATTTCTGTAGCTTTGTAGTATAGTGTGAAGTCAGGGAGTCTAATTCCTCCACCTCCGTTTATTTCCCTCAAGATTGCTGTGGCTATTTGGGCTCTTTTGTGTCTTCATACAAATTTTAAGATTCTTTGTTCTAGTTCTGTAAAAAAAAAAAAAAAATGCCATTGGTAATTTGATAAGGATTGCATGGAATCTGTAGATTGCTTTGGGTAGTATAGTCATTTTCACAGTATTGATTCTTCCAGTCTAAGAACATGGTATATCTCCCCATCTGTTTGTGTCATCTTTGATTTCTTTCATCAGTGTCTTATAGTTTTCTGAAGACAGGTTTTTTATCTCCTTAGGAGCTTTATTCCTAGGTATTTTATTCTTTTTTGTTGCAATGGTGAAGGGGATTGTTTCCTTAATTTCTCTTTCTGATCTTTCGTTGTTAGTGTATAGGAACGCAAGAGATTTCTGGGCATTAATTCTGTATCCTGCAACTTTACCAAATGCATTGATTAGCTCTAGTAGTTTTCTGGTAACATCTTTAGGATTCTCTATGTATAGTATCATGTCATCTGCAAACAGTGACAGCTTTACTTCTTCTTTTCCGGTTTGTGTTCCTTTTATTTCTTTTTCTTTGATTGCTGTGGTTAAAACTTCCAAAACTATGTTGACTAATAGTGGTGAGAGTGGACAACCTTATCTTGTGCCTGATCTTAGAGGAAATGGTTTCAGTTTTTCACTGTTGAGAATGATGTTTGCTGTGGGTTTGTCATATATGGCCTTTATGATGTTGAGGTAGGTTCCCTCTATGCCCACTTTCTGGAGAGTTTTTATTATAAATAGATGTTGAAGTTTGTCAGAAGCTTTTTCTGCATCTTTTGAGATGATCGTATGGTTTTTATTCTTCAATTTGTTAATATGGTGTATCACATTGATTTTTTATTGAAGAATCCTTGCATCCCTGAGATAAATCCCACTTGATCACGGTGTATGATCCTTTTAATGTGTTGCTGGATTCTGTTTGCTAGGATTTTTTTTTTTTCTTTTCGGTACACGGACCTCTCACTGCTGTGGCCTCTCCCATTGCGGAGCACAGGCTCCGGACGCGCAGGCTCAGCAGCCATGGCTTACGGGCCCAGCCACTCTGCAGCATGTGGGATCTTCCCGGACTGGGGCATGAACCCGTGTCCCCTGCATCGGCAGGCGGACTCTCAACCACTGCGCCACCAGGGAAGCCCTGTTTGCTAGGATTTTGTTGAGGACTTTTGCATCTATATTCATCAGTGATATTGGTTCGTAATTTTCCTTTTTTGTCATATCTTTGTCTGGTTTTGGTATCAGGGTGATGGTGGCCTCATAGAATGAGTCTGGGAGTGTTCATTCCTCTGCAATTTTTTGGAAGAGTTTGAGAAGGATGGGTGTTAGCTCTTCTCTAAATGTTTGATAGAATTCTTCTGTGAAGCCGTCTGGTCCTGGACTTTAGTTTGTTGGAAGATATTTAATCTCAGTTTCAATTTCATTACTTGTGATTGGTCTGTTTATATTTTCTGTTTCTTCCTGGTTCAATCTTGGAAGTTTATACCTTTCTAAGAATTTGTCCATTTCTTCCAGGTTGTCCATTTTATTGGCATAGAGTTGCTTGCAGTAGTCTCTTAGGATGCTTTGTATTTCTGTGGTGTCCATTGTAACTTCTCCTTGTTCATTTCTAATTTTACTTATTTGAGTCCTCTCCCACTTTTTCTTGAAGAGTCTGGCTAAAGGTTTATCAATTTCGTTTATCTTCTAAAAGAGCCAGCTTTTAGTTTCATTGATCTTTGCTATTGTTTTCTTTGTTTCTACTTCATTTATTTCTGCTCTGATCTTTGTTTTCTTTCCTTATGCTAACTTTGAGGTTTTTTTGTTCTTCTTTCTCTAATTGCTTTAGGTATTTAATCTCAGTTTCAATTTCATTACTTGTGATTGGTCTGTTTATATTTTCTGTTTCTTCCTGGTTCAATCTTGGAAGTTTATACCTTTCTAAGAATTTGTCCATTTCTTCCAGGTTGTCCATTTTATTGGCATAGAGTTGCTTGCAGTAGTCTCTTAGGATGCTTTGTATTTCTGTGGTGTCCATTGTAACTTCTCCTTGTTCATTTCTAATTTTACTTATTTGAGTCCTCTCCCACTTTTTCTTGAAGAGTCTGGCTAAAGGTTTATCAATTTCGTTTATCTTCTAAAAGAGCCAGCTTTTAGTTTCATTGATCTTTGCTATTGTTTTCTTTGTTTCTACTTCATTTATTTCTGCTCTGATCTTTGTTTTCTTTCCTTCTACTAACTGAGTTTTGTTTGTTCTTCTTTCTCTGGTTCCTTTAGGTGTAAGGTTAGATTGTTTATTTGAGAATTTTCTTTGTTCTTGAGGTAGGATTGTATTGCTATAAACTTCAGTCTTAGAACTGCTTTTGCTGCATCCCATAGGTTTTGGATTGTCATGTTTTTGTTGTCATTTGTCTCTAGGTATTTGATTTCCTCTTTGATTTATTCAGTGACCTGCTGGTTATTTAGTAACATATTGTTTAGCCTCCATGTGTTTGTGTTTTTAATTTTTTTTTTCCCTGTAATTGATTTCTAATCTCATAGTGTGGTGATCAGAAAGGATGCTTGATATGATTTCAATTTTCTTAAATATACTGAGGCTTGATTTGTGACCCAAGATGTGATCTATCCTGGAGAATGTTCTGTGTGCACTTCAGAAGAAAGTGTAATGTGCTGTTTTTGGATGGAATAAATATGAATTTATTTACTATAATATGATAAATATTCTTATAAATATCAGTTTAATCTGGTTGGTCTGTTGTGTCATTTAAAACTTGTGTTTCCTTATTAATTTTCTGTCTGGATGATCTGTCCATTGGTCTAGGTGAGGTTTTAAAGTCCCCCACTATTATTGTGTTGCTGTCGATTTCGTCTTTTTTTTTTTTTTTTTTTTTTTTACTGTTTCTTTTTAAAATTAATTAATTTATTTGTTTATGTTTGGCTGTGTTGTGTCTTCGTTTCTGTGCGAGGGCTTTCTCTAGTTGTGGCAAGCGCGGGCCACTCTTCATCGCAGTGGGCAGGCCTCTCACTGTCGCGGCCTCTCTTGTTGCGGAGCACAGGCTCCAGACTTGCAGGCTCAGTAGTTGTGGCTCATGGGCCCAGTTGCTCCGCGGCATGTGAGATCTTCCCAGACCAGGGCTCAAACTCGTGTCCCATGCATTGGCAGGCAGATTCTCAACCACTTCGCCACCAGGGAAGCCCTGATTTCCTCTTTTATAGCTGTTAGCAGTTGCCTTATATATTGAGGTGCTCCTATGTTGGGTGCATATATATTTATAATTGTTATATATTCTTCTTGGATTGATCTCTTGATCATTATGTAGTGTCCTTCCTTGTCTCTTGCAACATTCTTTATTTTAATGTCTATTTTATCTGATATGAGTATTAGTACTCCAGCTTTCTTTTGATTTCCATTTTCATGTAATACCTTTTTCCATCCCCTCACTTTCAGTCTGTTTGTGTCTCTAGGTCTGAAGTGGGTCTCTTGTAGACAGCATATATATGGGTCTTGTTTTTGTATCCATTCAGCGAGCCTGTGTCTTTTGGTTGCAGCATTTAATCCATTTACATTTAAGGTAATTATTGTTATGTATGTTCCTATTACCATTTTCTTAATTGTTTTGGGTTTGTTTTTGTTGGTCCTTTTCTTCTCTTGTGTTTTCCACTTAGAGAAGTTCCTTTAGCATTTGTTGTAGAGCTGGTTTGGTGATGCTCAATTCTTAGCTTTTGCTTTTCTGTAAATCTTGACTTCTCCATCGAATCTGAATGAGATACTTGCTGGGTAGAGTAATCTTGGTTGTAGCTTTTTCTTTTTCCCTTTCATCACTTTAAATATATCGTGCCACTCTCTTCTGGCTTGTAGAGTTTCTGCTGAGAAATCAGCTGTTAACCTTATGGGAGTTCCCTTGCATGTTATTTGTTGTTTTTCCCTTGTTGCCTTTAATAATTTTTCTTTGTCTTTAATTTGTGTCAATTTGATTACTATGTGTCTCAGCGTGTTTCTTCTTGGGTTTATCCTGCCTGGGAGTCTCTGTGCTTCCTGGATTTGGGTGGCTATTTCCTTTCCCATGTTAGGGAAGTTTTCCTCTATAATCTCTTCAAATATTTTCTCGGGTCTTTCCTCTCTCTCTTCTCCTTCTGGAACCCCTATAATGCGAATGTTGTTACGTTTGTTTTCCCAGAGATCTCTTAGGCTGTCTTCATTTCTTTTCATTCTTTTTTCTTTATTCTGTTCCATGGCAGTGAATTCAACCATTCTTTTTCCAGGTCACTTATCTGTCCTTCTGCCTCAATTATTCTGGTATTTGTTCCTTCTAGTGTATTTTTCATTTCAGTTATTGTACTGTTCATCTCTCTTTGTTTGTTCTTTAATTCTTCTAGGTGTTTGTTCTTTAATTCTTCTAAACCTTTGTTAAACATTTCTTGCATCTTCTCAATCTTTTCCTCCTTTTTTTTCCCAAGGTCCTGGCTCATCTTCACTATCATTATTCTGAATTCTTTTTTTGGACAGTTGCCTATCTCCACTTCATTTTACTGTTTTTCTGGGGTTTTATCTTGTTCCTTCATCTGGTACATAGTCCTCTGCCTTTTCATTTTGTCTCTTTTTCTGTGGATGTGGTTTTCATTCCACAGTCTGCAGGATTTTAGTTTCTTGCTTCTTCCAAGTGTTATGTATTAATTAATTGTTCTCACTGCAAAGAGTGTGTACTATTGTGTAAATGATCAAATAAATTATATGTTAAAGAGACTATCTAATTGGACCTAGATTGGTAGTGACTTCAGGCACATGGCAGAAGCAGTGGATAGAGATGTTACCAGTAATTTAAATAAAAGAGCACTAGATGTGTTACTAGAGGGAGAAATGAGATAGGACTGCAACTCACTTTACATTCTCTGTTGCTTGGGTTTGAGCTCTACTTTAACTGTTTTCAAGCTATATATATATATATATATATATATGCATATAGAATGAGTAGCCCTTTTTGATTAGGGTAGTGAATTTTGAGTAAAATATTTAGCAAAATGTACATATTGAAATAGTGAGGTTAAATAATGATATATGTACACATATATTATGGTACATGTATATGTTTTGCTAATATGTAGAAGTTGTTTCTATAAGAATATGCAAGAAGCTGGCAACCATAGTTGACTGGGGGATGATGTGGAAGAGAGACTTACTTTTGTCAGTCTATACTTTTGCAGACTTTTTGCTTTGTATTTTGAAATACCTATTGGTTCACAAGAAGTGGCAAAAATAGTAGAGAATTCCCCTTACCTTTTACGCAGCTTCCCACAATGCTAATATCTTATATAACTACAGTTCTTTGTGGAGTTTGGAATTTTGTTTTGTCTGCTTATTTTATGTAGTTTAAGGCTACTTTTTAAGAAATTTTAAGATTATTAATAGTAGATACGATTATTTTGATGTTGTTGGAAGACAAGTAACTTGACCTTTGTATATAAATGCGATAAACTTTTAAAATTTCAATTATTAACATGTTTTTGATTAGATATTTCAAATTAAATATCTGGTTACAAGAGCTTTATACCTTGGATCATAGAATGAGAGAGGACTAGCCTTATATACAGTATTTGATAATGTTTTTTTAATTTGGGGGAAATTTTAAGTTACATTGGAAACTTAAATTTAGTTGGAATGGGAAACAGGAATATTTTTTCTTAATAAAGACCTACCTAAGTTTTGATATAATGATCCTTTAGAGTAATGTTATTGTCTATGGCCTTTGGTCAGCTTTATATAGACTTGTTTCATGTATTGTAATAACTAAGTCTTTTTTATGGAATCTTAAGATGGACATATATTAAACTGAATTCTGTTACTTTAAATAAAGGTTAATTGATGTAATCACAGTAGTAAATAGTACAGCATTAAAATTTGGGATATTCTTTTTATTTTTTATAAATTTATTTATTTTTACTTATTTATTATTTTTGGCTGTGGTGGGTCTTCATAGCTGCGTGCGGCTTTCTCTAGTTGCCGCAAGCGGGGGCTACTCTTCGTTGCGGTACGTGGGCTTCTCATTGTGGTGGCTTCTCTTGTTGCGGAGCACGGGCTCTAGAGTGCGTGGGATTCAGTAGATGCGGCGCGTGGGCTCAGTAGTTGTGGCTCGTGGGCTCTAGAGTGCAGGCTCAGTAGTTGTGGCTCACAGACTTCGTTGCTCCGCGGCATGTGAGATCTTCCCAGACCAGGGCTCGAACCCGTGTCCCCTGCATTGGCAGGTGGATTCTTAACCACTGCACCACCAGGGAAGCCCGGGGATATTCTTTTTAAAAGTCATTATTTCAAAACATCAGTGTTTGAGCTTAAAAATCCTTTTGCATTTTCTCTTTTAAAGGTGCATCTGAATTGTTTACTCTTTGTTCATCGATTAGCAGAAGAGGCTCGGACAAATGCTTGTGAGAATAAGTGTGGAGTCATTAAAAAGGAGCATGTACTGGCTGCAGCAAAGGTAAGATCTGAATTTCTTTTCTTGAGCACAGTTGCCTTAAAACACCACCTAGTTCGTCACCTCTGCCTGGTTTAGATTCCTTATTCAGTTTTGTTGACCGAGTTGATGCTTGGCTTTTCACGGGTTTTAATTACAGAGTTAGATTTTTTTTGTATTATGTATATTATGGATTTCTGATGGAAAGATTCATGGCCATTGCTTTATTGCCATTTAGGGGAACATAAATGTTTGACTGCTAATCTGTGTGATATGTAGTAGCCTATATATAACTGAGAAGGTTTATTACCTTGAAATTTATCAAAACTTTCTTCTTGATCATTTTAAGTTTACCTAATGATTTTTCTACATTTGTTTTAAGATTTGAGTGACTTCTGAATCATATTGCTTATATAAGCAGAGAAGATTGCTTCTTACTCATATTTCTGTATAATGTAATAGTATGGTGCCTAGGGCAGAGTTTTTTCCATATGTGTTCCCAAGATTATTTTCACTTGATGTTAATAGATGCCCCAATACGAAAGGCTTCTGGGGTCAGATAAGTTTATATAACCTAACATACTATACCTCCTTGAATAGTCATAATGTTATGTATAGAGTGCTTGTTTCTGTAAGAATATGCAGTAAATTGGCACATGGTTGACTGGAGGATGATGTGTGAGAGAGACTTATTTTTGACAGTTTACCACTTTATAGGCTTTTTTTGTTTAACATTTAATATTTTTGAAATAATTATAGACTCACAGAAGGTGCAAAAATAGTGTAGAGTTCCACTGTACCTTTTATCCAACTTCCCACAACGGTAACGTCTTTATATAACTATAGTTATGTAAGAGTATGAGAAATATACCAGTAATTTGTTGAACTCTTGTTTAATTTAGCATTTTGTAAATTTGGGTGTATAATATACTTTGAATTTTGTAAATTCATTTGAGTACATAGTATTCTTTTGCAGTCCCTATACTAACTTCTTGTAGAACAGAGAAGTACTGGCCTTAGGGTATAAACCTATTTGGTGACCTCTGTGGAAGCCTAGAAATGGGCATGCCTTGGCATTTTTTAAGGGGCTTTAAATTCCCTTACAACTAGAAACATTTCAATAAGTTTCTGTACGGTTAAAGTTGATATAAGTGCATTCTGCAGGTAAAGCAAGGCTTAAGAACTTGAAGAGTGTATGTGTGTGTCTTAAATTTAGGGTTGATTTGTTTTTATTAATGAATTATAAGTGTACTTACCTAAAAGTAGGTAAGTTCTTAAAAATATTTTTGGATATATTCTGGTCTCTAATGTTCCTTGTCTTTTACAACTTAAGATCTCATTTTGTTTAATTTCTCTTATGGGCTTCATGTCTTAAAAATTATCTACCTAACAAGCTTTTCAGCTTGAGATGACTAGTCTTGGTCTCTGATATAATTCCAGCCTAAATACAAGAAATTTGGTGTTGCAGTGGATTTGTATTGCTTTATAGTTGTTAAATGCCTGATTCATAATAGGATTTTCAAGTTTTGGAACATTCCTTAACTCCCTGAATTACTAAATTGTCTATAAACCTCAAGTTGGGAGCCATTAATCTGGACACTTTTGGCACAACTGAAGAAATTATCATCTAGAAGTGACTATTATTAAACCAGATTTTGAGAATCTAGGCATGTTTCACATTCTTTGAGAGAATTATACTATTTTAGAGAAGTCTAAAACCGTTTATAAGGCAAAAGATTCCCTAATCACATTCCAAATTGGGTTTTATAAATTCAGAGACTTGCATACTATACACATAGGACTTTTAAACTTTTTGTTGAGGAATTGTGTTTTATTTGGCATAGGTATAATATGAATCTTCATTTTCTCCCCTTCACAGGTAATTCTAAAGAAGAGCAGAGGTTAGAAGTCAAAGAACACATTTTTGAAAATTATATGATGTATTATTTTAGGTGGTAACAGATCGTGAAAGCACGTTTTATATAGCAGTTAATATTGTGTATTAAAATATTGGCTAGCTGAAGGATGTGTGTGTTTGTATGTTTTTTACTGGTATTGAAATGTCTCAAGTATACACATAGAGCTATATAAGCTTTGTTTTTGAGGAATTGTTTCATTTTAAGTGGCCTTTAGTTCATTCTGCTTCCCTTTTTGTTGGTATTGCAGATGTTTTACATATCAAAAATGAAATCTTAGTGTGTGAAGTAGCTTGAAGAGATGTATTTCTTAGAATTAAGTTTATAAGTATTTAGATTTAGCCACAGTTAACTATGGAATCAATTTAATCTCTGAAGGAAGACAATGTGCAGTCAAATCTAGG
This sequence comes from Physeter macrocephalus, assembly GCF_002837175.3. NCBI lineage: Eukaryota > Metazoa > Chordata > Mammalia > Artiodactyla > Physeteridae > Physeter > Physeter macrocephalus. Next base: position 36,586,690 of record NC_041223.1, on the reverse strand, counting down.
TGTATTTTAAATATTTTAACTGTTTAATGCCTTTGCATAAGCAATGCAGTCTACTTTTATTTAGGCCAATAGTGTAATAATATAATTTCTCAACTGTAAACACCAGCAGGGTGTTTTCAAAAACCTATTTCCCTCCAAAACCAAAAAAAAAAATTACAGAGCAAATTGACTTATTTTCTTCAAGTCACACAGATTTAATAGATGGGTATTTGTTTCCTCCCGAGAAATTTTTTGGAAGTTTATCGCATATCATCTAACAGTTGTGTTTTTAACTTTTTATTTTGAAATAATTATAGATTGCAACTTGAAGTTGCAAAAATAGTACAGAGAGGTCCACATGTGCTCTATATCCAGTTTTCTCCCAGTGCCTACATCTTAAATAATTACAGTACAATATCAAAACCAGGAATTTGACTTGGTACAGTGTGTGTATAATTCTGTACCATTTTAGTACATTTGGAGATCTGTGTAACCACCACTACAGTCAAGATACAGAATTATTTCATCATCACAGACTTCTCCATCATGCTGTTCTTTTCTAAATTACACCCAGCTCCCCACGTCCACTGCACACACAACACTCCCCTTCCTATTCCCACCATCCCTAAGCCGTTGCAACCACTAAACTGTTCTCCATGTCTATAATTTTGCCATTGTGATACAATCATACAGGTTATGACTTTTGGGAGTTTGCTTTTTTCACTTAGCATAACTCTCTTGGTCCTCCAAGTTGTTGCATGTAGCAATTTGTTCCTTTTTATTACTGAGTCGTCATATTCCATGGTATTTATGTACCACAGTTTGTACAGCTATTTACTCATTGAGGGATATTTTGATTATTTCTAGTTTTTGGCTATCACAGATAAAGCTGTTGTGAACAGTTGTGTACCAGTTTTTATACAGTTTTCATTTCTCTGGGATAGATGCCCAGGAATGTGATTGCTGGGTTTAATGGTAAGTATGTGTTTAGTTTTTCGAAAAGAAATGGCCAAAGTATTTTCCAGAGTGGCTGTACCATGTTGTATTCCCATTAGCAGTTTATGAGAGAGTCATTTTTTCCTCCTTCTCATGAACATTTGGTATTATTTTTTATTTTAGCTGTTCTGCTACGAATGTCTCATCATGGTTTTTAATTTACATTTCCCTAATGGCTAATGATGTTGCACATATTTTCATATGTTCGTCATCCATTTTTTTCCTCTTTAGTAAAATGTTTCTTCATTTCTTTTGCCCATTTTCTATTTATTTTTCTAATGTTGAATTTCGAGAGTTCTCTAGGTATAGGGCTTTGGTCAGACATGTGGTTTGCAAATATTTTCTTCTATTCTGTAGCTTGCCTTTTATCCTTTAACAGTATCTTTCGAAGGTCAATGATTTTCACTTTTGATGAGGTCCAATTTTTATTTATTTATTTATTTTCATGCTGTTGGTGTCATGTTTAAGAACTCTTCACCAAACCCTACATCTTATAGATTTTCTCCTGTATTATTATTTTTTAAACTTACCCTTTTTTGTTGTTATTGCAGTTAGTTTTTTAAACATCTTTATTGGAGTGTAATTGCTTACAATGTTGTGTTAGTTGCTGCTGTATAACAAAGTGAATCAGCTATATGTATACATATATCCCCATATCCCCTCCCTCTTGTGTCTCCCTCCTACGCTCCCTATTCCACCCCTCTAGGGGGTCACAAAGCACCGAGCTGATCTCCCTGTGCTATGCGGCTGCTTCCTATTAGCTATCTGTTTTACATTTGATAGTGTATATATGTCGATGCCACTCTCTCACTTTGTCTCAGCTTACCGTTCCCCGTCCTTGTGTCATCAAGTCCATTCTGTACGTCCGCATCTTTATTCCTGTCCTGCCCCTAGGTTCTTCAGAACCTTTTTTTTTTTTTTTTAATGAACATTTTGGTACATGACTCTTTTTGAATTATGGTTTTCTCAGGGTGTATGCCCAGTAGTGGGATTGCTGGGTCGTAGGGTAGTTCCATTTTTAGTTTTTTAAGGAACCTCCATGCTGTTCTCCATAGTGGCTGTATCAATTTCCATTCCCACCAACAGTGCAAGAGGGTTCCTTTTTCTACACACCCTCTCCAGCATTTATTCTTTGTAGATTTTTTGATGGTGGCCATTCTGACCCTTGTGAGGTGATACCTCATTGTGGTTTTGATTTGCATTTCTCTAATGATTAGTGATGTTGAGCATCCTTTCATGTGTTTGTTGGCAATCTGTATATCTTCTTTGGAGAAATGTCTATTTAGGTCCTCTGCCTATTTTTGGATGGGGTTTTTTTTTTTTGTGATATTGAGCTGCATGAGCTGCTTGTATATTTTGGAGATTAATCCTTTGTCAATTGCTTCATGTGCAAATATTTTCTCCTATTCTGAGGGTTGTCTTTTCATCTTGTTTATGGTTTCCTTTGCTGTGCAAAAGCTTTT
>NC_041223.1:36580590-36583562 GCF_002837175.3 Physeter macrocephalus | reverse complement strand
TATATATTCTTGCCTCCTTTATCAAAGATAAGGTGACCATATGTGTGTGGGTTTATCTCTGGGCTTTGTATCCTGTTCCATTGATCTATATTTCTGTTTTTGTGCCAGTTCCATACTGTCTTGATTACTCTAGCTTTGTAGTATAGCCTGATTCCTCCAGCTCCATTTTTCTTTCTTAAATAATTTCTTTCATCAGTGTCTTATAGTTTTCTGCATAGAGGGCTTTTGTCTCCCTAGGTAGGTTTATTCCTAGGTATTTTATTCTTTTTGTTGCAATGGTAAATGGGAATGTTTCCTTAATTTCTCTTTCAGATTTTTCAATATTAGTGTATAGGAATGCAAGAGATTTCTGTGCATTAATTTTGTATCCTGCTACACTACCAAATTGATTAGTTCTGGTAGTTTTCTGGTAGCATCTTTAGGTTTCTCTATGTATAGTATCATGTCATCTGCAAACAGTGACAGTTATACTTCTTCTTTTCGGATTTCAATTCCTTTTATTTCTTTTTCATCTCTGATTTCTGTGGCTAAATCTTCCAAAACTATGTTGAATAATAGTGGAGGAAGTGGGCAACCTTGTCTTGTTCCTGATATTAGTGGAAATGGTTTGAATTTTTCACCATTGAGAATGAGGTTGGCTGTGGGTTTGTCATATATGGCCTTTATTATGTTGAGTTTACTTCTGTCTATGCCTACTTTCTGGAGAGTTTTTATTATAAGTGGGTTTTGAATTTTGTCAAAAGCTTTTTCTGCATCTGTTGAGATGATCATATGGTTTTTATTCTTCACTTTGTTAATATGGTGTATCACATTGATTGATTTGCATATATTGAAGAATCCTTGCATTCCTCAGTAAAGTAGGATAAAACCACTTGATCATGGTTTATGATCCTTTTAATGTGCTGTTGGATTCTGTTTGCTAGTATTTTGTTGAGGATTTTTGCATCTATGTTCATCAGTGATATTGGACTATAGGGTTTGTTTTTTGTTGTTTTTTTTTTTGGTGACATCTTTGTGTGGTTTTGGTATCAGGGTGATGTTGGCCTCGTAGAATGAGTTTGGGAGTGTTCCTCCCTCTGCTATATTTTGGAAGAGTTTGAAAAGGTTAGGTGTTAGCTTTTCTTTAGATGTTTCATAGAATTTGCCTGTGAAGCCATCTGGTCCTGGGTTTTTGTTTGTTGGAAGATTTTTAATCACAGTTTCAATTTCAGTGCTTGTGATGGGTCTGTTTATATTTTCTGTTTATTACTGGTTCAATCTTGCAAGGTTATACCTTTCTAAGAATTTGTCCATTTCTTCCAGGTTGTCCATTTTATTGGCATAGGAGTTTGGGAGTGTTCCTCCCTCTGCTATATTTTGGAAGAGTTTGAAAAGGTTAGGTGTTAGCTTTTCTTTAGATGTTTCATAGAATTTGCCTGTGAAGCCATCTGGTCCTGGGTTTTTGTTTGTTGGAAGATTTTTAATCACAGTTTCAATTTCAGTGCTTGTGATGGGTCTGTTTATATTTTCTGTTTATTACTGGTTCAATCTTGCAAGGTTATACCTTTCTAAGAATTTGTCCATTTCTTCCAGGTTGTCCATTTTATTGGCATAGAGTTGCTTGTAGTAATGTCTCATGATCCTTTGTATTTCTGCAGTATCAGTTGTTACTTCTCGTTTTTCATTTCTAGTTCTGTTGATTTGAGTCTTCACCCTTTTTTTTTCTTGTTGAGTCTGGCTAATGGTGTATCAATTTTGTTTATCTTGTCAAAGAACCAGGTTTTCGTTTTATTGATCTTTGCTATTGTTTCCTTCATTTCTTTTTCATTTATTTCTGATCTGATATTTATGATTTCTTTCCTTCTGCTAACTTTGGGTTTGTTTTTTTTTTTTTCTTCTTTCTCTAATTGCTTTAGGTGTAAGGTTAGGTTGTTTATTTGAGGTTTTTCTTATTTCTCGAGGTAGCATTGTATTGCTATAAACTTCCCTCTTTGAACTGCTTTTGTTGCATCCATAGTTTTTGGGTCGTCATGTTTTCATTGTCATTTGTTTCTAGGTATTTTTTGGTTTCCTCTTTGATTTCTTCAGTGATCTCTTGGTTATTTCACAGCATATTGTTTAGCCTCCATGTGTTTGTATTTTTTACATTTTTTCCTGTAATTGATATCTAGTCTCTAGTGTTGTGGTCGGAAAAGATACTTGATACAATTTCAGTTTTCTTAAATTTACCAAGGCTTGATTTGTGACCAAGATATGATCTATCTTGGAGAATGTTCTATGGGCACTTGAGAAGAAAGTGTATTCTGTTGTTTTTGGATCGAATGTTCTATAAATATCAATTAAGTCCCTCTTGTTTAATGTATCATTTAAAGCTTGTGTTTCTTTGTTTATTTTCATTTTGGATGATCTGTCCATTGGTGAAATCGGGGTGTTAAAGTCCCCTAGTATGATTGTGTTACTGTCAGTTTCCCCTTTTATGGCTGTTAGCATTTGTCTTATGTATTGAGGTGCTTCTGTGTGGGGTGCATAAACATTTACAGTTGTTATATGTTCTTTTTGGATTGATCCCTTGATCATTATGTAGTGTCCTTCTTTGTCTCTTGTAATAGTCTTTATTTTATAGTCAGTTTTGTCTGATATGAGAATTGCTACTCCAGCTTTCTTTTGATTTCCATTTGCATGGAATGTCTTTTTCCATCCCCTCCCTTTCAGTCTGTATGTGTCCCTAGGTCTGAAGTGGGTCTGCTGTAGGCAGCATACATACGGGTCTTGTTTTGTATCCAGCCAGTCTGTGTCTTTTGGTTGGAGCTTTTAATCCATTTACATTTAAGGTAATTATCAATATGTATGTTCCTATTACCTTTTTCTTAATTGTTTTGGGTTTTTTATTGTAGGTCTTTTTCTTCTCTTGTTTCTTACCTAGAGAAGTTCCTTTAGCATTTGTTGTAAAGCTGGTTTGGTGGTGCTGAATTCTCTTAGCGTTTGCTTGTCTT
>NC_041223.1:36578102-36580568 GCF_002837175.3 Physeter macrocephalus | reverse complement strand
ATCTAGTCTCTAGTGTTGTGGTCGGAAAAGATACTTGATACAATTTCAGTTTTCTTAAATTTACCAAGGCTTGATTTGTGACCAAGATATGATCTATCTTGGAGAATGTTCTATGGGCACTTGAGAAGAAAGTGTATTCTGTTGTTTTTGGATCGAATGTTCTATAAATATCAATTAAGTCCCTCTTGTTTAATGTATCATTTAAAGCTTGTGTTTCTTTGTTTATTTTCATTTTGGATGATCTGTCCATTGGTGAAAGTGGGGTGTTAATATCAGCTACTATTATTGTGTTACTGTCGATTTCCCTTTTTATGGCTGTTAGCATTTGCCTTATGTATTTAGGTACACCTATGTTGGGTGCCTAAATATTTACAATTGTTATATCTTCTTGGTTTGGTCCCTTGATCATTATGTAGTGTCCTTCTTTGTCTCTTGTAACATTCTTTATTTCAAAGTATGTCTTGTCTGATTTGAGAATTGCTACTCCAGCTTTCTTTTGATTTCCATTTGCATGGAATGTCTTTTTCCATCCCCTCCCTTTCAGTCTGTATGTGTCCCTAGGTCTGAAGTGGGTCTGCTGTAGGCAGCATACATACGGGTCTTGTTTTGTATCCAGCCAGTCTGTGTCTTTTGGTTGGAGCTTTTAATCCATTTACATTTAAGGTAATTATCAATATGTATGTTCCTATTACCTTTTTCTTAATTGTTTTGGGTTTTTTATTGTAGGTCTTTTTCTTCTCTTGTTTCTTACCTAGAGAAGTTCCTTTAGCATTTGTTGTAAAGCTGGTTTGGTGGTGCTGAATTCTCTTAGCGTTTGCTTGTCTGTAAAGGTTTTAATTTCTCCATCGAATCTGAATGAAATCCTTGCTGGGTACAGTAATCTCGGTTGTACGTTTTTCCCTTTCATCACTTTAAATATGTCCTGCCACTCCCTATGGCTTGTAGAGTTTCTGCTGAAAAATCAGCTGTTAACCTTATGGAGATTCCCTTGTATGTTATTTGTTGTTTTTCCCTTGCTGCTTTTAATATTTTTTCTTTGTGTTTAATTTTTGATAGTTTAATTAATATGTGTCTTTGTGTTTCTTCTTGGATTTATTCTGTATGGGACTCTCTGAGCTTCCTGGACTTGACTGACTCTTTTCTTTCCCATTTACTACCATTACTCTGAATTCTTTTTCAGGTAGACTGCCTATTTCCTCTACCTTTGTTTGGTCTGGTGGGTTTTTACCTTGGTCCTTCATCTGCATATTTTTTCTCTTCTTCTTCTGTGACCCCTATAATTCAAATGTTGGTGTGTTTAGTGTTGTTCCAGTGGTCTCTGAGACTGTCTTCATTTCTTTTCATTCTTTTTTCTTTCTTCTCCTCTGTGGTAGTTATTTTCATTATTTTATCTTTTAAGTCATTTATCTGTTCTTGTGCCTCAGTCATTCTGCTTTGGGGTCTCCTTTTCGCAGGCTGCAGGTTCATAGTTCCCGTTGTTTTTGGTTTCTGCCCCCAGTGGCTAAGGTTGGTTCATGGGTTGTGTAGGTTTCCTGGTGGAGGGGACTGGTGCCTGTGTTCTGGTGGATGAAGCTGGATCTTGTCTTTCTGGTGGGCAGGACCATGTCCGGTGGTGTGTTTTGGGGTGTCTGTGAACTTAGTATGATTTTTGACAGCCTCTCTGCTAATAGGTGGGGTTGTGTTCCTGTCTTGCTAGTTTGGCATGGGACGTCCCGCACTGTAGCTTGCTGGTTGTTGCGTAGAGCTGGGTCTTAGCGTTGAGACGAGATCTCTGGGAGAGGTCTCGCCAACTGATACTGCATAGGGCTGGGAGGTCTCTGGTAGTCCAGTGTCCTGAACTTGGCTCTCCCACCTCAGAGGCTCAGGCTTGACATCTGGCCGGAGCACCACGACCCTGTCAGCCACACGGCTGCTGGTCTTGGAGAGTCTCCTGGAGAGACTGGTGGTGGCTGTGGCTTACTCTGGGGAAACAAACACTAGCCTAGTGGCAGCCACAGTCAAAAGCTCCTTCTACCCTCCTGTATTATATTTTTACAAGTTTCATAGTTTGTTTTACATTTAAATCCCTCATTATTCAACTGTTCCAGCAGCATGTTGAAAAGAGTATCTTTCCTCTTTTGAATTTTTTCTGTACTTTTTTTTACAGATATGTCGGTCTTAGTTGTGTGGGTTATTCCTAGGTTCTCTGTTACCCTGATTTATTTTAGTCATTCCACCAATAACACGTAGTCTTTATTACTGTGGCTATACAATCAACCTTGAAATTCGGTAGAATAATTCCTCTCACTTGATTCTTTTTCAGAATCCTTTTGGCTCTGCTAGTTTCTTTGCCTTTTGTGTATATTTTATTTTATTTTATTTTATTTATTTTTTTTTTTTGTGGTATGCGGGCCTCCCTCTGTTGGGGCCTCTCCCGTTGCGGAGCACAGGCTCCGGACACGCAGGCCCAGCGGCCACGGCTCACGG
>NC_041223.1:36553994-36577819 GCF_002837175.3 Physeter macrocephalus | reverse complement strand
CGCAGGCGCAGCGGCCATGGCTCACGGGCCCAGCCGCTCCGCGGCATGTGGGATCCTCCCAGACCGGGGCGCGAACCCGGCTCCCCTGCATCAGCAGGCGGACCCACAACCACTGCGCCACCAGGGAAGCCCTGTGTATATTTTAGAATAATCTTGTTTGTATTTACCAAAGAACCTTGCTGGAATTTTGATAGGAGTTGCATTAAGCCTGTATATCAATTTGGGGAGAATTGGCATCTTTGTGCTATGTTGAGTCTTTCAATCAATGAATAAAATAATGAAAAAATGAAAAAGGAAGTTCACTATGTCATTATTTTAGGGTAGGTCTGCTGATGACAGATTTTTGGTTTCTTCCTCTGAGAATGTCTTGATTTCTCTTCATTCTGAAGCACAATTTTCACTGGATAAAGAATTCTGCGTTATAACTTCTTTTAGCACTTAAAAATGTATCACTTCCTTCTGGCTTTCATGCTTTTTGATGAAAAATCTGTTGTAATTTAAAATGTTTTTCTTATGTAGTTAATGCATTGTTTCTCTGGCTACTTTCAATAATTTTTTTTTTTTTTCTGTCTTTAGCAGTTAGAAGCTTGGCTACGATGTGTTTTGCCATAGATCTTCTTTGGGTATATCCTATTTGGAGGTGACTCTGTGAATCTTTGTGTTTGTTTTTTGCCAAACTTGGGGAATTCTCAGGCATTGCATTTTTTGGAATACCTTTAGCCCATCATCTTTTTCCTCTCCTTCTGGGTCTCTGATGACACAAATGTAAGATTTTTTTTTTTTTTTTTAATCCACAAAGTCCTGGAGCCTGGGTTTTTTTGTTTTGGTCTATTTTCTGTTGTTCTGATTGGATAATTCGTATGTTCTATTTTCTAATTCACTGATTATTTCTTCTCTCTTCCATATTATACATTTGATTTATTGAGGGTTTTTTTCAGTTATTGTAATTTTTAGTTCTCAAAGTTCCATTTGTTATATCTTTTATATCTAAGCTCGCTGTGCTATCACAGATTTTCTTACACCATTATGGTGGATGAAACCACTGCCTTGTTACTGCTGTTGGGAGTAGAAGTCCAGTTCTCCACTGAGCCTCTGACAACCAGCAGTGAGGATGGAGGGGGCTCTCTCTCCTTGTTGCTGCTGGGCAGAAGTGGGAGTTCAGGCTCTCCACTAGGCCTTTGCTGATACCATCCTGGTTGGGTCACTTTGTTACTGCTACATACCTGTATTCCACTGATGTTGTGGAGGGGTGGCCATGTTACCCCTGAGCAATGGTGAAAAGTCCCCACTCCACTAGTTTCTGATACCACCCAATGGGGAGGGGAATGGACAACTCCTTGTTTTACCACATCATGAGAGTAGAATATCGGACTTTATGTTGTCTTTGCTGAAAATGTGAGGGTGAAAATGCTGCCTCTCTGGTAGGTCTCTGATACTTCCGAACAAGGGAAGGATGGGGTGCCTTGTTACTGCTGGGTGTGGATGAAATTCTGGGCTCAGGATGAAATTCCTAGTTTCCCATCTGGCTGCTCTTATACCACCCTGGTGGGGGGTTGAGAGTGCATCATTATGGCCTGGCAATAGTAGAAATCTAAGCTGGCTGCTTGACCATTGCTGATGGGGGTGCAGAGTAGGGGCTGCAGTTTTTATCTGGTGTTTGGTTGGAATAAAGTGGTTATTGTCTGAAAATGTTTTGTCTTGTTAGGATGCCCCTTGTTCTTTGGTTAGAGTAGATTTGGGGGGGTGCTTTTGTTTTCCCCCTCTTGTCTGTGGCCATTGGCGTTTCTAAGTTGCCAGCTTTTCTAGTATCCAATCTGATATAGGAAAAAAACAAAAAGAAAACACAGGGAGCTTAGCACTGTATTTTTCCTTTGGTCCTAAGTTTGTAGCTAGTCCTCTGTCTTGACTTATATTACATATATATATATATAAAATATGTTTACTCTATCTTCTTGAAAATAGGAGTCCTAATAGTTATTTAAGTAAAGACTTCAATGAAGTTACCAATAGCTAAGTAAAATATTTTATTCTTAATAAATATTAGGAATGGAAAAAAATTCACCTGCTTGAAAATTGTCACATAAAATGATCTAATTAACCCCAGTGCCAGTTTGGAATTTGTCAGAGTTTTATAGTATACCTTTGGCCCTGATGAATGCCAGAATACCCAAAAGTACTGCTTTTGTGGTTGTAGATAGGCTTGAGAATGCTAATTAATGATTCACAAATCCATTTAGATTTATTTTGGATATAATCCCACCTAGAATTTTAATATTAGAATAGATAATTCTTAATATCATTAATATTTAAATTGTTGCTTGCTAGGTAAATCAGAATTTTGTCCTGCTTAACTTGTAATTTGTGTTCTGGTTTCCTCAGAGTTTTGAAGTATTCTGAAAAGTGCCCAACATGGAGTTCACTCTTGATTTTATTTAATGATGATATGTTGAATAAAATCATTTTTTTGGAATTACATAATTATAATTGTTTAGCACAATTTGGAAATTTTATAAAATGAGAGTTCTAGGATATCCTATTATAAGGAGATTGAGATTCTTGAAATGTACTTACAAAATAATTTCCCTTTGAGATTAACTGAAACTTTTTTCTTTTGAAAATTGGGTCCTCCAACTGTTAAGCAACTTTGGCTTCCTCCTTTTGATATTCTTTATGTTGGAAAACGCCTCAGCCCTTCCCAGCATTATTTATTTTCCTCTGTTGTACTGTCTGGTGTGCATTGGCAGATGTGGAAACCTACCACCAGCTTGAAGTAGGAATTTATCTTACACATTTTTAAAAAAATGTGCCTAGCATCCAGTACATAGTTGACTAGCATTTCTCTTCCTCTGTTGTCCCCCACATGGCTTGGAACACATAAGTTCTTTGAAGGAACATATCACATTTTATAATATAAATTAGTGGGAAATTGTATTTGTCCTTCTATCCATTTGGGGGGGAACATATCTCTTTCAGGTACAATTATAATTCTTTGAATGCCTCCCACTTCACATGTTTAAGTTCCTTAAAACCCAACTTACCACCTCCTTAGTAAGCCTTCTCAAATCTATCCGTTGAATTCCTATAGCACTCCTTTATTTAACGCATGCATCTTTTTTTTTTTTTTTGCAGTACGCCGGCCTCTCCCTCTCACTGTTTTGGCCTCTCCCATTGCGGAGCACAGGCTCCAGACGCGCAGGCTCAGCGGCCATGGCTCACGGGCCTAGCCGCTCCGCAGCACGTGGGATCTTCCCGGACCAGGGCATGAACCCGTGTCCCCTGCATCGGCAGGCGGACTCTCAACCACTGTGCCACCAGGGAAGCCCCATGCATCATTTTTGTTGTACTAGTAAACTAGCGTGCACAGGACATACAGAAACAAAGCTGTAGGCAGGATAAGGTGAACCTTAACTCCGGTTATCTTATTAATGTGTGCAAATCTGAACTCGACCTCTCCCTCAAACCCTTTATTTCCCGTTGCACTGCATGATGTTGCCATTCTTGCAGTTATCTAAACTAAAAACCTGAGATTTATCCTTGACTCCTTCTCCTTCAAAGTCATCTGTCTCCTTCCCTTATTCAACCAAATAGGTCACCAAGATCTGACTTTGAATCTTAAGTCTGTTCCTACCTCTTTCCATCCCCACCACTTCATTTCAGTCTCTTCATTCAATATCTAATACAGGAAATATGTACCTAACACCTGCATTATTACAGCATCCTATGTGGTATCCTTGACTCTAGTTTCCTACCTGCCTTCATCCAGTCTCTAGTCCATCTCCACAGTATTGGAATTGTCTTTCAATAAAATGTAAACCCAATCATGTCGTGTTTCTATTGAAAATCTTTCAGTGGTTTATCATCTTAGATTAAAATGAAACTTCTGAGTCTGATATATAACACTATTTGTGATCTGGTACAGACTTAAGAGAATGTGTATATAGGCAGGGATTATTTTCTGTCAAGCTTTCTTTGGAAGTAAGTGGGTTAGTGAGCAGAGAACCGGGTATTATGCCAGGGAACTCCAAAAATTCAGAACATGGAGAACTTTATGACGAACTATCCACACCCATCCTAGTGGCCTCTCTGTAATTTATGTAATTTCATTAGAGAAGAATTCCCCCACCCCTCGCCCGCCCTGGGATAAATTTTCTGAGAAAGACTGTCCCACATTTAGATCTTCAGTTAATCATTTTGTTATTGCCCCGTCTCACTCATCCTCCTATATGGCAATGTGGACTCAGGAGAGGCCCCAGAGTTCTCCTTGGGTAGGTCAGCTGCCTCTGCTGCAGCATCTTCTACTCCTCTTGTTGCTTGTAGCTTCTTTCTTGACTCTGCCTCAGCACTCATTATGTCCTCTTTGCATCTAGAAGTTTCTTGAACTCTCTTGAAGTCTACATCTTAGCTCTTCAATTTTGGTTTATACCTTTTTATACTTTATTATTTTAATGGAGTCTAAGGAGGGAAAGAATATATGTGTGTGGTACATCTTGGACAGAAAACCTCGTGGATTCTTAGTTTGACCTAAAAGTTAATAATTCTTTTAAAGCCTTGTTGTGCCAGGATTTCAGTGTCTTACTTGTGATATAAATACATATTTTGATATGAAATTATTTAATGTAAAGATAATTATAGATAAATATTAGGATTTTTTATGAGTGTAAATTTGAAAAAAATGCAACTAGAATCTGTAATACTCAAGTGTTCTGTAAACGTATGTAATATCAATCTTATTTTTCATTTGACTTTATTTTAAAATAAAAGCTGAACTAGGGGATTTTGTTTCTAGGACGATTAGAACTAATGTATTTAGAGTTAGTATCTTCCTTATTTTATTATTGTTCTGATTGAAGTATAGCTGATTTACAATATATTAGTTTCAGGTGTACAACATAGTAATTCAACATTTTTATAGATTTTACTCTATATCTTTATAGATTATTCTCCATATATATAACATTATAAAATAATGGCTGTATTCCTTGAGCTGTGTAATATATATCCTTGTAGTTTATTTTATACATAGTAGTTTGCACCACTCTATTCCTAAACTGCTTTTAGGCCTTGGTTGCTGAACATGAGGGTAGGTATGGGACCTAAGGATGGGTGTTTAGTTTCTCCATTTCTTTGGTATTTAAATCTTCACATTCAGTACAGGAGGAGACTGGATTTGTTTCATGACAGCATGCTCCCTAATTGATTAGTGGTTTTCAAGCTTAATCAAGCTTCAGAATCACCTAGAGGACTTGCAAAGTATAGATTGTTGGGTCCAGTTCCCTTCAGTTTCTGATTTAATAGATCTGGGGTGGAGCTGAGAATCTGTATTTCTTTTTTTTTTTTTTTTTTTTTTTTTTTGTGGTATGCGGGCCTCCCTCTGTTGTGGCCTCTCCCGTTGCGGAGCACAGGCTCCGGACGCGCAGGCTCAGCGGCCATGGCTCACGGGCCCAGCTGCTCCCCGGCATGTGGGATCCTCCCAGACCGGGGCACGAACCCGGTTCCCCTACATCGGCAGGCGGACGCGCAACCACTGCGCCACCAGGGAAGCCCCGAGAATCTGTATTTCTAACAAGTTGCCAGCTGATGTTAATGCTGCTCATCCAGGGACCACACTTTTGAGAACTGCTCTAGATCAAAATTTTTATAAATAAAGCTTTTTTGGAATATAGGCATACATGTGCCTATTATCTATGACTGCTTTCATGCTACAAATCATGGCACAGTTGAGTAGTTGCAATAAATACTGCATGTCCCGCAAGCCTAAAATATTTACTGTTTGGCCCTTTACAGAAAGTTTGCTACGCCTGTTTTAGATAATTCTCCTAATTTGACTATATTGCGTAAATTCAAGTTGCCAAAATTTCAGATAAAAGAAGAGGAATTGCTACTCCAGAGGCTGCTTTCCTTGCTAGTTGTGCTTCCATGGTTGCCCAAATACATGTAAGTTTGTATCTACCCAGCTCATTCTTTTAACCAACACATGACAGTAGGCTAGCCACAGGGTATTTAAACAAAATATATTAAGAAATGGTTACTAGAGTTTCCATCAAGTAGATAAATGAATTGCCCTTCTCTACAGATAGATATTCATTAATTTGTCATTAAAATTATTCATCTTGTATGAGGCATATAGTCAAATCTTGTTATCCAACGAATATTTCTAAATATTATCAATAATACGTAATGGACCCATTGACATGCTGCAGTTTCCTCCTTATTTATATCAGCTACATTGAAGTGCAGTACTTTCCTGATTCCATGTGGTGAGGGATACAGTTTTGAGATACTCTTATTGTCACATGTAAAATCTATTTGCCTTGTTTTCTTGAGATATTGTCACCTCTGACTATGTGCAATTTCCTTTTCTGAGTCTCAGAGTTCCCTGTGTCTGACTAGCTCTGGGTTTTCTTTGGTTAGTATTTGTATGATAAATATTTTCCATCATGATACTTTGAAACATTCTGTATTCTTTAAAGTGTATCTCTCGTAATTGGCATATACTTGGGTTTTGTTCTTTTTATCCAATATGATAATATTAGTAATTGGGGTATATAGTCCAGTTACATTTAATGTGAATACATTTGGGCTTATATTTACCATTTTACTATTAGTTTTCTGTGACCCAGCTGCTTTCAGTGCCTTTTTCTTTTTTGTCTTCTTTTGAATTAACTTTTATGATTCATTTTACCTTCAGTTATCTTAGTTATATATTCTTATATGAGGGATTATAATATGCATCATTGACTTGTTATATATCCTTTGTTAATCAGCTATTTGTGCAGTCTTTTACTACAGGCTATAACTTGAACCTTTGACTCTCTGTAGAACCTTAGAACACTTTAACTCCATTTATCTACTTCTGCCTTTTAATTTTACATATGTTAAACCACATAAGACATTAGAATTATTATTAGTATTACTTGATACTACCAGTATCCAGTAAGTATTTATATCTACCTTCATATTTACCATTTTCTTTGCTTATCATTTCTTCAATTTCATTTTTTTCAACCACCTGAAGAACTTCCTTTAATATTTTCTTTAGTGTATGTTTCTTGATAATAAATTCTCTGTTTTTGTCTGAAAAAATATTTTACCTTTAAATTTGATATTTTCATTAGGTATAGAATCCTAGGTTGGCTTATTATAACACAAATATCAATATTATTCCATATCTTCAGGCATCCATATTTTTTTTGAGAAGTTTGCAAATCTTAAAGCAATATATCTTTTTTCTGTTAGTAAAGATTTTTCTTTCTGGTTTTCAGTAATCTTACTATGACTAACTTTCCTAGGTTTTGTTTTGTTCATTTTATTCTGCTTAAGGTTCTTGAACTTTCTGAAACTGTGGGATAATGTCTTTCATCAGTTTTGGAAGATTCTTGGCTGTTTTCAAATATTAGTTCTGCCCCATTTTCTCCTCTTCTGGGAATCCAATTATGTATTATTATTAGACTTTTGACTATTCCTCGTATCTCTTACACTCTTCTATTTTTTACATTACACTTTTTCTCCTTCAGTTTGACTATTTCTGTTCCATTGTCTTTGAGTTCACTAATTTTGTCTGCTCTGTTTGATCTGCTCTCAGACCCATCTAAGGTGTGCTAAATTTCAGATTTGTTCCCCCTTGCGTGCTTTATCTGATGACATTCTTAATATTTTTAAAATCTATTTTGCTTATCCTTTATTCTGATATGGTAATTATATTTAAGGTGGTGTCAGTTAATGCCAACATTGGATTATCTCCTTTGTTACTTGTTTTTTCACCTGGTTTTTGTTCATGAGGTCCTGTCTCATGACATGCCTAATAAATTTTGCTCAATTGGATATTTTGTTAAAAAAAAAAAAATTCTCCTTGGGGTCATTCTTTCCTCCACTATGCCAACAGTGATGGCGGATCACCTTAATCTAATCAGTGGCTATGTTGATTCAAGGTTAAGTTCTAAAGAAACTTAGTTCACCTCTTGATTACCCTTGGCCCTCCAGGTCTTTTAACTGGGAGCTTGATATTTGTGTGTGTGTATGTGTGTGTGTGTGTGTGTTCCCTCTCCTGGCATGTACTGAATGCTAATCTTTGACGCATGAAAATGCCAAAAACTCTGCTTTACTTTTTAGAGTCTTTTCCATGTAGGACAAGAATTTTGTAAATGTCCTGAAGGGAAAACTCCCCTTGTAATTGAAACTCCTAGATCGCTGTCAAAAGCTCTGCTACAGCAGTCTGGAGTCTCAACCTCCTTCCTTTGCTTAGAATCGGTAAATGCCTCCAAGGTAAAATCAGCTGCAAATCTTAGCTCACCTTTTGTAAGGTTTTCAAGTTTCGAGTTGTAGTATCTCCCTTTTTTGTTACCTTAGCAGATCTCATCTGTCTTCACATAAATGGTTTCTTTATATTATCTAGTTTTGTTTTGCTCTCAGAGGGAACAGTGTTTGGCCATAAATGTATTCTAAGTAGGGTGACCACCTGTTCCAGTTTGTCCAGCTGTTCCACTTTAACACTGATGATCCTGCATCCCAGGAAACTTCTTTCCCAGGCGAACTGGGACAGTTGGTTACCTAATTTCAAGCCATCCAGAAACAGAAGTTAGTAAATCTAATTTAGCATGAAACTAATATGTAGAAAGGTGTTTTTAATAAAACTCAAGTGAAAAAGACTAATTTTCACACTGACATTGTATGTTAAATTATTAAATTGTTTTAGCCAATATTTTCATGAATAAGATAGTGTTCCAGGAAATGCAAATAATTACCATTTATAAATTATACCTACAAAAGATTTTTTAAAACCAGCTAATCATTATCTTAATTGTTCCTAAGCAAAAAGTTGGTAATATCATTGGTTTTGTTTTTGAAATAGTTTTCTTTTTCTCTCTAGAGTTGGAGTTGTTTTATAAAACTAATTTTATTTCTCGTCTTTTAATTAATTTATTTATTTTTACTCCAAAATCTTTGTCTATTGATCAGAAATGTCTGTGTGCAAATAAAAGTTCAATCTGGCCAGTATATCCTGTGTTAAGGCAATCTTAAGTCTATGAACCACACGTGATTATAATACTCCTGAGCTCTCTAATATCTTTAATTGTGTTTGTATAAGAGGCCAAAAGAGAGAAGCTGTTTTATTGATAACTTTTGTTAAATCTGTTGCATTCAGTTTTTCTATGTTCTTCTGTCTTCACCTCTGATTTTTCCCCTATGATTTTCCTTAGAAATTGTACTGAAAACAAGCTTTTCGGAGTTAAGATTCATACTAGAATCACTGTTCTTATCTAAAGGCAAATATAATAAGGAGAGAAAAACTGCTGGGAGATGTTGTTTCAAGGATATATCTTGGTGAAGTTGGGACAGTTTTGGCTTGTGTAGTCAAATTTTATTTTATAAAACAAAACATAGAAATATATTTTAAAAGAAAAATGGCCTATATCTATTAAGCCTCATCTTGAAGATTCTTTGTTGGACTCACAGCTGGCCATCTGTAATGGAATAACCAGAGACCGTGTCCCAGGTACCGTATTTGGCCAGAGAAGTTTTGTTTGACCCATGTAGTTTTTAAGCATTGAATTAGTTTATTACATTTTAATAATTAAATTCCACATGCAAATTTAATTTCTGGCTTCTTTTGAAAAATTGCACAATATGACAATAAAACAGCCACAGTCAGTTGGACCTAAATAACTTCTTTCAGATGAAGACATTCTTTGGTTCACTCCACTTAGTCAGGCCTGCCTTACTTATGTTAACTGCTGCATTTCTGTAGTTATTTGAGTTCACAGTCCATTTGAACACTTAAAAATTGGCACTTCTTTTGACATTCCTGGCCAATTTTAGTGCATGCTCTAGCTATGACTCAGTTATGTTCTCTTTCTCCGCATGGTATTTTCCAAAATTTTCTCAAGTTTCTGGTAGCACTTAGCTTTGTAATCATTGGTTACAAAGCTTGCTCAATTACAAGTTCAGTAGTAGCAGCCAGGTTCTTAAAGAATCTGGTCTTGGGCAATAGAAGTAGGGCAAAGTACTTGAGCCTGTTCAAGCATATCTCCCCTCAACCTCACCTCTCCCATCCAAAAGGAACTCAAATATCTTAAGATTTCCTGTATCCATGTAAGTTGGATCAAAACTCATGTCCAATTTGCAACTCCAAGGGAGTTTCTTAGACTTCCTTCATACGGTGCACAGATAATAGTGCTATATAGCATTTGCTTTTCTGTATATTCAGCACCAAAAAGGACCTTCTCATATTGTACTTACCTCAGTAATGTCTCTTTTTCCTTTATAATGCTGTACCAGGAACCATAATAGTGCACACTATTTGTCTTACATTCAGTCCATTGCATCCTGAGTCTACGAGTTTGACAGTCATGGTGAAATGCACTCTGGACTTAGTTCTAGGCTGCCTCCTAGAGGCATCTGGTACTAAATCTGAGGTCTAGAATTCTGCATGGTAGCCCTGCAGAGTGTACTACCGTGTCTGCATCAATTAAGCACTCATATATATACTTGTTGAATGGATGAATGATAGACACCATCGCTTCACACCTTAAAACCCAGCCTCTTTTGCTCTCATCTTTGCTGTGTCACATTTAAAGGAATAGAAACCTGTCTTAAAAGTTTACCTAAAGGTGACTTTAGGCTTTCTTAAAGGCACAGTATTCAGTTTTCTGAAGCATTTTACCCAGAAAGCTTCTAAAGTTTTTCTTCAGATTTCACTTTTTCTATTTATGAATTCTGAAAATTTCTGCTTCTTTCACTCTCACACCATTTTTTCCTCAGTGTTTAATAGCTCTTCCTCTTCCCCTCCTGCACTGAGCTTCCAGGCCTCCCAATTCCGGTGACCACATGACCCTTTATGTCTGGTGCTATCCCCACCCACTATCCATTCTAAATGTAACTTTCCTATCAAGGTTGCTTTGCTCATGAGAATCAGCTCTCGTGAATGGGTGAATAAAATTTTACACGTTATTACATGTCAAAGAAAACTTGGATCAAGGAAATATAGTGTCCTTCTTATCTCGTTCCCTTCCAAATCTCTTTCACCCACTTGACCAGGATTGAGAGGCATGAAGAAGAATTACTGAAATACTGTGGGATGTATAAAGTAAATTTAGTATCCAGGCAATTGTGACTGAGTTAAAGCAGCTCAGAAGACACCCTGTTGGCATGATGGCTGAGGTATTTTGTTTTTACTAGAAGCCTGGAAGATAGATATTATTTACAATTATGTGCTTAAACGTAAATCAGGAAACTAAGATTCAGAGAGAAGTAATTTGGTGCTCATAATCACTCTCAAAATTGTCTGTGCTGGACAATTTTCAAACAGACAAAAAGGCTGAAGAAAAAGATCCTGGTGAGTCTTGAGAGCTGAGTGATGTGAAATGACTAGAATTTCTTAATTTTCAGGTAGAAGCACAGATTATTGGGGTGGTAGCATTACAATGAACTTAGATCACCTAGCCTAATCTTTATTGTAAACTTGCTTGAGAGCTGAGTGATGTGAAATGACTAGAATTTCTTAATTTTCAGGTAGAAGCACAGATTATTGGGGTGGTAGCATTACAATGAACTTAGATCACCTAGCCTAATCTTTAAATATTGTAAACTTGGGGTTCAGGGATAATTAAAATGGAATTGTGACTTAATTATACATTTTCAGAGATATATGTGAGTTAGGATCAAACCACAACTAGGATGGCACAGAGTAAAGAAACATAATGTTATCTGTGTGTGTTTATGATGAAAAGAGGCTATTCAAAGCTACTGTTTAGGGATTTCAGTAATTGGTTAAGCAAGAAAAACATGTCTCTTTTTCTTCTCCCTAACTCTGATCCACAGAGCATTAAATGAAAATGAGCATTTTTATGTTTTGTGGCCATATGTGTTTCTTTTCCCTGTATTTTGTGGGTGGTGAAACACCTTAATTTTGAAGTCCAGATTTCTGATTTAAGCAATTTTTTCTTAGGGGGCTTTTTTTTTTTTTTTTTTTTGTGGTATGCGGGCCTCCCTCTGTTGTGGCCTCTCCCGTTGCGGAGCACAGGCTCCGGACGCACAGGCTCAGCGGCCATGGCTCACAGGCCCAGCCGCTCCGCGGCATGTGGGATCCTCCCAGACCGGGGCACGAACCCGGTTCCCCTGCATCGGCAGGCGGACGCGCAACCACTGCACCACCAGGGAAGCCCTTAGTGGGCTTTTAAATCAAATTTTATATCTGAGTTTTGAGAGTTAAGGCTGCCAAGATTTAAATGAGGAGCAAAAACACTCATTTTGATCCCTACTGACATTAAATTTTAAGACTTTGCGGTTGTAAAGTATAAATACTAAAAATAATTCAAATGTGAAAATAAAGTTGCTATTTTAAGAAATATTTTCTATGCAGAGAAAAACAATGCAATCTGATGTATGTATAGTATAGTTACGTTTGATTTGTATTATAAGTTCAAGTTAGAGCCTTAAAGATAATTTTTTCTCTTATAAAATTTTACTCTATAGATATTTTTAAGAAATTACCTTAGTCTTTATATTATGAAGCCCAAAATATAAAAAGAATACATATCTTTCATTAGTTTCCTTACATAGTTTGGTTAATATCAATAAAATAATGGCAATTTTCAACACTATATAAAATTTTTAATTATTTTAGAAAACTTAACTGAGGTTTTAGTTGTAAGTTAAACTGTTAAAATTTCTGTTTTTACAATTGTCATATAGTATTTAAATATACCATACTTATTCTTAGTTACAAATCCCAGTATAGAGCACTTGAGGAGTGGGAGGGGATGTAGTGGTGAGACAGATTGGTACGTTGATTAAATGCTCCTAACTCTGAAATTCGTGCATAGAGCACCCTGTACTGTGAAAACAACTGTTCTTAGATTTTTATTGTAACAGGACTATTCAGGTTGCCCAGAGGGAAAGAACATTCCTATTCTAATAAAATGAACTCATTTATTTTCTGTGATCTTTGTATATTTTTGGTCAATTCAGATTTTAAGTGGATTAAATTAGGTATTAATGAACCATACTTGTATCTTTGAGATCTTATAACATCTTTGAGTGTCGCCTTGTGAATAGTTTCTGAATTTGTTAATGCATACCATACACTCAAATAATCATGTTGGACATGTTCATTTATTTAGTACTTGCTGTATGCTGAGCACTCAGTGAAAGAGCGACAGTATCCCTGCATTCAAGAAGTTTATTTAATTGGGAGTATTTACTATATAGAATTTACTTAAATATTTGCAAATAAAATTTTAGAAGTCAAGGTCATAGTACTCACAGAGATCACCAAATTCAGACTTGGTGGAAAAGGATAATGGAGGGTTGAAAGTTGGCAGAAAATACATAGGAAATGGCACAGACAAGGAGGAAGGAATAAACCATAAGATGAACCCAAGTTTAGAGTGTAGGGGCATGTATGATGAGATTGAAGAGATTGTCTGGAAGATTTCCAAATGGTGGAAAACTTGAGCCAAGAATTTTAGAGTCGGTGCAGGGGATAGTGGGTTGTCAGTGAGGTTCTTTGAATGAGGTTGTAAGGAAAGAAAATGGTTTTTTGGAGATTATTCTAGTAATTGTGAGTGGGTTAAGAGATAATAGACAGTGAAACTACTTTGAAATGGATCAGATGTGAAGTGATTCCACAAAAGGCTCAAAGCTCTGAAATGAAGAGGAGATATTAGATCTGGAAGAACTCACAAAGGCAAAAAAATTATATAAAGTCTTTTGTTTAGTGTCTAAAAGTCATTTCAACATTTAACTAGTTAGGAGTAGACATTGGTAAATTATAACTGATTTAAACCATGATCTAGAGGACTTTTGGGCATGTTAAGATATAGGCTATAGAAATCCCAAATACACCAGCTTAGACAAAAAGGGGGAAGAGAGCAGTTTAGGAAACTGCAATGGCTTAAATATTTCATCAAGGTCCTGGGATTTTTCTGTCTTTCCTCTCAATCTTGGGGTGAAGGCCTTTCTTCATATTCATGCATATTCCCGTAGTTTCAAGATAGCTGCTGTATCTCTGGATATCACCTTTGTTTTCCATACTAGAAGAAAAATAAAGAAACAGGAAAGGATGGTGCCTGCATCAGGAGAGAAAAAGCTTTTCATTTTATTGACTTGAACTTGTCATATGACTACCTCTGGTTGAAGTAGAGTCTGGAAAAAATTATCTTTTTAACTTTACTGAGGAATAATTGACAAATATAATTGCATATATTTAAAGTGTACAGCATAATGATTTGATATACATTGTGGAATGATTACCAATAGCAAGATAATTAACATCCATCACTGTACATAGTTATTTTTATTTATTTATTTATTTGGTGAGAATTCTTGAATGCTTAATATCTACTTTCAGCAACTTTCAAGTATACAGTACAGTATTACCAAGTATAGTCGCCACACGGTACATTAGATCCTAAGCACTTATAACTGAAAATTCGTACCCTTTGATCTATGTCACCCCATTTCTCCCTTCAGCCCTGACAGCTGCCATTATATTCTCTGCTTCTATGAAATCAGCTTTAAAAAAAAAATTATATTCCACATATGAGTGATAGATAATACAGTATTTGTCTTTATCTGGCTTATTTCACTTAACATAATGCCCTCTAGGTTCATCCATGTGTTCTCAAATGGCAAGATTTCATTCTCTTTATGGCTGAATTATATTAAATATATAAAATTTTCTTTATCCATTCATCCACTGAAGGACATTTAGGTTGATTCCATATTTTGGCTGTTGTGAATCATGCTACAATGAGCATGGTGTGCAGATATCTTTTTGAGATGCTGATTTAAATTCCTTCAAATATATGCCCAGAAGTGGAATTACTGGATCATATGGTAGTTCAATTTTTAACTTTTTTGAGGAACTGCAATACTGGTTTTCATAATGGCTACATCAATTTACATTCCCACCAACAGTGTTAAAGGTTCCCTTTTTTCCACATTCTTGCCAACATTTGTTATCTTCTTGCTGATAATAGCCATCCTAACAGGTGTGCCGTGATATCTCATTTTGGTTTTGTTTTCTCTTTCCCTGGTGATTAGTGATGTTGAGCACTTTTTATATTGGCCATTTATATGTCTTCAGAAAAATGCCCATTCAGGTCCTGCCCATTTTTTCATTGGGTTATTTGTGGTTTTTTGCTATTAAGTTGCATGAGTTCTTTATATATTTTGGATAGTAACCCCTTATTAAATATGTGATTTGTGAATATTTTCTCACGTTCTCTAAGTTACCTTTTCAGCTTATTGATGGTTTTCTTCGCTGTGCAGAAGCTCTTTAGTTTGATGTAGCCCTACTTGTTTTAGCTTTTTTTGCATGTGCTTTTGGTGTCTTATCCAAGAAATCATTGCCAAGACCAATGTCATGGATCTTTTTCCCTGTGTTTTCTTCTAGTAGTTTTATGGTTTCAGATCTTACATTTTAAGTCTTTGATCCATTTTGAGTTAATTTTTGTGTGTGGTATCAGAAAGGGGTTCAGTTTTCTTCTCTTGCATGTGGATATCCAGTTTTTCCAACACTGGTTATTGAAGAGTCTATTCTTTCCGCATTGTGTGTTCTTGGTGCTCCTGTCAAAAATGAGTTGGCCATATATGCATGGGCTTATATCTGGGCTCTCTTTTCTGTTCCACTGGTCTATGTGTCTGTTTTTATGCTTATACCGTACTGTTTTGATTACTATAGATTTGTAATATAGCTCAAAATCAGGAAGTGTCATGCCTCCTGCTTTGTTCTTCTTTCTTAGGATTGCTTTGGCTTTTTGGGGTCTTTTGCAGTTCCATACAAATTTTAGGATAGTTTATTCTGTTTTTTTGTGAAAAATGCCATTGGGCTTTTCATAGGGCTTGCACTGAATCTGTAGATTAATTTGGGTACTATGAACATTTTGACAAAATTGCTTCTTCCAATCCAAGAACACGATATCTCTTTCCATTTGTTTACATCTCCAGTTTCTTTCCTCAATATCTCTTAGTTTTCAGTGTTCAGGTTTTTCACATCCTTGGTTAAATTTTATTCCCAAGTATTAGTGTTTTTGGCATTTTGTTTCTCTGAACACAATCAAGGTTTTGTCATTAAAGGAAGAAGAGACATGTATTAGGTATGTGTCTCTGGCAGAAGAGCTATTTTGTAGAACCCACTGATTCTACAGAAAAATGTATGAAATCATTAAGTTAAAAACCTTTACATATTAGGCTGGCATTCTTTTAGCTGTTTGAATACAGAGTCAGGACACTTGTTACTGTTTTCGATCCAATTGCTTTCTCAAACTGTGTGGCCAGAGGAAACCCAGATTTTACCAGTGAGAAAGTGTAGGAAATGCATGTAATCTGAGGACCAACTTATAAATATGAAAACTAATACATAAATATGTGGTTTCAAACATCTTTAAATTAAAAAATTTATATTTCATGTTTATAGTTTTAACATTTAACATCTTAAATTATATTTTCAAAACTGTGTGTCACTTTATTCTCTTGCTTTCTAATACCACCTGTTATCCCAGGTGAAGTACCTTCAAACTAAATGACCAGTATACTTAAAACAATTCAATAATAGGAAATAAATGAAGCCAGGTAGATTATCAGTGTACCTAGTGCACTTTTACCCCCAAATGGTATGTGATGTAGGTGCAGAATTGTATAGCTAAGGATATTTAGCCAGTGAGATAATTGAATTGGTGAAATATTCCTAAAAATTTTAAGAATGAGGCTCTGAAGGTATGTGGTTATTTGAAATATATTTTGGATAAGCCTCCAGTGATGCAGAAGTTAAAATGTCTAGCCAAAAGGTTGAATCACTGAAGAAGTGCAGAAAGAACCAGCAATAAACTTGCTAAGTGTCTTTCTGGAAATGCAGTCATTTCATTGTTACTCATGTAAGTCTTCTAAAGTGCTTTGGGATATTACCAGTAATATAGATTCTATGCCCTTGCGTAATAAAATAAAATGTTACTCTGAGTCATTTGGAATTTTAAATGTTACTTTATTTCTAGATACAGCTGAGTCAGTTTTCTTTTTGGTTTCTAGGGAAGGCTTCAAAGTAATTATATTTTTCTATACTATTATAGTTGAATAATAGTTGTAAACAATGCTTCTTCACATATGAAAAATAATAAAGGTACAAGATATAAATGATATTAAAATAATGTTTTTGGATTCTGCAATCTTGTGAATAATATAGTCCACAAAGATTTTTTTGTCTGTAAGGAAATGATTTTATAACAAAATTAGCTTTATTCTAAAACTTGAGAGCCAAAATAAATTCGCTGTGTCTCTGAGGTACTTAGTCTGTGGACAAGATAATAAATATTATTTCAGCACCCAGTATTTTTAGGGCACTATGCTAGAGATTGAGGGACATAAAAACGATTAAAACACATTCTTTGCCCTTAAGAAGTTTATAGTTTGAGCAAATAACACAGAGAATCACTCATGACACAGGACACTTTACTAATATTTAAAGCCGTTCCAGCCATAAAAGTCTATGCTGCTAACATACTGCCTGTTTTGGTTTTTGCTGTATAACAAATCACCCTAAAACTTAATGGCTTAAGACAGTGACACTTTTATTGATCCTCATGATTCTTTGGGTTGGCTGGGGCTCAGCTGGGCTGTTCTTCTGCTGGTTTCACTTGAAATCTCATACCATTGCAGTCAGATGATAGCTGGGCTGGGGTGTCCAAGATGACTTCTTCACTCATGTATCTGGGCTTCAGATCTCTTCCAAGTTGATTCCTTCTTCCCATAATGTCTCATCCCCTAGAACATCTTCATGTGGCCCCCTTATCCAATAGGGCAGCTTTACATCATGGATTAAGACTCCAAGAGTCAGGAAGAAGACACTTTTAGTACTCTTTAAGTCCTTGGATCAAAAGTACCAGAATATCCATTTTAACCCCCTGTTGGTCAAGGCAGTCACAAGACCAGCCATGCTGGTGGGTTGGGGTGGGGGAATAAGCTCTTGATGTGAGGAACAGCAGATAGGTAATGAGGTATTTTTGGAGGCCATCTTTGGAGATTAGCTAGCACACTGCCTAATTAGTGGTCTAGGCCTTGCTCTGGGAGTTTTAAGAAATGGAGGATTCTCTGAATTTGCGTGACTAAGGAAGTCCCCAAAGATTAGCTAAAGCTTTTTCCTGAGTCAAAAAGGGGTATAGAGGAGATATCAGGGACGGTGGGGGCGAGGGAAGGAATTATGGGATCCTCAAGAAGCATAGCATTTGCAAAAGTACATAGGTGGAAAAACAAAGTCATTAGATGAATAAGAGCTATAATAAAAATAAAAAATTTGGCCCAAAGTAATACTCATCAGAGCTAACATTGCCTGTTTCAGTTAATATAGAAAGGACTGGTGAAGATGCACAGGAAGTAGATGTTTTTAAAAGCCTGATGCAATTCTAAATATGGAACATATTCTTTAAAAACAGCAGAATCAGTGACTTTTAAAAATTGAACCATTTTGAACTTAGAAATAAGAAGGCAAAATTTGATTTGCAAGAATTTTCTGTTGGTTTTTTATCAGATTTGAGATTTTATTCAGGCAGCTGGACAGTGCCTAATGCAGCATGCCACTTGAATGCAGGACAAGTAAGAAAAGACAGGTATAGACATGGCTTGGAAATTTTGCCTCCTGGATGATTAAGTTTGGTAGAGCACAGATTCATGGCAACTGAGCTTACATTCATCAGCACTGAAGTGAGAGCTGATAGCTCAGAGAGCCAACAGTACAGATCTCCTGAGAACAAATAAGTCTTGACCTTAGGATAGTTATGTATGCTGTGAAATAAGAGTCTTGTATGAATTCTTAATAAAGCAAATCATTAGCACTGCCACCACTTTGGAATTTAAATAACAAAATTAACTTCAGGTATATAATAAATAATTCCATTCATTCATTTTTTAAATACTTTTGTTGATTATTTGATATATGAATTGTTCATTACTGAGGAAATACAATGATGTATAAACTGTTCTAATTATTAGGAAGTTCTTTCTTAGGCTGGAATGTTCCTGTTATTTCCATACATTGACACTATTTCTGTGATCTAGATGAATGTGAATTAATCTCTTCTACAAGATATTCCTAAATCATCTGGAGAAACAAACATTCCCACTGACAAAGTCTTTTTTCCCCAGATTCTTCAATTGTTAATGCTATGCTGAAGCTTTCATAATTCACATTTGTTCAGGCATTTATTAAGTTCCATCTATGAGTTAGACACAGTCAAAATGGCTTTTGAGCTGTGACCTATATTATGAGAAGGATTCAGCCTTAAGATCTGGTTGGAGCGCAAAAGCCTTGAAGAAGAAAATAAACCTAATGT
The DNA here is from genome assembly GCF_002837175.3 of Physeter macrocephalus. Classification (NCBI taxonomy): domain Eukaryota; kingdom Metazoa; phylum Chordata; class Mammalia; order Artiodactyla; family Physeteridae; genus Physeter; species Physeter macrocephalus. The sequence goes on along the minus strand of NC_041223.1, from coordinate 36,558,497 downwards.
ATTCAAGGAAGAGAAAGTCAGCCTGCCTGTAACATGCTGAAGGAGAGACGAGTTAGGACAGATAATGGGTGGCAGCTGAAGCCATAATAGGGACTTTGAAATTTATTCTGAGTGGGGAGGGAAGATGTTGGAATGTTTTGAGCAGGGAAGTGACATGACTATAATTGACCTTTTATAAGGTTCATTTCTGATTCTTAATAGAAAGTATAGAGGAGCAAGGGCCAGGAGGATGTCAGGAAGCTACTACAATAGTCCACAGTGATGATAGCAACCTGGATTAGGTGGAAGTAAAGAATTGGTGAGAAGTTGGATGCTCTCTACCCCTCCTCCCTTTGTCCATCCCATTTTTGCTCTCCACATATTTCCCCTTTCCTCTCAATGAGTTGGTGAATGCCTATCTTGGGCCTCACAGCTCTTCACTTCTTTTCTAGCCCTCTTTTCTCTCCTACTGTACTTCCTCCACTGTTGTTTCTTGCCCATTTTCCTCTCCTGTTTTTTCCCCATACCATTCATTTCTGATTTTTCCCTTTTCTCTCACTCATCATTACTTTAGCTCTATGCAAGCCTTACAGAGGCTACCTTATTCCCATTCACTGATGAGTCTAATTTTTTATCTCTTTGAGGAGGCAGATGAAGGGTCCAGTTGTTTCTAATTTACTCAGTCTAGGAAATTTAAAATATTCTGATCTGGTTTTTCTGTCCTATACAGAGGCCTGTAGAACTAGTTCTCATTGTGGCCTTGATTAGCACTGAAAAGGTCTCAAATTGTAGTGGCTTATAATAGGAAGCTATCAGTAAACACAGCATGCATGTCCTGAAGCTGGAACTGGCTGAGATACTAACCCAGTTCTGATATGGCTGTGCTTAAGAGTCTTGCTTGGTGCTGGGGGTGACTGAATAAATGAGTGAATGAATAAATGGAAATAAAAACTTGGTGCAGAATAGGAAGGATTTTCTCATCTACACAAGCTGATAACCATGTATCCTTGTATATATCCTTGTATCCTTGTATAGCTGAAAAAATTTATACGTTAGTGGCTTTCACACCCCTGACCAGTTCTTGGGACCTAGGCATACAAGTATGCCAGGTAGCACACCTTCCTTCTGAGACCAAATGGGCATCTTTCAAGGTCAACATACTCCTGACTTGAGATTCCACCTACCTTATAACACTACATACTACATTAGTAATAGCTTCTTTTGTCATTCTTGTCACTAATGTTGGGAAGTAGCAATTCAGCCAGTTAGATCTCCTATGAACAGTAATAGAGTTAACAGGGCAGGGGCTGGGACAGCTAAGAGAGCAGAACCCGAGTAGATACTACAACTGAGGTTCTGGAGCTGGGCATTTCTTAGGAATGGCCACTGTCAGAATTTCTGTGGCTAATTCTGGCATACAAATCATGTTTCTAGCTGTATTATTAAAACACTTAAATATTCCCTAAAGGCAAACTGAAGGGCATGTAATACTTTTCCTTAATGTTGGAATTGACAGCAGAAAAGTGTTCCACATGATAAGTGCCATTAATTAATAAAAGGAGAGAGGAGACAAGAACACAGAGGCGCCTTGTGCTGATGGGAGCATCCTGGTGCTTCTGTGTGTCTGGGATGGGGCTGTGTTTGGTGCATTGGTTCTCATTTTGACAAAACCGCCACAAGATTAATTTATCCTATGTGTGTACTTCAGCCTGTGTGCACACATCTTTAGGTAAGGGTGATGTTCTATTTTTGCAGATGAAGGAGCTCAGCAGTACATCAATTAAATACGTTCTTTAATTAAATTTTATTTTTAAATTTCAGAATATGGGGAGAGAGGATAAAAGAATGCAGGGTCTTTCCCCCTAGTTGTGTGCAGAAAGCGGGGAGTGTGAACTGGGGAGAGCAGGAGAGCCCTCTGACCTAGACCTTTATTCACAAAGAGTATCACATTTAAACTGTTATTCTTCAACTAAAGTTATACAGATGGTTACAGAGATACTCACAATTTAAGATAAAGGTGTGTCCTTTTATGGAAACATGCATCCCCAATTAACTGTTCACTGCTTTACATATTCATCAGTTTATTTACTCCCTAGCCTCGCATTATAAAGGAAACAGTCCAGAATTATTTGCTACAGAATAGAGCTAGGTTTGAGTCTCTGCTATTGAAAATCTTTATTTTAATCCTCGGTAAATGTAGTAGCAGGCAAGTGCTATCACTGTCTATTTAATTTTCAAGATGTGGTTCTTAAATAAACTATCTGTTTTTAATAAGTGGAGAGGGGGAGGAAGGGAGAAACAAACTTAGTAACAGTGTCTGCAGCATTGCTAAACTCATGTTGGAGGACGTGATAAGTACCTTGCCAGGTTTTTTTGGCCAGTGTGAGTCTGTTGTACCACAAAATTGGGACTGTTGGGAACTCTTCTCAAAAACACTCCTACTTTAAGAAATGTACTTTAAATCCATCTTTTGACTTGTTTTGTATAAGTAAACCACATGCTAACACACCACTCACTTTAAAAGCACTATCCAAACAACACTAAGTCAGTTCCAAACTACAGACAATTTCCAACTCCTCTGTCAGAAAGCAAATAACAACAAAAGACTTATTCCAAACATAAGTCAACCAGAACCTTGGAGAACCTTCACACACAGTAACTTGCTTTGCACAACTTCAGGAAATTTTGTGAATAACCCACAGTGGGCAGCACATAACCCCATAATATTCAGAACATATTGCCCAAGTTACACATGACGACAAGGTAAACATTTGCTTAAAAACTCCTTCAAAGGGGGAAGTGGTATGAAATAACCAGGGGATGCTCTTCCATCTCTGAAATCCCAAATTAGCTACAGCCTTGGCTGTACCCAGCACCCTTAAGGTCTGAGTGCTACAAACTATCTCTTCCTTTGTTTCAAAGAAAACAAACTTTTCCACCAAAATACTTCTAATTGTTAACCTGCTGGAATGAAGCTAGGAGTGGGTATGCATGAATGATATGTGCCGTTTTTTCTTTCTTTCTTTTTTTAAAATAGATCTTTATTGGAGTATAATTGCTTCACAATACTGTGTTAGTTTCTGTTGTACAACAAAGTGAATCAGCCATATGCATACATTTGTCCCAATATACCCTCCCTCTTGAGCCTCCCTCCCATCCTCCCTATCCCACCCCTCTAGGTCATTGCAAAGCACCAAGCTGATCTCCCTGTGCTATGCTGCTGCTTCCCACTAGCTATTTTACATTTGATAGTGTATATATGTCGATGCTACTGTCACTTTGCCCCAGCTTCCCCCTCCCACCCCGTGTCCTCAAGTCCATTCTCTATGTCTACATCTTTATTCCTGCCCTGCAACTAGGTTAATCAGTACCATTTTTATTTTTTTTTCTAGATTCCATATATATGCGTTAGCATAGGGTATTGTTTTTTCTCTTTCTGACTTACTTCTCTCTGTATGGCAGACTCTAGGGCCATGCACCTCACTACAAATAAGTCAATTTCATTTCTTTTTATGGCTGAGTAATACTCCATTGTATATATGTGCCACATCTTCTTTATCCATTCATCTGTCGATGGACATTTAGGCTGCTTCCATGACCTGGCTATTGTAAATAGTGCTGCAATGAACATGGGGGTGCATGTGTCTTTTTGAATTATGGTTTTCTCTGGGTATATGCCCAGTAGTGGGATTGCTGGATCATATGGTAATTCTATTTTTAGTTTTTTAAGGAACCTCCATACTGTTCTCCATAGTGGCTGTATCAATTTACATTCCCACCAACAGTGCAAGAGGGTTTCCTTTTCTCCACACCCTCTCCAGCATTTATTGTTTGTAGATTTGCTGATGATGCCCATTCTAACTGGTGTGAGGTGATACCTCACTGTAGTATTGATTTGCATTTATCTAATAATTAGTGATGTTGAGCAGCTTTTCATGTGCTTCTTGGCCATCTGTATATCTTCTTTGGAGAAATGTCTATTTAGGTCTTCTGCCCATTTTTTGATTGGGTTGTTTGTTTTTTTAATATTGAGCTGCATGAGCTTTTTAAAATATATTTTGGAGATTAATCCTTTGTCCGTTGATTCATTTGCAAATATTTTCTCCCATTCTGAGGGTTATCCTTTCGTCTTGTTTATGGTTTCTTTTGCTGTGTAAAAGCTTTGAAGTTTCATTTGGTCCCATTTGTTTATTTTTGTTTTTATTTCCATTACTCTAGGAGGTGAATCAAAAAAGATCTTGCTGTGATTTATGTCATAGAGTGCTCTTCCTATGTTTTTCTCTAAGAGCTTTATAGTGTCCGGTCTTACATTTAGGTCTGTAATCCATTTTGAGGGGTTTTTTTTGTGTATGGTTGTTAGGGAGTGTTCTAATTTAATTCTTTTTCATGTAGCTGTCCAGTTTTCCCAGCACCACTTATTGAAGGGACTGTCTTTTCTTCATTGTATATCCTTGCGTCCTCTGTCATAGATTAGTTGACCATCGGTGCGTGGGTTTATCTCTGGGCTTTCTATCTTGTTCCATT
>NC_041223.1:36553045-36553501 GCF_002837175.3 Physeter macrocephalus | reverse complement strand
TGTATAGGAATGCAAGAGATTTCTGTGCATTAACTTTGTATCCTGCAACTTTACCAAATTCATTGATTAGCTCTAGGAGTTTTCTGGTGGCCTCTTTAGGATTCTCTATGTATAGTATCATGTCATCTGCAAACAGTGACAGTTTTACTTCTTCTTTTCGAATTTGTATTCCTTTTATTTCTTTTTCTTCTCTGATTGCTGTGGTTAAAACTTCCAAAACTATGTTGAATAATAGGGGTGAGAGTGGACATCCTTGTCTTCTTACTGATCTTAGAGGAAATACTTTTAGTTTTTCACCATTGAGAATGATTTTGCTGTGGGTTGGTCATATTTGGCCTTTATTATGTTGAGGTAGGTCCCCTCTATGCCCACTTTCTGGAGAGTTTTTATCATAAATGGGTGTTGGATTTTGTCGAAAACTTTTTCAGCATCTATTGAGATGATCATATGGTTTTT
>NC_041223.1:36551971-36552838 GCF_002837175.3 Physeter macrocephalus | reverse complement strand
CCTCATAGAATGAGTTTGGGAGTGTTCCTTCCTCCGTAATTTTTTGGAAGAGTTTGAGAAGGATGGGTGTTAGCTCTTCTCTAAATGTTTGATAGAAGTCACCTGTGAAGCCGTCTGGTCCTGGACTTCGGTTGTCGGAAGATTTTTAAACACAGTTTCAGTTTCATTACTTGTGATTGGTCTGTTCATATTTTCTGTGAGTTCCTGGTTCAGTCTTGGAAGGTTACACCTTTCTAAGAATTTGTCCATTTTTTCCAGGTTGTCCATTTTATTGGCATAGAATTGCTTGCAGTCGTCGTCTCTTAGGATGCTTTGTTTTTCCATGGTGTCTGTTGTAACTTCTCCTTTTTCATTTCTAATTTTATTGATTTGAGTCCTCTCCCTCTTTTTCTTGATGAGTCTGGCTAAAGGTTTATCAATTTTGGTTATCTTCTCAAAGAAGCTCTGTTTCATTTATTTCTGCTCTGATATTTATGATTTCTTTTCTTCTACTAACTTTGGTTTTTGTTTCTTCTTCTTTCTCTAGTTCCTTTAGGTGTAAGGTTAGATTGTTTATTTGAGAATTTTCTTGTTTCTTGACGTAGGATTTTATTGCTATAAACTTCCCTCTTAGAACTGCTTTTGCTGCATCCCATAGGTTTTGGATCGTCGTGTTTTTGTTGTAATTTGTGTCCAGGTATTTTTTGCTTTCCTCAGTGATCTCTTGGTTATATAGTAATTCTATTGTGTCATTTAAAGCTTCTGTTTCCTTATTTATTTTCATTTTGGATCATCTGTCCATTGTTGTAAGTGAGGTGTTACAAAGTCCCCCACTATTATTGTGTTACTGTCGATTTCCTCTTTTTTTTTTTTTTTTTTTGCGGTACG
>NC_041223.1:36550376-36551019 GCF_002837175.3 Physeter macrocephalus | reverse complement strand
CCTATTACCATTTTCTTAATTGTTTTGGGTTTTTTTTTTTTTTTGCAGTATGCGGGCCTCTCACCGTTGTGGCCTCTCCCGTTGTGGAGCACAGGCTCCGGACGCGCAGGCTCAGCGGCCATGGCTCACGGGCCCAGCTGCTCCGCGGCATGTGGGATCCTCCCGGACCGGGGCACGAACCCGCGTCCCCTGCATCGGCTGGCGGACTCCCAACCACTGCGCCACCAGGGAATCCCTTGGGTTTGTTTTTGTAGGTCCTTTTGTTCTCTTGTGTTTCCCACCTAGAGAAGTTTTTAACATTTCTTGTAGAGCTGGTTTGGTGGTGCTGAATTCTCTTAGCTTTTGCTTGTCTGTAAAGGTTTTGATTTCTCCATCGAAACTGAACGAGATCCTTGCCAGGTAGAGTAATCTTGGTTGTAGGTTCTTCCCTTTCACCACTTTAAGTATATCATGCCACTCCCTTCTGGCTTGTAGAGTTTCTGCTGAGAAATCAGCTGTTAACCTTATGGGAATTCCCTTGTGTGTTATTTGTTATTCTTCCCTTGCTGCTTTCAATAATTTTTCTTTGTCTTTAATTTTTGCCAATTTGATTACTGTGTGTCTCAGCATGTTTCTCCTTGGGTTTATCCTGTATGGGACTCTC
>NC_041223.1:36545920-36549786 GCF_002837175.3 Physeter macrocephalus | reverse complement strand
CAGAGGTCTCTTAGGTTGTCTTCATTTCTTTTCATTCTATTTTCTTTATTCTGTTCCCCAGCAGTGAATTCCACCATTCTGTCTTCCAGCTCACTTATCCTTTCTTCTGCCTCAATTACTGGACTTGGATGGCTATTTCTTTTCCCATGTTAGGTAAGTTTTTGACTATAATCTCTTCAAATATTTTCTCTGGTCCTTTCTCTCTTCTTCTGGGACCCCTATAATGCGAATGTTGTTGCGTTTACTGTTGTCACAGAGGTCTCTTAGGTCCTTCTAGTGTAGTTTTCATTTCAGTTATTGTATTGTTCACCTCTGTTTGTTTGTTCTTTAATTTTTCTAGTTGTTTGTTAAACATTTCTTGCATCTTCTTGATCTTTGCCTCCATCCTTTTTCCGAGGTCCTGGATCATCTTCACTATCATTATTCTGAATTCTTTTTCTGGAAGGTTGCTGATCTCCACTTTATTTTGTTGTTTTTCTCGGGTTTTATCTTGTTCCTTCATCTGGTGCATAGCAGAGCCAACCCCTACCTCTGCAGGAGACCTTCCAACACTAGCAGGTAGGTCTGGTTCAGTCTTCCCCGGGGTCACTGCTCCTTCCCCTGGGTCCCGATGCGCACACTACTTTGTATGTGCCCCCCAATAGTGGAGTCTCTGTTTCTCCCAGTTCTTTTGAAGTCCTGCAATCAAATCCCCAGAATGTGGTTTTTGTTCCACAGGCTGCAGGATTGTAGTTTTTCTTCCTTCTGCTGTCTGTCCTCTGGTGGATGAGGCTATCTAAGAGCCTTATGCAAGTTTCCTGATGGGAGGGACTGTTGCTGGGTAGAGCTGGCTGTTGCTGTGGTGGGCAGAGCTCAGTGAAAGTTTAATCGGCTTGACTGCTGATGGGTGGGGCTGGGTTCCCTTCCTTTTGCTTGTTTGGCCTGAGGCAATCAATCCAACACTGGAGCCCAAGTGGGCTCTTTGGTGGGGCTAATGGCGGACTCTGGGAGGGCTCACGCCAAGGAGTACTTCCCAGAACTTCTGCTGCCAGTGTCCTTTTCCCCATGGTGAGCCACAGCCACCCCCCACCTCTGCAGGAGACCCTCCAACACTAGCAGGTAGGTCTGGTTCAGTCTTCCCCGGGGTCACTGCTCCTTCCCCTGGGTCCCGATGCGCACACTACTTTGTATGTGCCCCCCAATAGTGGAGTCTCTGTTTCTCCCAGTTCTTTTGAAGTCCTGCAATCAAATCCCCATAGCCTTCAAAGTCTGATTCTCTAGGAATTCCTCCTCTCGTTGCCAGACCCACAGGTTGGGAAGCCTGACATGGGGCTCAGGACCTTCACTCCAGTGGGTGGACTTCTGTGGTATAAGTGTTCTCCAGTCTGTGAGTCACCCACCCAGCAGTTATGGGATTTGATTTTACTATGATTGCACCCCTCCTACCGTCTCATTGTGGCTTCTCCTTTGTCTCTGGATGTGGGGTATCTTTTTTGGTGAGTTCCAGTGTCTTCCTGTCGATGATTGCCCAGAAGCTAGTTGTGATTCTGGTGTTCTCGCAAAAGGGAGTGAGAGCACGTCCTTCTACTCTGCCATCGTGGTTGCAATCCCTCGGAAACCTGCCGCTGCCTCCCGGGTCCCTCTCTAGCTGCACCCAGCAGAGCCCGCCATGTCTCTTTTTGAATTATGGTTTTCTCAGGGTATATGCCCAGTAGTGGGATTGCTGGGTCATTTGGTAGTACTATTTTTAGTTTTTTAAGGAACCTCCATACTGTTTTCCATAGTGGTTGTATCAATTTACATTCCCACCAACAGTGCAGGAGGGTTCCCTTTTCACCACACCCTTTCCAGCATTAATTGTTTCTAGATTTTTTGATAATGGGCATTCTGTTTGGGGTGAGGTGATACCTCATTGTAGTTTTGATTTGCATTTCTCTAATAATTTGTGACGTTGAGCATCTTTTCATGTGCCTCTTGGCCATCTGTATGCCTTCCTTGGTGAAATGTCTGTTTAGGTCTTCTGCCCATTTTTTAACTGGATTGTTTGTTTTTTTGATACTGAGCTTCATGAGCTGTTTGTATATTTTGGGGATTAATCCTTTGTCTGTTGTGTTATTTGCAAATATTTTCTCCCATTCTGAGGGTTGTCTTTTTATCTTGTTTGTGGTTTCCTTTGCTGTGGAAAAGCTTTTAAATTTAATGAAGTCCCAGTTGTTTATTTTTGTTTTTATTTCTGTTACTGTCGGAGATGGGTCAAAAAATATCTTGCTGTGGTTTATGTCAAAGAGTGTTTTTCCTATTTTTTCTTCTAAAAGTTTTATAGTGTCTCATCTTACATTTAAGTCTTCAATCCATTTGGAGTTTATTTTTGTGTATGGTGTTAGGTAGTGTTCTAATTTCATTACATGTAGTTGTACAGTTTTCTCTGCACCACTTATTGAAGAGACTATTTTCTCCATTGTATGTTCTTGCCTCCCTTGTTGTAAATTAGATGCTCATATTTGCGTGGGTTTATCTCTGGGCATTCTATCCTGTACCATTGATTTATATTTCTGTTTTTGTGACAGTACTGTACTAGCTTGATTACTGTAGCTTTGTGGTATAGTTTGTACTCAGGGAGCCTGATTTCTCCAGCTCTGTTTTTCTTTCTCAAGATTGCTTTGCCTATTCGGGGTCTTTTGTGTTTCCATATGAATTGTAAGATTTTTTTGTTCTAATTCTGTGAAGAATGCCATTGGTATTTTGATAGGGATTGCATTGAATCTGTACATTGCTTTGGGTAGTATAGTCATTTTCACAATATTGATTCTTCCAATCCAAGAACATGGTATATTTCTCCTCTGTTTATGTCATCTTCGATTTCTTTCATCAGTGTTTTATAGTTTTCTGAGTACAAGTATTTCTCCTCTTTAGGCAGGTTTATTCCTAGGTATTTTATTCTTTTTTTTTGCAGTGGTAAATGGAAGTGTTTCCTTAATTTCTCTTTCTGATCTTTCGTTTTAGTGTATAGGAATGCAAGAGATTTCTGTGCATTAATTTTGTATCCTGCAACCTTATCAAATTCATTGAATAGTTCTAGTAGTTTTCTGGTGGCATCTTTAGGATTTTCTATGTATAGTATCATGTCCTCGGCAAATAGTGACTGTTTTACTTCTTTTCCAATTTGTATTCTTTTATTTCTTTTTCTTCTCTGATTGCTGTGGCTAAGACTTCCAAAACTATGTTGAGTAAGAGTGGCAAGGGTGGACATCCTTGTCTTGTTCCTGATGTTAGTGGAAATGCTTTCAGTTTTTCACCACTGAGTATGATTCTTGGTGTGGGTTTGTATATATGGCGTTTATTATGTTGAGGTCGGTTCCCTCTATGCCAATTTTCTGGAGAGTTTTTGTCATGAATAGTTGTTAAGTTTTGTCAAAAACTTTGTCTACATCTATTGAGATGATCGTATGGCTTTTATTCCTTAATTTGTCTATGTGGTGTATCACATTGATTGATTTGCATATATTGAAGTATTTTTGCATCCCTGGGATAAAGCCCACTTGATCATGGTGTATGTATGATCCTTTAATGTGCTGTTGGATTCTGTTTGCTAGTATTTTGTTTAGGGTTTTTGCATCTTTGTTCATCAGTGATATTAGTCTATAATTTTCTTGTGATATCTTTTTCTGGTTTTGGTATCAGGGTGATGGTGGCTTTGCAGAATGAATTTAGGAGTGTAGCTCCCTCTACAATATTTTGTAAGAGTTTGAGAAGGATGGGTGTTAGCTCTTCCCTAAATGTTTGATAGAATTCTCCTGTGAAGCCATCTGGTCCTGTACTTTTGTTTATTGGAAGATTTTAAATCATGGTTTCAATTTCATTACTTGTGATAGGTCTGTTTATATTTT
>NC_041223.1:36536127-36545127 GCF_002837175.3 Physeter macrocephalus | reverse complement strand
ATCTGAGGCTTGATTTGTGACCCAAGATATGATCTATCTTGGAGAATGTTCCATGAGCACTTGAGAAGAAAGTGTGTTCTGTTGTTTTTGGATGGATTGTCCTATAAATATCAATTAAGTCCATCTTGTTTAATGTATCATTTAAAGCTTGTGTTTCCTTATTTTCTGTTTGGATGATCTGTCCATTGGTGTAAGTGGGGTGTTAAAGTCCCCTACTATTATTGTGTTACTGTTGATTTCTCCTTTCATGGCCGTTAGCATTTGCCTTATGTATTGAGGTGCTCCCATGTTGGGTATGTAAACATTTATAATTGTTATATCTTCTTTTCTTTTAATCTTTTAAAAAAATTATTTGTTTTATTTTTTGGCTGTGTTAGGTCTTCATTGCTGTGCATAGGCTTTCTCTAGTTGTGGTGAGCGGGCGCTACTCTTTGTTCTGGTGCACAGGCTTCTCGTTGCGGTGGTTTCTCTTGTTGTGGAGCACGGGCTGTAGGCGCACGGGCTTCAGTAGCTGTGGCATGCAGGCTCAGCTGTGGCTCGCGGGCTCTAGAGCGCAGGCTCGGTAGTTGTGGCGCACAGGCTTGGTTGCTCCACGGCATGTGGGATCTTTCCGGAACAGGGCTTGAACCCATGTCCCCTGCATTGGCAGGCAGATTCTTAACCACTGTGCCACCAGGGAAGTCCTATATCTTCTTCCTTGATTGATCCTTTGATCATTATGTAGTGTCCCTCCTTTTCCGTTATAACAGTCTTTATCCTAAAGTCTATTTTATCTGATACGAGTATTGCTACTCCAGCTTTCTGTTGATTTCCATTTGCATGGAATATCTTTTTCCATCCCTTCACTTTCAGTCTGTATGTGTCCCTAGGTCTGAAGTGGGTCTCTTGTAGACAGCATATATATGGGTCTTGTTTTTGTAACCATTCTGCCAGTCTGTATCTTTTGGTTGGGGCATTTAATCCATTTAAATTCAAAGTTATTATCGATATGTATGTTCCTATTACCATTTTCTTAATTGTTTTGGGTTTGTTTTTGTGGGTCCTTTTCTTGTCTGTGTTTACTACCTAGAGACATTTCTTCAGCATTTGTTGTAAAGCTGGTTTGGTGGTGCTGAATTCTCTTAGCTTTTGCTTGTCTGAAAAGCTTTTGATTTCTCTGTCGAATGTGAAAGAGATCCTTGCTGGGTAGAGTAATCTTGGAGGTAGGTTTTTCTCTTTCATCACTTTAAGTATATCCTGCCCCTCCCTTCTGGCCTGCAGAGTTTCTGCTTGAAAATCATCTGATAACCTTATGGCGATTCCTCTGTATGTCATTTTTTGTTTTTCCCTTGCTGCTTTTAATATTTTTGCTTTGAATTTAATTTGTGTTAGTTTGATTAATATGTGTCTTGGTGTGTTTCTCCTAGGGTTTATCCTGTATCAGACCCTCTGAGCTTCCTGGACTTGGGTGGCTGTTTCCTTTCCTGTGTTAGGGAAGTTTTCCACTATAATCTTTTCAAATATTTTCTCAGACCTCTTCTTTTTCTCTTCTTCTTCTGGGACCCCTATAATTCGAATGTTGTTGCATTTAGTGTTGTCCCAGAACTTTCTGAGATCGTCTTCAATTCTTTTCATTCTTTCTTCTTTATTCTGCTCCTCAACAGTTATTTCCACCATTTTGTCTTCCAGCTCACTTATTCGCTCTTCTGCCTCAGTTATTCTGTTATTGATTCCTTCTAGTATATTTTTCATTTCAGTTATTGTGTTGTTCATCTCTGTTTGTTTTTTAGTTCTTGTAGATCTTTGTTAAACATTTCTTGCATTTTCTCAACCCATGCCTCCTATCTATGTCCAAGATTCCAGGTCATCTTTACTATTATTACTCAGAATTCTTTTTCAGGTAGATTGCCTATTTCCTCTTCATTTATTTGGTCGTGTAGGTTTTCATCTTTCTCCTTCATCTGTGACATGTTTTTTTTTGCCATCTCTTTTTCTTTCTCTCTCTCTCTTTCTTTCTTTCTTTCTTTCTTTCTTTCTTTTCTTTCTTTTCTTTCTCTTTCCTTTCTTTTTTATGTGTGGAATTGTGTTCCTGTCTTACTGGTTGTTTGGCATGAAGCTTCCAACGTTAGAGTTTGTAGGCTGTTGGGTAGAGCTTGTTCTTGGTGCTGAGATGAGGACCTCCATGAGACTTCACTCTGGTGAATGTTCCCTGGGGTCTGAGGTTCTCTGTTAGTCCAGTGGTTCAGACTCGGAGCTCCCACCGCAGGAGCTTTGGCCCGACCCCTGGCTCATGAACCAAGATCTGGTTCACTTGTGGGTTCCTCCTGTCTCCTTGGGCATCAGGATTCCCAACTAGCAGCCAGCAGGCACCCTAGTTGTGGGGAGATGCTAACTCTGCATCTTCCCACACTGCCATCTTGACTCTGCCCCCCATCGTTGTTTCTGATTCTTTTGTATTTCTTGCCATGTAAGCATTTGTTAGCTGGCTTCTAGTGATTCCATACATCGATACACTTTTTAAATATATTTATTTAGTGCTTTTCTGCTGAGGAGCCCAGGATGATTGATCACTTGTGGAGTTTCCCAGCGTGGATGCAGTTCCCAAGCAATTGTTATAGTACCTTAAAACCATGGTGCACCAACTTCATTTTAGTAGTTTTACACTTAGCTATATAACTCCACATACAAGGGCCATTAAAGTTGAAAAGTCCCTCGAGCTTCTTTCTAACATTATTTCAACCGCTACAGATGGAAACAAAACAAATAACAATGTACTGGCTTTAAACACTCTATCCCTGAACAAAGTAAAGCTATGATGATGAGATATTTTTTTATAGTGCTTCAGGACTCATTTCTTGCTGTGATAGATTGCCCAGTGCACACTGGATGCGTAAAACGGGGAGGAGTTATTTATCTTATGTTGAAGGTATGAACTAAAATCCAAAAGAAGATCAGAGCTGTGTGAACACAACAAGATCCATAGAATGCAGAATGTCAGGCATATTTCTGTGACAATTTGAAAATATTATTCCTGATTCCCATAGCTATACTCCTCCAAGGAAAAGGAAATCCATCTCATATTCTTGATGGGAAAAGTTCATGTATAATTATCAATAAGTGAATAAAGAAGAAGCAGGAGAGGTTAACTACTAGTGTTGTAAATGGAAATACATTTTATATAGAAACTTAAAGAATTTTGACCTTATATTAAATGTAGAAGAAATAAACATTTTATTTTACTAAATTGTTATGTCTCAGGGAGCATTTTCTTTTTGGTAGGTAAATAATTGGCACTTCAGTATCTGGCCTGTTAATGCTGATTGCTAATCCTGTGTTAACTCTTATTATTGAGATTGAAAAATAAAAAACTTAGTGCTGAAAAAAGAATTAGTTATAGTAACTAATAAATCCGCTCACTAAGCATCGGCAGAGCACCAGTTTTCTACAAAGTCCTCTCTGTCGGGATGTGGATTATACAGGTAAGAGACTGTCTCCAAGCAGCACCAAAAGATGAAACTTGAGGTGGAGGTGCCCATAATCCCAGGAAACAATTCTTCTGTTGAAAAATTTTAAGATTAAATCTTAAATTATGAGGTGGAAACTTTACCTTTTTCTCCTTATAAGATGTTCCTTCATGGAAAATGGGTAAATTTATCAGAAGAATGCTGGAGGAGATTTTACTGATTCTTGAGCCTGATGTCTACATTATATGTTCCTTGGGAATAAAGAAAAGATACTGGCCTCTAGTGCTGTCAGCTTGGCCTTTTAGGTGAATTTAATGCTCTTGATTTTTATTATGCTATTCTGCTTCCCCCGAAACCTACACTGATTTATTCCAACCAATGTGGTCTGAATTCCATCCAACATTTTACTAATATTTATCAGTGCTAAAGTCGGTATTGCTTGATAAGTCAAATTTGTTGCAAATCACTTCCAGTTGTACTAATACATTATTTACTCATAACTGGTAAAAGCTCCATGCTGTCATTAAATGAATCGACATACCCATGTAATTACCTGGGCTGGCAGTCTGGGTAAATGTGATTATTCTGGAGAAAGAAAAATCAAAACATTTATAGTATAATTCCATGAAAACTATAATCTTTGACAGTTATAAAAGTAGGCATTTTCCAAAAATGTGTTTCATTTTATTGTAACAATCTTTATTTTTCTGTTTCTTTTTTTAAAGTCCCTATAAATTGTCTGAAACTTGGATGGATGGATTTAAACATTTCAGTCAAAGCTTGAAAGCTTATGAACTGAACCTAGTTTCATTACCAGTTTCAAATGACCCATCCTCCAGATTGAGTTCATGGGTTGCGCCACCAACCCCTAAAGTCATGGGTGAAGTGACTCATTGCCAGGGGAAATGCTTATGGCACAACTCCACTTTGGAACAGAAACTGGCAGTTGATTTAAGCTCGAGAGCAGAGGGAGGGAGAGAAGGAGCCACAGTCCATGCTGATTCTGGAATAAGGCTGTTATAGTACTGAAACACATTCTTCTAGATTCACTGGGCTGCTCTCAAATTGTGTATTGAATTGAAATAATGAGACCTCAGGTCTGGTACTGATTTAATCCAGAAACCCACCTATGAGCTTAGTGTTGAGCAATGGCCCTGCTGTTGTCTCTAACACTGGTCATGGCAGAAGGGGTTCTCTCTGCTTTAGGTTGAGCTGTCACAGAAGTCATTCAAAGGACTGAAGAGGTTGATAAATTCTCTGGCATGTGAATCTTGTCATGGGCAGGTGTCTCCATGAGGTCATGGGCAGGGGGCACCTCCTGTCTTAATGCTAGCTCATCACATAATGTATAGTAGGTACAAAATATTTCATTAATTTATTTCATAAGTATTTATTAAGCTTCTATTATGCAGCAAGTATGGTGCATCTAGTGTCCAGGGTAAACTAGTAGTGGCCTCCACAGGCCACTGTTGAATTTATTAATTTCATAAACTTTATTTAATTTTGTTTATTTAATTTGTCCTGACATAATGATAACAATAACATAGGAACGTTTGAGAGTTACTCTTAGCAGTGATATTAGCTCTATATGTTGTCTTAGGACCTTCACTGGCATCTGAGTCACTTCTGTTGCTGGCAGTACCACCTTTAGAACTAGGCAAGAGGGGCCTCAGCCCTCGCCCTCACACCGCTTTAGAGGTCTAGTTGATTACTGACCAAACATACAAACACACACAATTTATTAAAGTACATATGGGCACCTCTGTTACACATAATCTGGTGTCCAGCCCTGATATAGCAACGAGGAACCTTAAACATCCTGATCATCTACTCTCAAGACTAACATTTTTCAGGCCCCAGGGAAATGCTTTTCCACTTTTTTTTGCTCTGTGTTCTTGAAACAAAAGGTAACTACATCTGAAAGTGGTGAGTTTGTGGATTGTGCTGCTGTTCTTAGGAGATTGGTATGGCTTCAGGGTGTAGGAAAGACATTTTTCCCCAGCTTTATTGAGGTATAATTGACATATAACATGTGTAAGGTTTACAACGTGTTGATTTGATACACTTCCCTATTGCGCTATGATTACCACCATAGTGTTAGCTATCACCTCCATTATGCATTTGAGTGGAAGAAGCACTTTGGTAATTAGATAAATTAACTTGTCAAATCTCTTAAATAACTTAAATGAAATCAATTCTTGTTAACAAGTTTCATTTACCAGTAGTGCCTAACATCTATTTTTGTTTTTTTGCTGCTTTTGTGTTCCAATTTGATTCTGAGTGTACTCACAAATTAGCATCATATTTACAACACTTGTATGAGCGAGTTGAAGAATATTGTGCAATATTTAATCATATTTCACTTAAATTTCTAAGTATGTAGGTATACATGTAATATGCCTAAAGCAAGATATCAGTTCTAACTACATTGTTGCTGAGTGTTAGAATTGCTAATAGTTTCATTTTTATTAAAATATTTAATACATTTAATTACACTTTCAAAAATAAAATGTCATTATTTAAATATTTCATATATATAATTTTAATATGAATTACAATTTGTATCTTGCCCTTCACTTCCAATAGATAATTTTGAATACTTTAGAAGAAAATGTTTTTGAAAATATGCATTTAGGATAATTTTGATATTTTGATTTTTGAAATTACCTTAATTTACATCTTTATAAAAATATTTTGATAATGTTTTATTTTTAACTCTTAAATGATTACTTTAGAAATAGGACAGACTGTAAATATCTTGACTGTACCACTGTAACAGTGATTTTGCTGAAATGAAGGTGAGAAAAATGATTAAAAAAAAATAATTTATGGATATTTTTCTTTATTTTATTACTCAGTCCATCCACAGACCACTTACACAGCTATAATACTTATTAAATTTAATTCTCTGTTATTTTGCTAAGTTTCAGTCATATATAAAATAGATTAGCTTTGTACATTTTCTTTCTGTTGTGAAATTATATTTGTCAAAGTAAGCAGATAGATTATATCTTATTTAAAAGCTGCCTTGGTTTATAACTTTTAAATATATAGAATATATATAGTATGTTGACTTCCATTTATATTCTTGCCCCAGGTCTCCCAAATGTTAAGTGTCACCAGGATAGCTGGTTATCTGGTAATAGACTCTACAGTGTTTCCAACATATTTTTCATAAATTATTTCAAAATTGAAGTGATCTAAGAAAAAAATCTTTCAAGAGTTTACTGTAGTTTTTTCTGCTGGTTTTCTAATGTCCAGTTCTGTTCTCTGTAGGAGTTGCCAGGGGTTATTGTGGGTGCAGAGACTGCATCTATCTCTGTCCACTCCCCTCCCTTCCCGCTACCTCCCCCTCTCCCAGTTTTGCATCTCATCTTTTCTCTTGACTGGGCTTCCCAGGCTCTATTCTGTTGATTTTGCTCCAGGATCTTTTCCTCTGATTTGCTCTTTGTGTTGATGATGTCTTTGGGAAGTTGGTCCAGTTTTTAGTTTGGCATCTCCTCAAAATGCTGCATTTGGTACCATCTACTACATACTCCTCCATGATACACCTTCCCACCCCATCTTCCATACCCACCCCCCCCATGATCATTCTATCCACTTTCCACATTGGGAAGAAGGAGGAGAAGAGATAGTTTTGTAAATAAGCTAATAAACTTTCATACAACCAAAATTCAATTAATAATACATAAACTTCATAAATCAAGAAACTTCAGTATAAGTGCATTCTTTTGAAATATGTGATTTTATTAAAGGTAAAAGTGATTTTACCTAAGGAGTGAGATTTTTCTGTACAATTTGGTTTTTGTTTTTCTACCATGCACATGATCTACATTAAATTTAATTAATTTCTGTTTGGGCATCTACCCTTTAATAATAAGAGCTCAAATCCTGTCTAGGTGGTCAGATAAGAAACAAAAAGTTTCTTCTTTCTTACCTGTGAAATCTGCTTCAGTCATACTGTTTCACTGCCTCCCAGTTACAGAACAAATTTCCAGTGTATAGCAAATAGAGAGAAAATTCCTATGAGGGGGATGTTGTCAATGTTGTCAGACTACTGCAGCGCCCCATTCTTTTCTCAAACCAGCAGTGGCTGTTTGAGTTGAAGATGCAAAGTGCCTTATTCAATATGCCCTGTACTATTTGACCATGTTAGACTCTCCACTTAGAACATAGTGGTCATCAGTTCCATTAATCAGTTTTCACTGTTATTTGGATCCATTCCTCTATACTGGGTCAGCGAGTGTACACATATTCCTCTATACTGTGTTCTGCCATTTTAATGGGCCTATGCTTCAGGTAGGCAAGAACCTTAAACAGATTAGTGTTATCTTTTTAAATAGCTGGACAGTGTACGTCAAACAGCCTCCAAACTGACTGGCTTTTCCTTTTTTCAAATAATTTATTCTTTCATTCAGTGCCTTTTTTTCCCCCCAGCCAATACTAGGGGCACAAAGATGAATAAGACATGGCCTTGACACTAGACACTAGAAGAATCAATAGTCTATTAATAGTCATTATAGTTCATCTTGATAAGTACGATGGTTAGTATACAAATGAAGTGTGTGGAAGCATAAAGGTGGAAGCAACAAGATTAGAAATGACATTTCCACTTGAATGAAGCAAACGTTTTGGATTTTAGCCCATGTAGTAACACTATTAAACATTATCACTAATTTAAAAATAATTACT
Organism: Physeter macrocephalus; assembly: GCF_002837175.3. Lineage (NCBI taxonomy): Eukaryota > Metazoa > Chordata > Mammalia > Artiodactyla > Physeteridae > Physeter > Physeter macrocephalus. The sequence goes on along the minus strand of NC_041223.1, from coordinate 36,536,992 downwards.
TATAATTTACTACAGATAAATTACATCTTTTTAAATGACTGATTTATTTAGAGATAACTGAGGTAAGGAACTTGGTGTCTAGTTAAAGAATAAGTCCAGAGTATGAGTAGTTAATTTTAGTTATGAATTAACTAAACTAATAAAATGATTTTCTAGTTTTTCTCCTTACAAGTAAATTCTGAAACTTTCTACTTTCTATTAAAAACCTATCCTAACTAATATCTCTTTTTTTTTTTTTTTTTTTTTTTTTTTTTTGTACTAGCTCCCAATGAACTCTACCAAAATCTTTTGTGGATATGTAATCTATGTAGCCCCAGGCCAGGCCACATCCTGGCTACTCTCCCAAATAAATGACAGTGAAAAAAGAAATCTGAAGTATGAAAAAGTGGTTGGAGGAATCAAATAAATTTAAATGTGGTGTTCCTTGATTTTGTATACCTCAGTATCCAGTGTACTTTGATTTTCGAAATTACAGACAAATTCTACAGAAGAGAGTTTCTATTTTTTAACCTTGGTTTTCTAACTAAAATTAAAAACGTCATAATAACTTTAACATCTTCAGCATATGAACCAACTTATTAAATGTTTTCAAAGGCAATTAGTATACTTATTGTTTTTACGAATGAGCATCCAAAGTGAGAGAGCTAACGTGTCCCTACTTTAGAATTTTTTTTTTTAACATCTTGGAGTATAATTGCTTTACAATGGTGTGTTAGTTTCTGCTTTACAACAAAGTGAATCAGTTATACATATACATATGTTCCCATATCTCTTCCCTCTTGCATCTCCCTCCCTCCCCACCTCCCTATCCCACCCCTCTAGGTGGTCACAAACCACCTAGCTGATCTCCCTGTGCCATGCGGCT
>NC_041223.1:36521749-36535409 GCF_002837175.3 Physeter macrocephalus | reverse complement strand
TCTGAGGGTTGCCTTTTTGTCTTGTTTATGGTTTCCTTTGCTGTGCAAAAGCTTTTAAGTTTCATTAGGTCCCATTTGTTTATTTTTGTTTTTATTTCCATTTCTCTAGGAGGTGGGTCAAAAAGGATCTTGCTGTGATTTATGTCATAGAGTGTTCTGCCTGTGTTTTCCTCTAAGAGTTTGATAGTGTCTGGCCTTACATGTAGGTCTTTAACCCATTTTGAGTTTATTTTTGAGTGTGGTGTTAGGGAGTGTTCATATTTCATACTTTTACATGTACCTGTCCAGTTTTCCCAGCACCACTTATTGAACAGGCTGTCTTTTCTCCACTGTATATTCTTGTCTCCTTTATCAAAGATAAGGTGACCATATGTGTGTGGGTTTATCTCTGGACTTTCTGTCCTGTTCCATTGATCTATATTTCTGTTTTTGTGCCAGTACCATACTGTCTTGATTACTGTAGCTTTGTAGTATAGTCTGAAGTCAGGGAGCCTGATTCCTCCAGCTCCATTTTTCGTTCTCAAGATTGCTTTGGCTCTTTGGGGTCTTTTGTGTTTCCATACAAATTGTGAAATTTTTGTTCTAGTTCTGTAAAAAATGCCAGTGGTAGTTTGATAGGGATTTCATTGAATCTGTAGATTGCTTTGGGTAATAGAGTCATTTTCACAGTGTTGATTCTTCCAATCCAAGAACATGGTATATCTCCCTACCTTAGAATTTTAAAGCTAACAGCATTACTGTATGGACAGATGCAGAGAAGAAGTGAATTAGTCAATGTCATTAATTTGTTCTAACAAGGGGTTGTGTCTTCCTAAACCAATAACTAAGAGGCTTAAAACTCCTCCAAGGTTTACATAAACTGCTTTGGTGCTGCCAATTATTAACAGGTATACTTGTCAGAATACTTAAATGAGTTTTCAAATAAGAGGGTAGACTTGATCTAGAATTATAATTCATGTATCATTCAGAAGGGCCAACAACCTTGCCCATGTCCATTTTCCCAAGTGCCAACCACATGTGTTTCTTCCTTACTACTCCAATATATGCCTGAATTCTGGACATTATGAAACATATTAGCCAAGTCATACTGACTTTTATAAACAGAATTGAGTGTAAATAATATTTATTATCATGTAGACTATTTGGCTGAAGCTACCTTAAAAGACAGTTTCATTTTGCTTATACAGCAGTGCTTCACCTTCTACAGTAGCGCACACACACACACACACACACATATATATAAAATACACTTGGACCAAGAAAAAATGAGAGATGAAAGTGTAATTCACCAAGGAAAGAAATATATGAAGGAAGGTGACTAAACTGAGACTTTATACAACTGTTTATTTGTCATAAAACCATCCATGAGCTGAGATATAAGCACAAGCATTAAGTGAATGACAGTTGTTTTATTGTGTTTTCAACGTTTTTAGATGTATCTTAAAAAATACCAGATGCTGTCCACATGATGCCAAACATATGGCTTTTGGCTGTGCTCTTATGATCTGTAGTAGATAGCTATAATGTACAAGGCAGGGAAAAAAGCGATTTACAGATAGCCGTGGCCTGAGTGGCTTGCAGCTGGATCTAATTTCACTGAACTGATGGCCTCTTCCCTCCAGCACCTTCTATTTTATCAAATGCAACATATTGTTTTCTGAAGTGGTTCTTGTTGTCGTAGTGAGTACCACAGATGGATAGCACACAGGACATTTGGTTGTCTGTTTTCTGACTAAGGTCAGGACCTACTGTTGTTCATGTTTGGGTGGAGGGCATATTTCATGGGACTGTCCAAGACAGCTAATGAGTTTCAGCTGTCTAAGAGATAATGTATAAGACATTGCTCACTTGGCTGACGTACTTAGAGGCTATTACAGCCACTTGAGTTCTTAGGCACTAATATGGTGCCTCTTAGTTGCAAAATTCCCTTATCATTTACTAAACTGACATGTCACCTGGAAAAAAAGATGAAAAAGGTAAGAAAGAGAATGAATAAAAGTTAATTACTCAATTGCATTGTGATTGACTATATACTTCTCTGCCTCTGCTACTAGATTTTAAGCTTCTTGAGGGTATACAATATGTCTTATTCAATGCTGAATAGTCTGCACATAGCCCAGGGGCTGGTACATAATAAGGTCTTAAATATCTACTTAATGAATAGATGGAAAAGCAAGCATTCAAAGAATTTCCGTAGACTTGATAATTATGGAAGGGAGTGGATGAGTAGTATATGAATGGTAAAGTTGTAGATCTCATTCTGTTTCCTGTTTTCCCTAAACCCTGTTGTTTTAAGATCCTTCTTTGTAGCTCTTTGTTTATATGATCTCTTTCTTTCAACTGTAGCATAATATTTGTGCGTGCATTTGCTAAATTTTACCTGTCAGTCTGTAACTGATGGATGCCAAGACTGCTTCCAACTCCCTTCCAACACAGGATAATTTCCAGCCATCCTTGCTGCTGCTGTGACATTTCGATGTGGGACTGTATGGGAGACACTTGCAGATGGGGCTGTTTAAGTTTTTAAATGTTACTGAAGCCATACTTTTTTCCTTTATTTAAGGGAAGACTTTTCCATGAGGTTTGTACCTCCTTAGTCTTCATTTAGGAAACCAGGCACAGATTTCCCCAAACCATTTCTAAGGATTCTGTTGTCCACCACTTCTCCTTCCAGTTATGTCCCTAGAGAGGAGGGTACATTTCTCTTTCTTCTCTGAAACTCAGCCTCATCCAATCTACTCAAACTAGATTACATTGTGAGGGCAATGAAGTTTGTATATATAAACTTATACCAATTGTCTTCTTGGCTTAATCTTTTGAGTTCCATAATACCCAGCTCTAGCAAATCAAAATTAGTTTCCCATATCTGTTTTTGCCTTCTTATGATCCATTATCCACAATGCCGCCAGATTGTTCTCTCTTATTTTTAGACATTATTTTTTGCAGTTTATTTTTTATTGTGGTAAAATACACATAACAGAACTCACCATCTTAATAAGTTTTGAGTGTATAGTTCAGTGGTATTAAATACATTTATAATGTTATGAAACCATCACCACCATCCATCTTCATAACTGTTTTCATCTTGTAAAATTGAAACTCTGCACCCATTAAACAATGTTTTCTTCCCCCTCCCCCCAGCCCCAGCAACCACCATTCTACTTTTTGACTGTGATTTTAACTCTTCTAAATACCTCACATAAATGGAATTATACCAGATTTGTCTTTTTTCTTATTCCACACATAAGTATACCATACAGTATTTGTCTTTCTCTGTCTGATTTCTTTCACTTAGCATAGTGTCCTCAAGTTTCATCCATGTTGTAGCATATGGCAGAATTTTCTTTCTTTTAAGGCTGAATAATAATTCTATTATATATTTATACTATGCAATACATCTCACTTCTCTCTTCACCTGTCAATGGACACTTGGGTTGCTTCCACGTTTTAGCTGAATAATGCTGCTATGAACATGGGTGTACAGATATTTCTTTGAGACCTTGCCTTCAATTCTTTTGGGTATATAACCAAAAGTGGAACTGCTTGACCATATGGTAATTTTATTTTTAAGTGTTTGAGGAACTACCATACTTTTTTCGACAGCTATATCATTTTACAGTCCTACCAAAAATACACAAGTGTTTTAATTTCTCCACATTCTCGCCAATACTTTTTATTTTCTGATTTTTTGGTAGTAGTCATCCTAATGGGTGTGAGGTGGTATCTTATTACAGTTTTGATTTGCATTTCCCTAATTATTACTGATGTTGTGCATCTTTTCATGTGCTTATTCACCATTTGTATACCTTATTTAGAGAAATGTTTATTCAAGTCTTTCGCTCATGTTTTAAAGTAGATTGTTGTATTTTTTAGTTCTCTCTATATTTTGGATATGAATTCCTTGTCAAGTATGTAACTTGCAGATATTTTCTCCCATTCTTTGTGTTTCCCTTTCACTCTGTTGATATTGTCTTTTAATGCACACTTTAAAAAAATTTTCATGAAGTCCAATTTGTCAGTTTTTTTCTTGTTGATGAGCTTTTGGTGACATATCCAAGAAATCATTGCCAAATCCAATTTTGTGAAGTTCTGCTCTATGTTTTTTTTTCTTTTAAGAGTTTTATAGCTTATGTCTTACATTTAGCTATTTGATCCATTTTGAGTTAATTTTGTACATGATGTTAGGTAAAGTCCAACTTCATTCTTTGCATATGAATATCTAGTTTTCCTAGCACCATTTGTTGAAAAGATTGTCCTTTCCCTGTTGATGGTCTTGGTACCATGGTCAAAAATTATTTGACCATATATGAGGAAGTTTATTTTTGGGTTCTCTATTCTATTCCATTGTTCTACATGTCTGTCTGTATGCTAGTACCACACTGTTTTGATTACTGTAGCTTTATATTAAGTTTTGAAATCAGGAAGTGTGAGTCTTCCAGGTTTGTTTTCCTTTTTAAAGATTGTTTTGAGTATTTGGGGCCCCTTAATATTCCATATGGATTTTAGGATAGGTTTTCTATTCTTGCATAAAACGTCATTGGGATTTTGACATGGATTGCATTGAATCTGTAGATTGCGTTGGGGAGTACTGGCATCTTAACAATATTAAATCTTTCAATTCATGAACGTGGTATGTGTTTCCATTTATTTATGTTTTCTTTCATTTCCTTCAGCAACGCTTTGTAGTATTTATTGCACAAGTCTTTCACATCCTTGGTTAGGTTCATTTCTAAGTATTTTATTTTTTCTGATGCTATTGTAGATGAAATTGTTTTTTATAATTTCCTTTTCAGATTGTTCATTGTTAGTGTAGAGAAATGCAGATGATCTTTGTATCCTGGTATTTTTCTGAATTCACTTATTTAACTCTAACAGGTTTTTGGTAGGATACTTAGGGTTTTCTACATATAAGATCATATCATCTGCAAACAGAGATAATTTTACTTCTTGCTTTCCAATTTCTATGATTTTTATTTCATTTTCTTGCTAACTTTTCTGGCTAGAACTTCTAGTACTATGTTGAACAGAAGTGGCAAAAGCAGGCATCTTTGCCTTGTTCCTGATTCTAGAGGAAAACATTTAAGTCTTTGACTACTGAGTATTATGTTTGTTTTGGGTTTTTCATTTATGGCTTTTATTATGTTGAGGTAGTTAGTTTGTTGAGTGAGTTTGTTATGACAAGGTGTTGAATTTTGTCAAATGCTTTTTCAATGTGAATTAGGAAGATCATGTTGTTTTTCTCCTTCATTCTGTTAATGTGGTATATTACATTGATTTTTGTGGAACCATCCTTGCATTCCAAGAATAAATCTCATTTGGTCATAGTGAATAATGCTTTTTAATATATTGCTGAATTTATTTGCTCATATTTTGTTGAGAATTTTGCATCAATGTTTATAAGAGATATTGATCTGTAGTTTTCTTGTGCTGTCTTTGTCTGGCTTTGGTATCAGGATAATGCTGGTCTCATAGAATGAGTTAGAAAGTGTTCCCTCCTCTTCAATATTTTGGAAAATTTTTAGAATAATTGGTGTTAGAACTTCTTTAAATGTTTGGTAGCATTTACTAGTGGAGCCATCAGGTCCAGGGCTTTTCTTGGTTGAGAGATTTTTGATTACTAATTCAATCTACTTACTAGTTATAGGTCTATTTAGATTTTCTATTTCTTTGTGATTTAGTCTTGGCAGGTTTTATATTTCTAGGAATTTGTCCATTTCCTCTGGGTTATCCAATTTTTTGCTGTACAACTGTTCATAGTACTCTCTTATAATCTTTATTTCTGTAGAATTGGGAACAATGTTCCAACTTTCATTTCTGATTTTAGTAATTTGAATCTTCTTTTTTGTTTGGTCCATCTAGTTAAAGGTTTGTCGGTTCTGTTGATTTTTTTTCAAAAAAATAACTTTTTGTTTCAGTTGATTTTCTTTATTATTTTTCTACTCTGTTTTATTTCCTTCCTTGTGCTGTCTTTGCTCCTTGCGTTCAGTTTGCTCTTTTTTTTTTTCTTAGTCCCTTAAGTTGCAAAGTTAGGTTGTTGATTTGAGATCTTTCTTGATTTTCAACATAGGCATTTATAGCTAGAAATTTTACACTGAGCACTGCTTTTACTACATCCCATAAGTTTTAGTATGTTGTGTTTTTGTTTTTATTTATTTCTGTTTTCTAATTTCTCTTTTGATTTATTCTTTGACCAATTGTTTAAGTGTAAGTTCCTTAATTTCCACATGTTTGTGATTTTCCAGTTTTCTGTTACTGATTTCTAACTTTTCTAACTCTCTGCCCTTCTTTGGGCAGAGAAGATACTTTGTATGATATCTGTCTTTTTTTTTGATATCTATCTTTAAAATCTATTGAGACTTGTTTTTTAGCTTAACATATACTCTATCCAGGAGAATGTACCATGTGCACTTGAAGAATGTGTATACTGTGGTTGTCGGGTACAGTGTTCTGTATGTGTATGTTTGGTCTAGTTGACTTACTGTGTTTTTTAAGCCCTCTATTTTCTTACTTATTTTTTGTCTGATTGATCTATCCATTGTTGAAAATGGGATATTGAAGTCTTCAACTATTAGTGTAGAATGATTCTCCCTTTAATTCTGTCAGTTTTTACTTTATATATTTTGAGGGTCTATTAATAGGTGTATAAATGTTTATAATTGTTTTATCTTCTTAAATTTTTATGAATATACAATGTTCTTTGGGTCTTGAAACCTTTTTTGGATTGAAAGTCTATTTTGTCTGAAAACTATATAGCCAGACCAGCTCTCTTTTGGTTACTATTTGCCTGGAATATCTTTTCCAACCTTTTGCTTTCAACCTCTTTGTGCCTTTGACTCTGAAGTGAGTTTCCTTTATACAGCTCATAACTGAATCATGCTTTTTAAATAATCTGTTCAGCCAGTCTCTGTCTTTTGATGAAGAATTTGATTAATTTACATTTAAAGTAATTACTAATAAAAAGGAACTTCTGCTATTTTATTTGTTTTTTATACACCTTACAGCCTTTTTTTGTCTCTCATTTCCTCAATTACTGACTTCTTTTGTGTTTACTTGATTTTTTTGTACTGAAATCTTTTATTCCCTTTTTATTTCCTTTTGTGTATAGTCTACAGATTTTTTTTTTTTTGGTTATCATGAGGATTACATTTAACAGCCTAAAGTTATAACAGTCTAATTTGAATTTATATCAACTTCAATGGCATATAAAAACTCTGCCCCTATACAGTTCCATGTTTCTCCTTTCTGTTATTAATGGCACAGATTACATCTTTATATATTGTATACCCTCAAACATAGATTCATAACTGTTTTTAAAATGAATTTATCTTTTAACTTCTGTAGAAAATTAAAAACAGTTACAAAACAAAATTACCATTAGACTAGCTTTTATTTTTTTATTTTTTTGCGGTACACGGGCCTCTCACTTCTGTGGCCTCTCCCGTTGCAGAGCACAGGCTCCGGACACACAGGCTCAGCGGCCATGGCTCACAGGCCTAGCTGCTCCGCGGCATGTGGGATCTTCCCGGACTGGGGCACGAACCCATGTCCCCTGCATCGGCAGGCGGACTCTCAACCACTGCACCACCAGGGAAGCCCCTATTAGTCCCATTTTTAGAGGAGAAAATTGAGACTTATGGAAGTTAAGTAACATGCCCAAATTTACAGAGCCCATAAGTGAAATGCCTGGGATTGAAAAATAGGTTTATCTAACACCAAATCTTGAACTGTTAACCACCATTATATTTGGTCAGTGCAAATAAAATAGACAATCTTTGTGCTTAATACTTTATGTTTTTGCTATCCAAAGTGAGAAGAATTTTTTTTCATTGTTACTTTATAGAACACTTTATTGTTCTATTGTTTGTTTGGCACTAATAAAACAATATAGAGATCATACCAATATAATAAGATGGAAGGAAGAAAGGGCACAATAAGTGGATAAATGGCCCTCAGATATATGTACCGCCATCTGCCTCCCCCCCCTTTTAACCCTATAAAGTACTGGATAATATCTCTTTATGTTAGTTTATGGCATCCTCTTTTAGCATGGTGAATTGGAGATAATTACATAATTGGAGAGGAAAGGAGAAGTTTATTGTATGCTCTACTGGAATATTTTGTTTTAGGGGTATAGAGAATTAGTGAAAGCCTTATTATGCAGCTTTCATGGTGTCCCTGACTATTCGAAATTTCTTAGAATATGTTACACTACAAGTTTTCACTTCCATTATTTATATTCCACGAGGTCCTGAGTCTGTTACAATATTACTGGAAAAAATTAACCCTAAATAAAAGGTTTCATCATTTTTTTAAGGGATGATGAAAGACAAGCAGAAATCACATTAATGTTATTGAAATGGGAGTGAGATATATGAGAACATTCAGCTAATTTATCTATAGAGAAAAATATTGTCTTGCATTAATTACCTAAGTGTTTCAGTTAAAATATTTTGCATTTGAATTTTTAATTTAATTGAATTCGTCTGAACATCATGCAAATTAAGACAGGTTATAACTTTGTCCAATAACAATCATCTAAATACTAAATTGGACACTAAATTTGCTAATGAAATTGCTAATAGCCGAAATAAGACTCAGTGGCTGTAGACCTGTGTGTTTTTACTTTGGATAATTATGCAGCCCAAATAATCATCTATTATTAGTATCAGATAACACAGATATTTCATCTTGTTTGTTCTGGGTAAAACAGTAATGCTATGAAGTCATGCTCTAGAGAAGTGATTTTTCTGCTGTTTAGCTCCAAATGCTATGTTCAGCTCCAAGTGCTATGGTAGGAAATTAGATTCTTGGCTGTTCTTTTGATTCTAAAATTAAAATGTGCTGAATCTGCAAAATCTAACACTTTTTGAGGTTTTTCCCTGGCTACTGTAACTAAACACATTAGACACAGGAGGAATTGCTGTATCAAAATATTTTTGGAATCCTAACAAATATATTATAAAAAAATTATTCTTTCCTACTTTCCAATAAGGACTATTTTTATAGCTAAATGGGTTACCGAATGTGGAAATAAAGTGCCATGTATATAGGCTTTTGTGTGTGTGATTGCTTTCTTTTTTACTTAGTAATAACTCTGATAATGAATTTGGGGTTAGTATTACACTTTAAAAATATAACCACTATTTGAAAGCTAACTGAGTATAACGCAGATGAATTGGGGAACCTTAGCGATAGAAAAAGGTGCCAGAGCCATCTTGCTTGAAACTTACCACCACTACCTAAGCCACTCATGAAGACAGCTGATACTCATTTACTGTGTTATCCTAGTCCTCACTAGAAAACATTTTAAAACTTTTATATCATTTATTTTCAGTTTCTAATCATTTTAAAGTCAATGTATCCTTTATACGTAAAATAACTTCTTTTTCCTGAAATATAATTTTCTTGTTGCCATTTTCTCTCCCAATGAAGAGGAAACCCACAGATAATTACACTTTGTTTAATATATAAAGAAAATTATATAATCAACAATCTTTTCAAGGCTAAAAATTCATAATTTCTTTAGTATTTCCCCTTAGATGAACTTTACTATCTAAACTGAATTCTTTAGCTTGTCTCCTACTCCTCCCTTCCATTGAATATATTGTACTTGCTTCTGTTTAGTTCCTCTCTTTCCTCTTTTTGTTATAAAAAAGGTCAAATGATTCTTTAAATCAATATGAGACTAATGTCAAGTAAATGGAAAGGTATTGGGTTTGGAAATCTCACTCTTATTACTTCATCCCAGCATATCCTAATTTTTTAAAATGAGAGTTTGCCAATGCTCAAATGATTTCAACTTAGCTTCAAATAGAATATTTTACTGTCATTTATATGTGCAGTCATTTATTTCCCATTTTGTACTGGATAAAGCAGAGAATACTTGGGAAGTTGCACAAAAGTATTTTGTCCAATTCTTAATTATCTGGGGGTATATGAGCTCATTTAATGAGTAAGTATTAGTTAAAAGAAAAGAGTATATTTTTAAAGGAAAAGGTATAAAACTTTTATAAATTACTATGAATATTTCCTTATTGGAAAGCATTATTGTTTGGGATCACACACCAAGAGACATAGCAAATTATTCATCCATTCATGGAAGTACTCGTCCCCACTGACAAGGTGAATAATGGACCTACTGAACATGGGGGAGTGAAGATGTAAGTTGTGCAAGGGACCCAAAAGGAGGGAGCATAACAGAAAATGAATTATTATAATGTGTGAAGAAAGAAAAAAAATAATTACATTATTAACAAATTAACAAAGGACTATGAAACAGACTCTGAAAACTCCTTAGTATTGTTGAAAGAAATGGAAGACCTAAAGAAATTGAAAGACTACAATAACATCAAGATGGTGGAGTAGGAGGATGTGGAACGCATTTCCCGCCATGAACACATAAAAATACATCTACATGTGGAACAGTTCTCACTGAAAACTAACTGGAGACTGGCAGAGAGACTCCTGTACAGCTGAGGCTGTTAAAGATCCATACATAATTAGCTTAGAAAGGAAGAGACATGATCAGGTTGGGACCTGAGCCCTTGGGAGGGGACTCAGAAGAGAAGGGACATTACATGGGCAGAGATCCTTCCTGGGGACTGAGCAGTTAAAGCCACATATTGGGCCCCCCAGCCCTGGGTTCTGACACAGGGAAGACAAGTCCTGTTGGCTGGTTGGAGGGCTGGTGGGACTAACAGGGGGGCTATGGGAAGCCTGGACTCCACTTGTAAAGAGCACACACAAGCTTCCTTACTCTCCGAACAGGGTGGAGAGGGTGGATTAAAACTGTATGGGTAGCTGGCCAGTTTCCCACAACTGCCCCACGACTGCCTCCCAGCCTAAGCCGAGCAACTGCTCCAGGCTCACTTGCTTCATGACACAGCTTGACACTGGGGTGAGCGCTGCTGCAGCTGAGGAGAGACCTTGGCTGTGAGACAAAAATGTGGCTCAGACTCGAGGGACATCTGAGCACGGTAGGGGCAGCATTATTGGTGCTAACACAGGCAGTGCATCAGAAGCAGTCCCAGTCTCTCTCTGTGGCCCAATGCCACAGCCTGTTCCCTGACCCCTGCTGAGCACCCACACCAGCCAATCTTGCTCCAGCACTGCTATCCTCAGGTGAGGGTGCCAGTGCTGGGAGCGGGGAGAGTACACACTTAAAGGGAACAGAGCCAGCTCATACCTGACCCTAAGCGCTTCTGCTCCAGCAACTTGGTACGTGCCCCTGATAGGACAGTGACAGCCACTGAACAGAGGAGAAGGCCCAGCTCACACCTGGCTCTGGCCCCAGCCACTCCATCTCCATCTCCACTTCCTACCAAGGTGACAGCTACCAGCACACCCTGAGAAAAGACGTAACTTGTGTTCATGTCAATCCAGCTCTCCCACCAAAGTCACTGGGCATTTGCAGACTGTATAGGGATGCTCACCCCTTCCAGACCAAAATAGGTAACTATTTCACCTAATTTCATAAAGACAAGAGAAAGGTAAGCAAAATAAGAAGACAGAGGAATTGGTTTCAATTGAAAGAGCAAGAGAAAACCCCTGAAAAAAATTAATGAACATAAACAATTTACCAGATAAAGAGTTCAAAGCACTAGTAATAAGAATGCTAACTGAACTAAGGAAAAGAATAGATAAATAAGTGAGAAACTTAACAAGGAACTAGAAAATATAAAAACAGAATTGAAGAATACAATAACTGCAATGGAAAACACACCAGAAGGAATTACAGCAGACTAGATGATACAGAAGAATACATAAGTGATCTGGAAGACAGAATAATGGAAATCACCCAATCAGAAGAGCAAAAATGAAAAACAAAAGAATGAGAACAGTTTAAGGGATCTCTGAGACAACATAAAGTATAATAACATTTGCATGATAGGGATCCTAGAAGGAGAAAGAGAAAGGGGTGTTAAAACGTATTTGATGAAATTATGGCTGAAAACATCCCAAACCTGAAGAAGGAAGCAGATAAGCAGGTACAGGAAGTGCAGAGGGTCCCTTACGAGGTAAACCCAAACAGACCCACACCAAGACATATCATAATTAAAATAGCACAAGCTAAAGAGAGAATTCTAAAGTCAGCAAAAGAATAACAAAGAGTTATATACAAGGCTCTTAGCTGACTTTTCTAAACAAACTTTGCAGGCCAAAAGAGAGGCATGATATATTCAAAGCGCTGATAGGAAAAAAACCCCTGTAACCTAGGGTACTCTACCCAGCAAGATTATCATTTGAAATGAAAGAAGAGATAAAAGCTTCTCAGACAAGTGAAAACTAAGAGAGTTCATCAATTCTAAATCTACCCTAAAAGAAATGTTAAAGGGTCTTCTCTAAGTGGAAAAGAAAAGGCTATAGCAAGAAGCAAGAATCTATAGGAAAAGGAAAATCCCACTAGTAAAGGCAAATATGTAGTAAAGGTCAAGGAGCAACCACTTAAATAAGCTAGCACAAAGACTAAAAGACAAAAAAATGTAAAATTAAGTATAACTACAATAATCAGTAAATTATCAGGAATAAACATGAAGTTATAAAATATGACATCAAAAAGCACAAAATGTCAGGGAGGAGATTAAAAAATGTGGATCTTTTAGTAAGTGTTTGAACTTAAAGGACTCTGTGTTTAAAAGAAGTAGATATAATTATAGGTCAATATATGTGAACCCCTTGGTAACTGTAAATCAAAAAATTACAATAGATACACAGAAACTAGAGAAACAGGGACACAAGCATACCACTAAAGGAAGTCATCAAATCATAAGGGAAGAAAAAAAAGAAGGAAAAACAGAGAACTACAAAGAACCCGGGTCCATCAACAGATGAATGGATAAAGAAGATGTGATATATATATATATATCCATCCATATATATGATGTGATATATATATAATGGAATATTATATTTATAATGTGATATATATATATATAAAATGGAATATTATATATAATGTGATATATATATAATGGAATATTACTCAGCTATTAAAAAGAATGAAATTTGCAGCAACATGGATGGACCTAGAGATTATCATACTAAGTGAAGTAAGTCAGAAAGAGAAAGACAAATACTATATGATACCACTTACATGTGGAATCTAAAATACAACACAAATGAACATATCTGCAGAACAAAAACAGACTCACAGGGCTTCCCTGGTGGCGCAGTGGTTGAGAGTCCGCCTGCCAATGCAGGGGACACAGGTTCATGCCCCGGTCCGGGAAGATCCCACATGCCGCGGAGCGGCTGGGCCCGTGAGCCATGGCCGCTGAGCCTGCACGTCCGGAGCCTGTGCTCCACAACGGGAGAGGCCACAACAGTGAGAGGCCCGCGTACCGCAAAACAAACAAACAAACAAACAAAAAAAACAGACTCACAAAACAACTCACAGATATAGAGAACAGACTTGTGGTTACCGAGGGGGAGGGGAGTGGGGGAGAGAAGAATTGGGAGTTTGGGATTAGCAGATACAAAGTATTATATATAGGATGGATAAACAACAAGGTCCTACTGTATAGCACAGGGAACTATATTCAATATCTTGTGGTAATTACCACAAGATATTGAATATAGTTCCCTGTGCTATACAGTAGGACCTTGTTGTTTATCCATCCTATATATAATACTTTGTATCTGCTAATCCCAAACTCCCAAT
>NC_041223.1:36520966-36521722 GCF_002837175.3 Physeter macrocephalus | reverse complement strand
GGAAAAGAACATGAAAAAGAATATATATATATATATATATATATATATATATATATATATCACTGAGTCACTTTGCTGTACAGCAGAAATTAACACATTGTAAATCAACTATACTTCAATAAAACTTAAAAAAAAAAGACAAAATCCTGGAAAACAAGTAACAATGGGAATAAGTACATACCTATCAATAATTAAATGTCAGTGGACTCAATGAGCCAATCAAAACATATAGGGTGGCTGATTGGATAAAAAAAAATAGGACCCATCAATATGCTCCTTACAAGAGACCCTCTTCACAGTGAAAGAAACGTGCAGACTGAAAGTGAAGGGTGGAAAAAGATATTTCATGGAAATGGAAATGACAAGAAAGCAGGGTTAGCAATACTCATATCAGACAAAATAGACTTTAAATCAAACTCTTTAACAAAAGATAACAAAGGGCATTATATATTGATAAAAGGATCAATACAGAAGAAAATATTACACACACAAACATATTTGCAGCTAATAGAGGAACACTTAAATATGTAGAGCAAATATTAACAGACATAAGGGAGAAATTGACAATAATACAATTGTAGTAGGAGACTTTAACACCACATATACATCAATGGACAAATCATCCAGACAGAAAATCATTAAGAAAACAGTGGTCCAGGGGCTTCCCTGGTGGCGCAGTGGTTGCGCGTCCGCCTGCCGATGCAGGGGACACGGGTTCGCGCCCCGGTCCGGGAGGATCCCACATGCCGTGGAGCG
>NC_041223.1:36512643-36520605 GCF_002837175.3 Physeter macrocephalus | reverse complement strand
AGGATCCCACATGCCGTGGAGCGGCTGGGCCCGCGAGCCATGGCCGCTGAGCCTGCGCGTCCGGAGGCTGTGCTCCGCAACGGGAGAGGCCACAACAGAGGGAGGCCCGCATACCACAAAAAAAAAAAAAAAAAAAAAAAAAAAAAAAAGAAAACAGTGGTCTTAAATGACACAATGGACCAGTTGGACTTAATAGATATCTATAGGCATTCCATCTAAAAACAGCACAATACACATTCTTTTCAAGTGCATATGGAATGTTTTTCAGGATAGATCACATGCTAGGCCACAAAACAAGTTTTGACACATTTGAGAGGATAGAAATTACATCAGCCATTTTCCCGGCCACAATGGTATGAAACTAGACATCAATTACAGCAGGAAAAATGAGAAAAACACAAACATGTGAAAACTAAACATGCTACTACAAAACTAATGGGTCAATGAAGAAATCAAAGAGGAAATGAAAAATACCTCAAGACAAAAGAAAATGGAAATGCAACTTTCCAAAATCTACAGGATCCCAAAAAAACAGTTCTAAGAGGTTTATATTGCTACAGGCCTGCCTCATTTTAAATGAAACTCTCAAATAAACAACCTAACTTACTTACTATCTAAAGGAATTTTAAGAAGTACAGACAAAGCCCAAAGAAAGCAGAAGGAAGGAATTAATAAAGATCAGAGAAAATAGAGACCAAAAAAAAAAAAAAAAGAAAAAACAACAACAACAATGAAACCAAGAGCTGGTTTTCAAAAATATAAACAAGGCTCATGAAGAAGAAAAGAGACAAGACCCAAATAAACAAGAAATGAAAGAGGAGAAATAACAATATCACATGGATGCAAAAAATCATAAGAACATACTACAGACAGTTATACAGTTATATACCAACCAATTGAACAACCTAGAAGAAATGGACAAATTTCTAAAAACATTCAACCTTCCAGGACTGAATCAGGAAGAGATAGATATACTGATCACCAATAGTGAAATTGAATTTATAATTAAAAAAAAACTCCCAGTAAACAAAAGTCCAGGACCAGATGGCTTCACAGGGGAATTCTACCAAACATATAAAGAAGAGCTAATACCGATCCTTCTCAAACTATAACAAAAAATTGAAGAGGAAGGGACACTCCCAAATTCATTCTATGAGGCAACTGTTATCCTGATACCAAAACCACACAAAGATACTACAGAAAAAGAAAATTACAGGCTAATATCTCTGATGAATATAGATGTAAAGATCCTAAGCAAAATATTAGCAAACTGAATTCAACAACATATAAAAAGGATTGTACACCACGTTCAAGTGGGATTTATTCCAGGGATACAAGGATGGTTCAGTATTTGCAAATCAATCAAGCTGATACACCTCATTAACTAAAGGAAGGATAAAAAGCACATGATCATCTCAATAGACACAAAAAGCATTTGACGAAGTCAACATCCATTCATGTTAAAAACTCTCATTAAAGTTGGTATAGAGGGAACATATCTCAACATAATAAAGGCTATTTATGACAAACCTATAGCCAACATCACAGTCAATGGTGAAAATCTGAAAACCTTTCCTCTAAGATCAGGAACAAGACAAGGATTCCCACTCTCACCACTTTTATTTAACATAGTATTGGAAGTCATAGCCACAGTGATCAAATAAGAAAAAGAAATAAAAGGCATCCAAATTGGAAAGGAAGAAGTAAAACTGTCACTGTTTGCAGATATGTCACACATGTACTTGTACATAACTATACAAAGCAGCCATGATATAGAATCAAAAATATTCATACATCAACTGATGAATTGATTAGTAAAATGCAGTATATCATACCATTGGAAAATACCTGTCTTACAGTGGAATATTTTCAGCAAAGTATTATATTTTGCTGGAAAAGGCATAACTATGGAAACAGTAAAAAGATCAGTGGTTGTCAGGGGTTTGGAAGAGAGAGGGAGGGAGGTGTGAATGAGTGTAACACATAATTTTTAGGGCAATGAAACCATTCTATATGGGACTGTAACGGTGCATATACATCATACATTTGTCAAAACCTGTAGAGTGTATGACACAAAGAGTAAACCCTAATGTAAATTATAAACTTTTGTTGTTAAAAATGTATCAATATTGACTCATCAATTTTAACAAAAGTACCTCACTAATGCAAGATATTAATAATAGAGAAAACTGTGTATGAGGAATGAGAGAGGCAGTATATGGGAACTCTCTGTACTTTCCACTTAATTTTTCAATAAAACTAAAATTGCTTTAACAATACAAAGTCTATTAATTGTAAGAAAAAGAATGAAGTACTGATACATGCCATAGAATGAATGGAGCCTTGAAAATTTTATGCTTAATGAAAAGAGCCAGTCATAAAGGGCACTACACATTGTGTGAATTTCATTTGTATGAAATGTCTAGAATAAGCATCATTCTGTAGAGGGACAGACACTAGATTGGTGGTTGCCAAGGCTGGGAATAGGGGAGGGTTGTTGGAAGGAAATAGGAAATGACTGCTAATGGGCATGAGGTTTCTTTCTGGGGTGATGAAACTCTTCTAAAACTGATTCTGGTGATGATTTAAGTGGGTGAATTTTATGATATATCAATTATATCTCAATAAATCCATTCCAAAACAGTAGCAGCAATTAAGTAGTTAACTGCCTGCAGTAATTCTTTTGTCCATATTGCATATAGTAAAGCTAATGACTTCTGCCAGGCAGTAGTCCTTTCCATTGTCTGTGAAAATCCGGAATAAATTCCAGCAAAGCCTATGTATGCATAACCCTTTCCCCCTCTTTATTTTTAAACCAATACGGTTAATTACCAGAGTGAAAAATCCCACTAAGTGACTTGAAAGTATTTAAAATATAAAGATTATCAAATGATGTGCCAGGAAGTTTCTGAACCATAAGAGAGTGAATATGATGGTTTAAGTCACTAGTTGACCATTCTTTAAAAGAAATGGGCCAACTTCACAGTAAAAATAGACTGGGAGACTTGAAGAGGAACATCTTTTGGGAGTATCTACATGAATCAGCTGCAAGTTTATCCTGCTGAATTCTTGAGACTGGAATCCTGAAAAGAAAACAACCATCTGTGTACTAGTGCTGTTGTTTTTGTTTGTTGATTTGTTTGTTTTTGGTAACAGCTTGTTTAATTTTTAGTATTAATTTAATAAAAGAAGAAAGGGAGAGAGAGAGAGAGAGAGAGAGAGAGAGAGAGAGAGAGAGAGAGAGAAACTGAATATGAATGAGAGAGAGAGAGAAAGGGAAACCAGCCAGAATTCATAAGTTCAAAATGGATAGAATGAGGGGAAAAAGTCTAGTATGAAGTCAAAGTGATGAATATTGGAGAGATCATGAGAGTAAAAGGTTATGAGAGAGGGTGGATGGCAGGTGGAGTTTGAAGTACCTAATCTGAGTCAACAAGAGTCAAGAAGGTTGCTACATGGAATTTTTGTAGGATGCTTATGGCCCTGGGCTTAAGGGGAGTAATTATATTGGAGTTCATGAATTGGAATAGATTCTGAGCAAATCTGGTGCAAAAAGCTTCTCTTTGTGTTTTATTTAATATTCTTATTCAGATAAACTATGAAAGGAGAAATAACTGATCTAGCCATAGAAGAATTTAACAGATTTTTAAATAATGAACTGAAATTATACATCTGAGAGAATTAGTATTCACAGTCATTGATTGAAACTTGTGTTCTGCAATCCTCTTTTTAAAAAAATACAACTATAACATGGGTGGTTTATGTCTCCCAAATATGTCTCTTGTTATTGATTCTCATGGTTAAGCCCAAAGTCTACCAAAAGTATTGCCTAAACTTAGGCTTTTGGAGACAAAATAAAGTTTCTAATATTTAAGTTTAATGTTTCCAAATAGCCTTTTTAATGTTGTGTTTTGAATTGCTCTTTGACAATCTAATTAAGGTTATAGTTTTTTTGTTTTTGTTGCTGCTGTTGTTTGTTTGTTTCTCTCTCAATACTCCTTACTTGACCAGGATAAAAAAATTGGATTATAAACATTGGATATAGACAAGACTGGGATCAATCACTGGCAATAAGATTTTGATTAGAAGTAAGTGTAATCTATGAGAACAGAACTCATGAGAATCTTCTAGTCAACAAAAGATAACTTTTAAACTGAAAGCCTTTCACTCCCTCTCAGTCTTCTCAACTCTGTATCCCACCAGCCCAACTCTGGATATATATGGGCCCAGGGGAAATTATGTCAGTGGTTAAGGAAACTTGGAATTGTTGTTTTTGATATGGGCTACTGAATCCGTCTCATGAAAGTTCATAAATGGTGTCTACTAGACTAAAAATAGAAGCAAAATTGTCCCTATATTTACATGCTAAAACCTACAAATATTGAATGTATTTTAAAATTAGTATTTCCAGGAATTTTTCACATATCCCTAGAAAAATAACCAATGATTAAATAATTTTTCAATTCCAAAAAAACTCCAATAAGTTAATGGCAGCTCCACCACCATTTATAGCTCTAAAAATAATTATGTCAGCTCTCCAGTTAATACACTACATGGAGATCTAAAGACTCAAATTAAAACCTAACAGCTGGAAAAGGATTGTAAATATCAAGGCAGATATATCCTTTTTATAAGGGAGCTGAATCAGAATGAGAAGGAACATATTGTTAGTATAGCAAACGCTAAGCATGACAATCCTCTGATATTGAGCTTAAAATGTCCAATGCACTTTTATCTCTGCCAAACATTTCCTTTTCCTTTTCCAGTTAGAAAGCATAGAGTTTTGAAGTCTACGCAAAGAATAAAATTCTTTGGCAGACAAAATGCAATTTTGTGTTATTCACTCAATTCAATTTTACTGAGTGCTTACTGTGTCTAGGCACAGCTCTAAGAACAGGAATGAGTATAAAAAACAAGGCTCTTGCCCTTATAGAGTTTGCATTCTAGTAAGGGGAGACACATGATATAAAAATGAATAAAATAAGACAAATGTCCGATAGAGTATTAGTTTTCTATTGCCACTATAACAAATTATCACAAACCTAGTGACTTAAAACAACTCAAATTTATTGTCTTGTAGTTATGGAGGTCACAGTCTGATATGGATTTCACTGAGCCATAATCAAGATGTCAGCTGAGCTATGCATTCTCTGGGAAATCTAAACAAAGCCTCATAAGGATACACAAAATGCACACATATGGACACTTCTGACATCTAACAACTAACTCAGTTTACTTTGTGTATTATGAGCCACATCCATCTAAACCTATATTAAAACTCGCAGTCCAATTCCAGATAAAGTTTATTCCAGTAGCTCATAATAACTCACAACGTTTAGCCTTTCAGATACCTACTTGCACAAGAAAACTTCAAGTCTTTTTTCAAAGTAAAGTACCGTATTTATTGTAATACTATATACTTTTTAGCCATTTAACAAATGCTACCATTTAAAAATTAGGTTTCTATATTCTTTTTAAAGACCTTATTTTTTAGAGCAATTTTATGTACAATAAAACTGAGAGGGTGGTCCAGAGATTTCCCATACCCCCTGTTCCCACACATGAAGAACCTCCTGCATTATCAACATCACTCACCAGAATAGTATATTTTTTTCCAAAGATGAACCTACATTGACACATCATAATCACCCAAAGTCCATAATTTACCTAAGGGTTCACTCTTGGTGTTGTACATTCAATGGGTTTGGACAAATGTATAATGATATATATCCTTTATTATAATACGTTACTATTTTCAATGCCCTAAAAACCCTCTATGCTCTGCCTATTCATCTCTCCCTCTTGCCTTGCCCTGCCCCCACAAACACTGATCTTTTTATTATATCCATAGTTTTGCCTTTTCCAGAATGTCATATAGGTGGAATCGTACAAGATGTAGCCTTCTCAGATTGGCTTCTTTCACTTAGTAACATGCATTTAAGTTTCCTCCGTGTCTTTTCATGGCTAGATAGCTCTTATCTTTTTAGTGCTGAGTAATATTTTATTGTCTGATGTACCACAGTTTATTTATTCTCTTATCTCCTGAAGGGCATCTTGGTTGCTTCCAAGTTTTGGCAATTATGAATAAAGCTGCTCTAAACATCCATGTTCAGGTTTTTGTGTGGACATAATTTTTCAAAATTTTGTGTAAATATCAAGAAGTGCAATTACTGGATTGTATGACAAGTATGTTTAATTTTGCAAAAACCACCAAACTGTCTTCCAACGTGGCTGTACCATTTTGCATTCCCACTAGCAATGAATGAGAGTTCCATTTGCTTCATATCCTCAACAACATTTGGTGTTGTTAGTATTCTGGATTTTGGTTATGCTAATAAGTTTATATTTTTTAATTTGAATGTCCCTAATGACATATGATGTGGAACATCTTTTCATATATTTATTTGTCATTTATATATCTTCCTTGGTGAAGTGTCTGTTAAAGTCTTTGGCCCATTTTTTAATTGAGTTGTTTATTTTCTTATTGTTGAGTTTTAAGAGTTCTTTGAATATTTTGGATAACGGCCCTTTATTAGACATGTCTTTTGTCAATATGTTCCCCCAGTGTGTGGCTTGTCTTTTCATTCTCTTGTTATTGTCTTTCACATAATAGAAGTTTTTAATTATTAGGAAGTACAGCTTATCAATTAGTTCTTCCATGGATTGTCTTTGATTTTGTATCTAAAAAGGCATCACTATATCCAAGGCCATCTAGGTTTTCTCCTATAGTATCTTCTAGGAATTTTTTAGTTGTGTATTTTACATTTAAATCTATGATTCATTTGATTTAGTTTTGTGAAAGGTTTGAAGTTCTGTCTAGATTCATTTTTTTGCTTGTGGATGTCCAGTTGTTCTCACACCGTTTGTTGAGGTCTTGGCTCCACTGCATTGCCTTTGCTTCTTTGTCAAAAATCAGTTGACCATATTTATGGGGGTCTATTTCTGGGCTCTCTATTCTGTCCCATTGATCTATTTGTATATTCTTTGACCAATACCACACTATCTTGATTACTGTAGCTTTATAGTAAGTTTTGAAACTGGGTAGCATCAGCCCTTTAACTTTGTTCTTCTTCACTGTTGTGTTGGCTCTTATGAATCTTTTGCCTCTACATATAAACTAGAGAATCAGGTTTTTGATGTCCACAAAAAATTTACTGGGATTTTGACTGGGATTGCATAAAATCCATATGAATGGTTTCTATCTCTTTAAAATGTGTAACTAGGAAAATTTTTTGTTGTTTTATTTTGTTTTTTGTTTTTGCCTTTTCAGTTCCAACTTTATTTTTTATTTTTTTATGAAGTATAGTTGATTCACGTTGTGTTAGATTCTGATGTACAGCAAAGTGATTCAGTTATACATATATATATATTCTTTTTCATTATAGGTTACTACAAGATATTGTATATAATTCTCTGTGCTATACAGTAGGACCTTGTTGTTTATCTATTTTATATATAGTAGTTTGTGTCTGCAAATCCCAAACTCCTAATTTACCCCTCCCCTCCTTTCCCCTTTGGTAACCATAAGTTTGTCTTTGATGCTAACAAAGTTTTTTGAGTAATGTGCCACTCACCCCATTTTCCTCATAAGTCCTGTGTTTTTGTTGAACAATTTTGCCTAATGAATATTTTTAGGAATACATATGCATGTTGTAGCAGAACTCACTGTACACTAATGGATGGAGTTTGTTGAAATCTACAAGCTTGTTTTTATGAAACTATCTTTACTTTTTCACTATTGAATGTCAAAAATAAAACTGTGCTTTTTAATTTATATTCTTCTATCATTTTAAGGGGAGGAAGAGCATAGATTTTTTTTTTTTTTTTTTTTTTTGTGGTATGCGGGCCTCCCTCTGCTGCGGCCTCTCCCGTTGCGGGCACAGGCTCCGGACGCGCAGGCTCAGCGGCCATGGCTCACGGGCCCAGCCGCTCCGCGGCATGTGGGATCCTCCCAGACCGGGG
>NC_041223.1:36509528-36512633 GCF_002837175.3 Physeter macrocephalus | reverse complement strand
GCGGAGCACAGGCTCCGGACGCGCAGGCTCAGCGGCCATGGCTCACGGGCCCAGCCGCTCCGCGGCATGTGGGATCCTCCCAGACCGGGGCGCGAACCCGGTTCCCCTACATCGGCAGGCGGACGCGCAACCACTGTGCCACCAGGGAAGCCCGAACATAGATCTTTTAAAAGCAAACCATACTGGTATTATCTTACCTTTGTCCTATCAAAGTTACCAAATGCTCTGAACTAGCAAAATGAGTGTCTCACCCCAAGAGAAAAGCTTACTTTTTGGCAAATTAAGATTCTTTAGGAAAATCATATTTTTCCTAAACTATAAAACTTGGCATTATTTCTATGTTATTTGCCACAAGGCCCTGATTATCAGGGTTACACTCACTTTCCCACATACCTGCATAATGACACATATGCACATATGTTGTTTTGACCTTTATTTCTTTTTTTAAGATAAATTTATTTTTTTTATTTTTGGCTGCGTTGGGTCTTTGTTGCTGCAAGCGGGCTTTCTCTAGTTGCGGCGAGCGGGGGCTACTCTTCGTGTGGTGCGTGAGCTTCTCACTGCAGTGGCTTCTCTGGTTGTGGAGCATGGGCTCTAGGCACGCAGGCATCAGTAGTTGTGGCTCATGGGCTCAGTAGTTGTGGCTCATGGGCTCTAGAGCGCAGGCTCAGGAGTTGTGACACATGAGCTTAGTTGCTCTGAGTCATGTGGGATCTTCCTGGACCGGGGCTTGAACCCATGTTCCCTGCATTGGCAGGTGGATTCTTAACTACTGTGCCACCAGGGAAGTCCTGACCTTTATTTCTTAGTCATGTACTAAACCCAGTGCAAGAGATCATACTTCCTCTGTAATCAATAACTACAGGGCTTGTTAAATGTTGAGGAAAAATGCACAGAGTTTGACTATATTTAAAAGTACGTTAAAAGAATAATGTCATAGAATTGAACATTTCCCCCTACTTGGTTGAACATCTGTTTTCTGCCATGGTATAGGTATAGATATACTCTAGCAACTTCAAAGAATTAATGTGTTCCCTTAGGTCCTTAACAAAATGATCAAATGGAGGGGAATTTTGGAGAAAAGAGAACTCCCCGGAAGTTGTCTATTCATTTCTGGGGGTGGGGCAGATTCTGTGGGTGGCCACACAATCACATGGGAGCACTTAGCCTTGCTACACGGAGTGAGTAAGAAAATGAGAGAGGTCAATAACTTCACACTATAATAAGTGATTTTTACTCATGAGGAGGGTCTAAAGGCCTCTTCCTCTTCCAAATGTCTCCTTTCACTGGCAGAAGGAAGACTGTGCTCACGACAATTAAGTACCCTGCTCTTGTCCTAATATAAGAATCAATAACTGTGCCTCTGCTTTTTATAAAGTTGGATACATAATATTTCTTGATATAAAATCACTGTATACTCATTTTATAAATTTTAGAAAATGTGAATGAGCAGAAAAGAAAACAAAAACTATTATATCTACCACTGATACAATTTATGCCACTATTTTTGTGTGTATTCTCATAGCTCTCTGTCTCTATATATACATAGACATGATTTTATTCAGTTAACATAAAGGGTAAACATAAATCCATCTCATTAACTATTCTCTAGTATGTTTAATGACTGCACAATATTTTATTATAGGTTTGTACACTAATTTTTTAACCTGTTTCTTATTGTTGGACATTTAGTTTTTTTCCAAGTTTTTTTTTTTAACTAAATAATGTCCCCATGATTCTCTTTGTTATTATATCTTCTTGAAGGTTAATGATTATTTCCTTAGGACATAGCCAAAGAAATATACAAAAATGTCCATTTTCTGCACACTCTTGCCAAATCAGAGTATTATTATCTTTTATTTTCTAATTCAGTAAGTGAAAAATAAATATCTTATTTTAATTTGTGTTTCTTTGCTATCCAGTTAGGTTGAATTTTTAAAATATATTTATTAGTGATTTGTATTTCTTCCTTTGCAGGTTAAATATGTGTCAGACAATATCTACAGGGATCTAAGCATTCCCCAGAGTAAACAGAGAACAAACAATCCTGAAAATGCCCCTCTACTCATCCCCCAAATTTGTTTCCTCTCTTGCCAAAGAGAAAAAGAAGTATTTAAATTTTGGTACATTTTCTTCATGCCTCCATACCTTTGACCATGCTTGTTCTGCCTGCAATATCCTTCCTCACTTAGGGAAGACTTGTACTCACATTCCAAGGTCAGCTCATGTATCTGTTCTCCCACAGTATTCTGTGGCCCTTGTTATCTCACTTATCATGGAATGCTGGCTTTAGGGTTAGTGACCTGTGTCTGTATCTGGAATAGATTGTGAGCTGTTTCATGCAGGGACCACATCTTATTTCTCTCTTGCTTCCTCCCACCCTTGATTTATTAGCACAGTGTCTTGAACATATCAGGTGTGCAGTAAATATTAAATTTTAACTTACAATTAAGTCATTAAGGGAAATTTAAGTAAAACTCAATTTGGCATTTTATAACTCTCTTAAGTCAGATGAGCCAGTGCTCAATATAGAAAAAAATTATTTTCCTAGAATATATTTAAACTTTAATTCAGTATTATAAGATTGCTTATATATGAATATATATATATACATATATATTCAAAATATTCTTTTTCATTATAGGTTACTACAAGATATTGTATATAATTCTCTGTGCTATACAGTAGGACCTTGTTGTTTATCTATTTTATATATAGTAGTTTGTGTCTGCAAATCCCAAACTCCTAATTTACCCCTCCCCTCCTTTCCCCTTTGGTAACCATAAGTTTGTCTTTGATGCTAACAAAGTTTTTTGAGTAATGTGCCACTCACCCCATTTTCCTCATAAGTCCTGTGTTTTTGTTGAACAATTTTGCCTAATGAATATTTTTAGGAATACATATGCATGTTGTAGCAGAACTCACTGTACACTAATGGATGGAGTTTGTTGAAATCTACAAGCTTGTTTTTATGAAACTATCTTTACTTTTTCACTATTGAATGTCAAAAATAAAACTGTGCTTTTTAATTTATATTCTTCTATCATTTTAAGGGGAGGAAGAGCATAGATTTTTTTTTTTTTTTTTTTTTGTGGTATGCGGGCC
>NC_041223.1:36481442-36509247 GCF_002837175.3 Physeter macrocephalus | reverse complement strand
GCGGAGCACAGGCTCCGGACGCGCAGGCTCAGCGGCCATGGCTCACGGGCCCAGCCGCTCCGCGGCATGTGGGATCCTCCCAGACCGGGGCGCGAACCCGGTTCCCCTACATCGGCAGGCGGACGCGCAACCACTGTGCCACCAGGGAAGCCCGAACATAGATCTTTTAAAAGCAAACCATACTGGTATTATCTTACCTTTGTCCTATCAAAGTTACCAAATGCTCTGAACTAGCAAAATGAGTGTCTCACCCCAAGAGAAAAGCTTACTTTTTGGCAAATTAAGATTCTTTAGGAAAATCATATTTTTCCTAAACTATAAAACTTGGCATTATTTCTATGTTATTTGCCACAAGGCCCTGATTATCAGGGTTACACTCACTTTCCCACATACCTGCATAATGACACATATGCACATATGTTGTTTTGACCTTTATTTCTTTTTTTAAGATAAATTTATTTTTTTTATTTTTGGCTGCGTTGGGTCTTTGTTGCTGCAAGCGGGCTTTCTCTAGTTGCGGCGAGCGGGGGCTACTCTTCGTGTGGTGCGTGAGCTTCTCACTGCAGTGGCTTCTCTGGTTGTGGAGCATGGGCTCTAGGCACGCAGGCATCAGTAGTTGTGGCTCATGGGCTCAGTAGTTGTGGCTCATGGGCTCTAGAGCGCAGGCTCAGGAGTTGTGACACATGAGCTTAGTTGCTCTGAGTCATGTGGGATCTTCCTGGACCGGGGCTTGAACCCATGTTCCCTGCATTGGCAGGTGGATTCTTAACTACTGTGCCACCAGGGAAGTCCTGACCTTTATTTCTTAGTCATGTACTAAACCCAGTGCAAGAGATCATACTTCCTCTGTAATCAATAACTACAGGGCTTGTTAAATGTTGAGGAAAAATGCACAGAGTTTGACTATATTTAAAAGTACGTTAAAAGAATAATGTCATAGAATTGAACATTTCCCCCTACTTGGTTGAACATCTGTTTTCTGCCATGGTATAGGTATAGATATACTCTAGCAACTTCAAAGAATTAATGTGTTCCCTTAGGTCCTTAACAAAATGATCAAATGGAGGGGAATTTTGGAGAAAAGAGAACTCCCCGGAAGTTGTCTATTCATTTCTGGGGGTGGGGCAGATTCTGTGGGTGGCCACACAATCACATGGGAGCACTTAGCCTTGCTACACGGAGTGAGTAAGAAAATGAGAGAGGTCAATAACTTCACACTATAATAAGTGATTTTTACTCATGAGGAGGGTCTAAAGGCCTCTTCCTCTTCCAAATGTCTCCTTTCACTGGCAGAAGGAAGACTGTGCTCACGACAATTAAGTACCCTGCTCTTGTCCTAATATAAGAATCAATAACTGTGCCTCTGCTTTTTATAAAGTTGGATACATAATATTTCTTGATATAAAATCACTGTATACTCATTTTATAAATTTTAGAAAATGTGAATGAGCAGAAAAGAAAACAAAAACTATTATATCTACCACTGATACAATTTATGCCACTATTTTTGTGTGTATTCTCATAGCTCTCTGTCTCTATATATACATAGACATGATTTTATTCAGTTAACATAAAGGGTAAACATAAATCCATCTCATTAACTATTCTCTAGTATGTTTAATGACTGCACAATATTTTATTATAGGTTTGTACACTAATTTTTTAACCTGTTTCTTATTGTTGGACATTTAGTTTTTTTCCAAGTTTTTTTTTTTAACTAAATAATGTCCCCATGATTCTCTTTGTTATTATATCTTCTTGAAGGTTAATGATTATTTCCTTAGGACATAGCCAAAGAAATATACAAAAATGTCCATTTTCTGCACACTCTTGCCAAATCAGAGTATTATTATCTTTTATTTTCTAATTCAGTAAGTGAAAAATAAATATCTTATTTTAATTTGTGTTTCTTTGCTATCCAGTTAGGTTGAATTTTTAAAATATATTTATTAGTGATTTGTATTTCTTCCTTTGCAGGTTAAATATGTGTCAGACAATATCTACAGGGATCTAAGCATTCCCCAGAGTAAACAGAGAACAAACAATCCTGAAAATGCCCCTCTACTCATCCCCCAAATTTGTTTCCTCTCTTGCCAAAGAGAAAAAGAAGTATTTAAATTTTGGTACATTTTCTTCATGCCTCCATACCTTTGACCATGCTTGTTCTGCCTGCAATATCCTTCCTCACTTAGGGAAGACTTGTACTCACATTCCAAGGTCAGCTCATGTATCTGTTCTCCCACAGTATTCTGTGGCCCTTGTTATCTCACTTATCATGGAATGCTGGCTTTAGGGTTAGTGACCTGTGTCTGTATCTGGAATAGATTGTGAGCTGTTTCATGCAGGGACCACATCTTATTTCTCTCTTGCTTCCTCCCACCCTTGATTTATTAGCACAGTGTCTTGAACATATCAGGTGTGCAGTAAATATTAAATTTTAACTTACAATTAAGTCATTAAGGGAAATTTAAGTAAAACTCAATTTGGCATTTTATAACTCTCTTAAGTCAGATGAGCCAGTGCTCAATATAGAAAAAAATTATTTTCCTAGAATATATTTAAACTTTAATTCAGTATTATAAGATTGCTTATATATGAATATATATATATACATATATATTCAAATAAAACATAAAAGACATATCAGTGTAATTTACATATTTACACTATTCATTGCCGGTATCTTTGCTAGGCATTGAACACATGGCTTGCGCTGACTAAGACTTCCTTACTGTGGGTCTTGGTGAGGACCAAATCTTCCCACTGATTTGGAAAAGATTTGGACTCTCTTCAGAGCAGTGGGTGCTGGAAGAGGCCAAATGTTGACATCTGTATAGTTGATGTCTTCAGTTCTTCTAGTGAATGTTTTGCAAAATAAGAAAGACCGCATTTTCACTATATCTTCCTCTCCGCTATTCTACACACGTGCACACAGACCTGGTCAACCAGCTGAAATCACTGCCTCTGGGAAAAGAGAGTTTTTCCTCCTATTTTATCCTAAGTATCTTAAGGGCAGCCAAGGAGGTTGTTAAAAGTATAATATTTGGATTTTATGAGATAAACACCTGTTGATTTAAAATACATAATCTTCTAACCCATTGGATGATTAGAAGGAGGACCTTCCTCTGGGGCCTGAGTTTGGCATATTAAACACTGACTTTCTCTTTTACCTCCCAAGTGTTCTGACCCCCGTGTTTTTTTCTGAATCTGCTAATGTTGGATCATATTTTTTAAAAATGTGCAATTGAACCAGTGAAATAAAACAGAACAATGGCTGAGATTCCCTCATCCTTCAAGGATTTTTCCTGGCTAAACAAAATGTATGAGATTTGGGGATTGTTTCTCCAAACACACACTGGGCCTGATTATACTGGTGAAAAGAATACAAATGCCTCTCCTTGGTTAAGAATGTTAACGCTTTCATGTAAATTGTCTTTTGAACAGCCCAGTTATCTGAAAGGTATTGTAGACACCATGGTATAAGCACACTTTTTCTTTTCTTTTTTAACCTACCTGAACTTTCTCCTACTTTTACTTCTACTCATCAGTTTCCCAATCCTCACTTTTCCCCTGACATTTGAAAACTTGTGTATTGTTTGTTTCTCAACTATATTAACTATGTAAGAAAATCGTCAGCACATACGTTGTTAAGTTAAACTTTACTCTCCCAGGGAAATTGTACAGAGAAAGATCTGAGGACAAAAGATGGAACTTTGGAGCATATGGTCACTTAAGGCTGAAGAAAGAGAAATTGAGAAGTCCAAGATGGAAGGGCCAGAAAGTTAGGATAAAAATCAGGTTTATAGAAACCAAGGAAAGAATTTTAATAAGGAAGTAGTGATTAATGCTAAGAGCATTTGATATTTTAGTCAATTTTCTGATTTAACCCCCTGCTTCAAAATGAAGCTAGTGAGTTTATCAAGTAATAAATTTTTATGAGCTTCTAACAAACTGTTTGCTCTACTTGGAAATGGCAAAGAATCAGATTTTTCCTGAGTTCTTGTAACCTAAACTACTTCTAAGCCCTAGCTGATATGTATGATAAATATACAGCCCATGTTGTTCCAGGCCAGAGCAACCTGGAGGAGGGTGTATGGAGATGGATTATTAGAAATGAGCAGTATTTCCTTGGCTCTCATTTTCATCTGCTGTTTTGAGAATTGACTGTATTCAAAGTTTTTCTTGCTTATATCTGAGAATTATGCTGGCTAACATACATATGCTCTCTAACAAGTTCTCAGCCTCCGCAGGTAGTCATGGTCTACCCTCTCCATCCCCAATATCATTGCTTTTGGGAACTGCCACTGCAGGCATGTTAGCTGTGTGCTGCATCCCGTTCCCCACAGAGCTAGGGTATAGCTGATATCCTGTACCCTACAATGCTACAAGGCCATTGAGGAGTATATCTTTCTGTTGTCTTAGTACTATTTTTTTCACAATGGGTATATACTCAAGGATTGGCTTGAATGTCAACATCTTACAAAGTTTGTTTTTTTTTTTAAGCAGCTCTTTTTTTCCAGTTTGTAGTCTCTATCTCCCTAAAACTCATGTATCACGATGAGTCAGAGGCAAATCTGATTAGTAGTGGACTCTTTACTGTACTCACTATCATACTTAGTATCAGCTTCATTGACCAACTCAGTTGTTTTTATTGTCCAAGTCTATGAACTTGGTTCTCTCATCCATTAAAATGGACTTTGTCCAAGGAGGTCCTTTGCCTCTCACTCAAATAAACATTTTTCTGGCTTACCCAAAGTCTGCCAGAATTGGACACATCTATCTGAATCTGAGCTGTGCACACTTCCTAGGCTCTACCTGGGACCTTTCACATGTTGACAGTCTCTCTCTCCATCCATTACATAGCCATTGCCATAAACGTGGTTCAAATCGATCTAAAATAACAGTTTGCTCTATTACTTCAGATCATGGGGCATTTTACCAGGTGGTCATTTTGTGAGTAAAACACATTAAAAAAAAAACCAAAACAAAACTTTGGGGGTAGAAGTGGTAAGAGAAAACAGTGACTTTGTACCAAGTGTCCTGGATTCATGTAAATTTGCCTAGCTTGCTCATCAGAGGCCTGTCAGTCCTGATTCTTTCCTTTGAGGCTCATCTCTGTCAATGTCAGTTCTATGTACTGGTCTGTTATCTTCAAAAATCACTTATGTTTTTTAGATTATGCATGACAAATTTCATTTGGGAAAATATATGCTCGTATTTTAAAATAATTTTTATTCTGAGGAGAGGTATCATTTCTACTATATTTAGCAGTTCCTCAGATTCTAGAAAAGTTATTTCCATATTTAACTCCCTTTGTCCTTCCCTGTTTTTACTATGTATTAGGTGCTGTACCAGGATTTGTCTTAATTAAAGAAGCCGAGGATTACCTGAGAGGCTCCGAGTGTAAAATACTCAGCATCCATCAGAGACTCATTGTTTACCTGTGGAAAGCAGATTAAGCATTTCTCAAGTTAACTTGACTTTCTCAGACTATTGGTTTGACACAGTAGAAAGTGCCTGGGTTGTCCCCTTGACTTTGTGGTGCTTGAAATCTAAAGAGTAGAGAACATGTTCAGGTAAGAAACAAGAGAATTTCTTTAGAAATAAGAGGTGGCAGGTGGTGGGAAATGAATAAGTAAAAAGTTTTTTAAATGTTTGGAAACCAATGTTTTGGTCAGGTAGTTTAAGAAAATGCAACGTAAAACAGCCTTTAGCAAAAACCTCTAATTGGACAAAAGGAGAAAATAGTAAATTTGAGTCTTAAGAGTCAACCTTGTCCTAATTATGGGAAGCAAAAAGGCTGAGTTTAAGGAAATTTGCATAGAGGATAATGATGATTGTGATTCTATTAATGTCACTCTACTCTTTTGCTATATCAGAAGTATGCCTTCGTATATACGTAATAAACATTTTATATTCACCCAGCTTTATATGAGAGTCAGGATATAAAACTTTGAAGCTGACTAGCTAGCGAAGTGGCCATTTTAGTAGCAGTATTTTCTCTCTGACTCCATTGGAAAAGATTTTAATAGATTTTCTTCCAAGATAGGCAAGCACTTGTAGAGGCAAAGCAAAGTGCTGGTATGCAGTTTCAGAAATCTGTTGACTACATGTTCCCATATGTGTTCCAGGAAATTCACATTTGGATTTCAGTACAACTTAGAGTTATGGTAGCGCTATCCAACACTTTTTTGGAAGAGAGTTTGCTTGATACCAACATAAGGCTTGCCAAAACTCAGCAGGCCAAATACTAGTTCTGGAATCTGTGAGAACCAAGAGATCAGCAGTTAGATGATGAGAGCTGTATCACTTTCAGCTCTCCAAGGAAACAGATTTTACCTAATGGTCTAGAAGGTCATTTTGAACATAACCAATAATATTTTAAAAATGAAATGTCTCTTTTGTGGCATTTTATGGGTATGTAACATTTAATAATGGACACGTACTATTACACTTCTTTCTCTGAATACTGGCTAAAATGTTTCAGCTTTTCAGACTTAATTATATCTGGCCAGACATGTGCAGTTATGCTTACCTTCAGAAATGAAAACCCACTAGTATTTATTGTGTGTATTAAACTAAGTTAGAAATTCAATCATTTTATAGCTAATCTGTGTCAAAACTTCCCTGCTTAAAGTGATTAGTTGGCATTAAGCTCATTATTGAGTACAGAGCTTCTCATCTTCCTCTAAAATATTGCTATTAACTTGGAAGAAAATGGTGTGTTAGAAGTACAATAAGTGTAATAAAATAAGAAATTGTAAATCACAGTCAATCTAAGAATGTCCATTTCTTTTCCTAAGAATAAGCTATAAATTGCAAGTACCGGAGGTGATTTCAAATGTCAATGGCCAAGTACCCAAGTTTTGACAAAGGTAAGGCCAGACCATTCAAGATGAATTGTTACCTTTTGTTTTCTTAAAGATCCTGGTTACATGCCTTGTCTTAGTCTGTTTCAATGCTTATCCACATAATGAAACATTATACAGTAATCCCAGTTGTGGCCTATTGTGCTAAATTTTACAAGTATTTCTGCCAATGTTTTAAAATACTTTCATCTTACGGTGTAGACAGATCGGGTATATGCTCTTCAGAATGAACTCTTACATTAAGAGAGTAGGTTAAAGCATACTCTTCTTCATCTTAAACCATCCCACCTTTAACTGTGTGTAATAAGGATTGCTTTCTGTCTTTTCAATAGTTTTCTCTTGGCCTTTGGAAATTTTGTTTTCAATAACTCTGTCAGAAGGGGGAAACCTAAAATTTGATAAAGCTTTTTAAATGAAAGTGTAAAAAAATGACAAGTACACTATCTTTCTTGTCTTTATGAAAGTCTATATATTTATTTCCATATTAAGCTTGCTTTTTATACCAAGAGTGTTTAACCTCTCAGCCATTATGATTACAATATCTTTTGTTTTTCTGACTCTGACGTTCTGCAAGACTCCATTTATCTTACATCTGTTTATTTGGAGGGAGAAATTCTAGATGCTTTGGTAAAATTTTGTGACTTCTCAGAATACCATACCTATTGTGGAAATTAGGTAGTTAATTTAAGACCATATCCTGCTCTTGAGTAAAAAGGTGGATTTAACATCTTTATGAATTCTGTAGTTTGTATTACTTATGTAATTAATTTTCTTAGATAACCATTATTATTCCAATTTCACTGTTTAAAAATAGTAAGTGAGAGGCCAAGTCACTTGCCTAAAGTGTTGTGACTTATTAGTCAGAGTCATCTGGAAATCTTTGGACCACTGCTCTTCCCACAAGGCCACGTTGCTTATTTCACTTTATGTAGATTAATCTTTATACTCTGTTTCCTTTTTCTGTTCTTAAAAAAATATACTAACAAATTCAGTGGAAATTTTGGGGAAATAAATAATACTTTGTTTTTCTGACATAAAAATAATGTTTCAATGCTTTTGTGTTAGCATTAAAAACTTGGCCTATAAATGATTCAGTACAATCAATTGAAACGATTCATCCTGGGACCAACCTTATTGTCCAGAGTTTAGTGTTCTGGAGTTAATGTGGATAAGAAGGCTCATAATGATGCATGCAAAGTATTTCCTAACAATGAAATTTTGGGGGCTAGAAATGATCATAACTCATTCGATGTATTTTCTCTATTTTTTTTTTCCCATGAACTACATTCAGTAGATAATCTATGTGTAATCCTGCCTGGAATCAGGTAGGCATACTAATCACCTTAGAAAGACTTTTTTTTGCTCTATGGTTCTATAAAACTGAGCAATCAAGGAAATGGTAATTTTTAATACGATGCTTTCAATCCGCCAAAATTAATATTTATTTTTAGATTGTTAGTGCTCTATAAAGATAGTGAACAATCGTGATCCTGTGAGTTGAAACATAATTTCTATGACGTTTATATTAATAATTAGTGTCTTTTAGGGGCTCCATCATTATGGAGGACTGTGAACCCAAGCTTTCCTTACTAGCCTCCACCAGATATGCTATTTCTTCCTAAATTTTAGACATAGATTTGGCATCGTAAGGAAATCTAATACTGCAAATACTTCCATATTCTTGGGATGCAGATTGAGGTTCAAGCTCCTGAAATGTGAAGCATAATACCGAAGATGGCCATTTTTGGAAATATTTTAATATTTTGAGACTCAAAGTATTCTGTTCTTCATCAAACTTTTGAATTACATATCTGGTTCATAGAACCAGTAATTCAGGTGGATTTATTTGATGAAGAAGGTGAAGTGATTCTTTTTTTTGTGGTATGCGGGCCTCCCTCTGCTGTGGCCTCTCCCGTTGCGGAGCACAGGCTCCGGACGCGCAGGCTCAGCGGCCATGGCTCACGGGCCCAGCCGCTCCGCGGCATGTGGGATCCTCCCAGACCAGGGCGCGAACCCGGTTCCCCTGCATCGGCAGGCGGACACGCAACCACTGCGCCACCAGGGAAGCCCTTACTTTACTTTAAAATATTTAAAACCCTGCTCATATTTTGCAATATCTAATCATAACTCCCCCCCTTTTTTCACCATATGCCATTAGGCTAAATGAAAAAAAAAAAAAACAACTTAGATATTCCCACTAATTTTTTATTCCTGTTAAATATATCAGTTTACTAATAGGAAAATAGAACTTTTAGATACACCATCTCATTTCTTTTAGGCACATGGCCTGCTATCTTTCTAGTCCCAGATTAATGGATTAATTCACGTGATTGTTATTTGTTAAGATATAAGAAGTGGTAGTTTACAGTTGGAAATTTAGTGTTCTAATGTTAACCTGATGCAAAAGTCTATAATGGATGTTAAACCTTTTTCGTTCATAGTGTTTGGCTCATTAATTAGTAAAACACATGCAGTTAACCTGTATATGAGTAAGTCTGCAGATAATGACTTTATTTTAATGCCAAAAGTTTTCCCTGAGTGACTGAATGGCTCATTTCCTT
The DNA here is from genome assembly GCF_002837175.3 of Physeter macrocephalus. Lineage (NCBI taxonomy): Eukaryota > Metazoa > Chordata > Mammalia > Artiodactyla > Physeteridae > Physeter > Physeter macrocephalus. The sequence continues at coordinate 36,499,817 of NC_041223.1, read as the reverse complement.
TAAGCAAACTTTCGTGAACAAATAGGTTGAAAATTGCCTGGCATGGCAAAATCAAGTTAAATTTGTTAGAAAATTCAAAAATAATGTGAAGCCAGTTTACCTTTAAATATCTCTCAAAATAAAATCTTTCCATGCCATAAATTCTTACATAAAACAATCAGAAGTATCAGTATTAGCTCAAATTTTGAATCTGAGACAGTTGAAATTGGTTTCCCACCAACTCTGCTGAAGACCAACACAATGGCTCCCATTACTTGAGCCAAATCAGACAATGAACAACCTTTTTGGCTCCTTGGTTGATGTTATAACTTCAGTTTGAGCAGAAATACAGTTTGAAATTATGGTGTCTCCTGGATTTCTTCACCCAGTTTTGTCTACAAATGGAAAGAAATTTATGTATCTACTGAGTAGCTGAGACATACTTTAATAAAGTATTTTTCAATGTTTCCAAGAATCAAAAAAAAATTGTAGCAGTTATCATAACAATTTTAAGCTCATTGACTTTTTACAATTGTCAGTTTACAATAGGAGGTTAGCCTTAGAAAACATTGTGGTAACTGCCTCTATTTAAACAGCTATATTGCTCTGAAGTATAGACTCAATAAATAAATTTTGAGTTAAACTATAAAAACATTTTTATAAAGTGATCATGTATTGATCCATTGGCAAGCCTTGTGAGAGTGACTGTTTTTTTGTTTTGTTTTGTTTTTTTCTTCCAGCAGAGAGACTTAAAAAATCTCTATAATTAATTTAGGGTTTGTTTTGCTCTTCTATTATTAATAACCACTCTGGAGGAAACTATGTGATGTTAACATCTAGCAAAACATAGTCTCTATTTTTTTTCTCTCCAGACATTCACTTTGTGCTTAGTTTCAACATTTTATTTTATAAATTGCAAATAAAATATCTTTCTTAAAAGGTTCTTTTCCTATAGAAACCTAGATTAGATTGTTCTGAACAAAATAAGAAATATAAATGAAGTTATTTCATTTGGACATAAGATTTATATAGAGTGTAGGTGAATGATAAGTGACTGATAGAAAACTAAATAAAGTAAGGGCTCCGAATGACCAAGGTAAAGTATAGGAAGAGTCTTATCTGATCTCACCATGACACAGAAAGAAATCTATTTGCTGATAGAAAAAATGATCACACATTAACATCTGGACTTCATGTGGATATTTCCTCAGTAATTAGCAGCAGCCCTTGTTCAGCTACATTCCTACATCTGGGAACAAAACATCATAGGGACTAAAAATAAAGACAAGGAGAAAAGTAAAAAAGAATGCCTGCTGTAAAATACCATGGTTGCTCTACATTGTAAATTAAAGGGATCTTCTCACCCTCTTTGGGTGCCCAAATATACTTTCTTCAGTATACTACATAGACATACCTTGTAAACTGTCATTTTTTTATATTCAGAGGAAAATATTGTGATTTAAAACCGTGCTTGTGATTTAGGACTTAAAGAATAATTGAAAATACTATTAAAGGCATTTGCATACTGATAGACTTTTAAATAAGCAGAATATTTCAACATCAGTTGATAGAATCACTATCTCATAGGTTTCTTCAGAGCAAAATAGACAAAAACTGTTTAATCTGTATTTCATGCTATGAAGAAGGTGGCTTACATAGGTGCAAAAGGGTGTACATTGTGTATTATATTATGGCTAGCAAAAGAATATATTTCTCTAGTCTTCAAAGGAGAAAAAAATGCAGTATACCAACTATACTGGATGGTCTGCAGTTTTTCTCCTGTTAAGAATGGCGAAATAAATATATCTACTTGTGCCTAAGAAGAATCTGATGCTGGCAGGTTTCGTGCAACTATACCTTAGATTTTTATTCTCTGTTAAATTGTAGATTCTATGGAAGATATATTGCATAATTTCTCTAAATTATTGTGTAATGTGTACCATATGTTTTCTGAGGCTGCTTATCTTTTCATTAACTGAAGACTAAACCCATATGGTAAACACAAACAGAGCCTGTAGTTCATCATAAGGATGGAAATATTCTCCAAAGATTTGAACTTTGCTTTCCAGACCCCTCTGGGACAATTTGAAAGAGATTGGTCATTGTCTCTGACATTGGCCCAATAATCTTAGAGCATGAAGGAAGCCTGAAAACTGCCAATCTTTTTCTGGCCTATTGAACATGGTTACCTTCTATGAGGGTGGCTCTGGGAGTTCTTAGGGGCAAAGACCACACTTTATAATTCTGCAGTTTTCTTCCCTCCCTTGATTTTAATGTTTATTTCTTTATTATGTTGGTTAGTTTCAGTCCATCAACTAATTGCCACTATTCTGAACAACTGTCTATGAATATTTGTACAAAATTGGTTATTTGGCCACTTAAAAACAGCCTATAGTTATCAAAACTGGAAAACTTTGAAACATACCTGTTTTAGGGCAATGGAGCCAAACATTTTCTAACCACTTCTTATACTCCAGGACACTTCAGAATTTGTTTGTTTGTTTGTTTTGTGGTACACGGGCCTCTCACTGTTGTGGCCTTTCCCGTTGCGGAGCACAGGCTCCGGACGCACAGGCTCAGTGGCCATGGCTCAAGGGCCCATCCGCTCCGTGGCATGTGGGATCCTCCTTGACCGGGGCATGAACCGGTGTCCCCTGCATTGGCAGGCGGACTCGCAACCACTGCGCCACCAGGGAAGCCCACTTCAGAATTTTATAACCAAGATCATGTTGTTCTCCTGGCATCATTAAACCATTTGCTCTTCATTATCTTCTGTATCCTATTCAAACCATTCATCCTTGCCTTCAAGCAGTTCCTTCACTCCTACCATCATCTCTTTCCACATTTTTCTATCCTTCAATTCATGGTCCTCAACAGATTTTATTTATCTATTTGTTTCCTTTTCCGTTTTGATTGCAAACAGAAATATGAACTGTCCAAGTCAGGTCACATCTGGTAGGCAAACTTAGATGAGTTGATGCATTTATTAATTCACTTTTCCTAGAAGACAAAAATTCTTCACTCTTCACTGATATGACTTATATTTAAATGATTTTATTTGTATATAAGGCTGTTGGAAAAAATGAAGGAGGCCTTCAATAAAGGGATTCTGTCCGCAGGTGAGAACATGAATAAGTATGTTTTGTATAATTTCTTAAGCTCCAAAAGTAGCCATAAACAATGAACACTGGGCTGAGAAGAGAAGGGACAGTGGACCTTTCATTTTATTAATTAATTAATTAATTTTTGGCTGCGTTGGGTCTTCGCTACTGTGTGCGGGCCTTCTCTAGTTGCGGCGAGCGGGGGCTACTCTTCGTTGTGGTGCGTGGGCTTCTTGTTGCGGAGCAAGGGCTCCAGGCGCATGGGCTTCAGTAGTTGTGGCTCGTGCACTCTGGAGCGCAGGCTTAGTAGTTGTGGCACCCAGGCTTAGCTGCTCCGTGGTATGTGGGACCTTCCCGGACCAGGGCTCGAACCTGTGTCCCCTGCATTGGCAGGCAGATTCTTAACCACCGTGCCACTAGGGAAGTCCCAGACCTTTCATTTTAAAGAATATGAATTTTGGAACTCGGCCCTGTTTTATAGCAAAATTGTCATGTGGGGTTTGTTATTTTTGAAAAAATAATTTGGTGATACATATGCTGTTTTATACTTTTTAGAAGTAGCATTTAACATACACTAAATACTTTTAAAAAGATAATTATCTATCTTAATGACCTTAAAAAATAATCTGAAACCAAACTATATATCTAATTAAAGAAATATACGCACTATGTTATAGATGGCTACATATGAAAAATACCAAACAAGTCAAACATGTATTTGCAAAGTCATTTATTTTCATAAAGGTCAGAATACAGTGGGATATCTTAGCAGACGTATGCCTTCTTAAAAAGCCAACCTTCTCTACTAGGCATTAGTTAGACACATTAGAGTATAGGGACAAGCTTAATAACATTTAAAGAGATGATTTAGAAAGACTGAAGAAGCCTCGTAAAGATAAAGATATTCAGAAAGAATGGTCCCTTTAAGGAAGTTTAGAGGAGTCAGCAGAGCTTGAATTAAAGAAGGAACACATAGACTGAATTTAAGTATTTTAGAAAACAATGGAAGACACTTATTTTACACCTAGTAAGCTTTTGACTCCCTTTTAGCATAACTTTTTTACAGCAGAATCTAGAAGGCTAAAGCTGTATTTCTCAAAATCCTTTGCAGCAAGTGTTCTACTTGTGAGCTAGGTAGATACACTCAACTGAGACAAAAGTGAGCAGTAATGCTTTTGTTGACGAGATCAGATCAGTTGCCAATCCTGATAATGGAGGCATTTGGCTCTTAAGACACACTGAAGTCTAAATTTCTGGAGTTTCTTGCAACAGGTCCATGGTGTCTTAGGTGTTAGGCAACAAGGTGATATCTGGCTAGCTGTCATGGGTACACTAAAATAGCTCATGGAGGTTTGGACATTTTTCTTTGATGCTCTCTGTTCCTGGCTCTGCAGTATTGAAAGTCAGTTTTTGATTCTCCCAAAGATTCTGTAAACTGCCTAACTTAACCCCCTTCTTCTAAAACTAGTATAGTGAATTACTTTTTCTGTGAGTTAGGATCCTGCAGGATACAGCTATTAATACAATTTTTATGGTTTTGTTTTTGTTTTTGTTTTTGTTTTTTTTTTGGCCGTGCTGCACAGCTTGCGGGATCTTAGTTCCCAGACCAGGGATTGAATCCAGCCCTAGCAGTGAAAGCGCCAAGTCCTAACCACTGGATCGCCAGGGAATTCCCCACATGCCAGCATTTTAAATACTATCTGATTTAAACTTTACATCTACTCCTTGAAGCCCTTTATCAAATCCATCTAGTGGTCACTGACAAAAAAGTAGTCAATTCCAGGTCTGTCTTGATATGACCATTTTTAAGAAAGCCAAGTAAAGGAAATGGATTCAAATGTAAGCCAAAGAGGGCTCATTTTAGACACACACAAAAAATAGTTTAATAGAAGACTAATTTTTTCTATGGAATAGATTAATTAGTGAAGTTAAAAGCCTCATCATTGAACATCCTTAAAGTGACATGTTTGGGGCTAGGCAATCATTTATTAGATCGGATCTCATCTGACAAACTTTACATTTCAGTTTTTTATTTTAACCACAGGACTTCTAAGTTTCTATTTCATCAATGTAATATGTTAATGGCTCCATGGTGCTGTACTGTAATTTTATGTTAGCATATTGGTAGGTTAAATAATATGACTATGTGATAGATAAGGAAGAAATTTTTATAGTCAGTTGTTTATTATTTTCTAAGAAACAGAACTGCAAATATTTTAAATTCCCCATTAATTTTTAAATATCATTATGTATCCAAAGAGTGTTCATATTTCCTCAGTTGCTTTGTAATTATTCTTTAAGATTGTTCAAATCAGGATTCAGCAGAGTTTCTACATAGCAATTGTTTGACATGTATCTTAAGTCCCTTTTGATCTATAAACCCACTTTAATTTGTCTTGGAGAATTTTCCACAATCTGGGTTTTTCTCAATGTACCCTTGTGGGGTTATTTAACATGTTTTTTTTTTTCTTCTTCTTCTTTATTTTCTATCAACTAATGGGATTTAAGACTTTCAAATTCAGGTTTGATTTTTTTTCTTTTTGTTTTTGGATAACAAAAATATGTCATTGATGGTCATGTGTACTTTTATCAGGAGGCGCATGTTGTCTGGCTGTTCTTCTCTTTATGGTTTTAACTGCCATTAATATTTATTGTCTACATGCATTATTTCATGAAGGTTTAATGATATTCTAACTCTGTGATACCTTCATTTATAACAGCTATTTAAGGTAATTAGCAAGTTTATTTTATTTTCAATATTCTTTCTTCCTTCTCCCTGCATTTAATAATTGTGCTGTGTGTACATCATGAGAACACATAGGCATTATGTACTACAATGTTTTCCTTGTATCCATCATTTAATTTCAGTTTTACAGGTGAATATGTATTGAATTCTCACCAACCAGTCCTTATGCCATGGACTCTCTAGTCATTTTAGTTGTCTGAAGTTTGTTCTCTAGTAGATTACTCAGGAAGGGCTCCATGCGGCTGAATTCCTGTATGTTCATAGAAAGTTCAGCATTTTTATCTGAAGGTCACTTTGCATATAAAAGACTTAGCTCACACATTCTTTCCTTGAGTATCTCAGATATGTTAAGATATTTCATTGTCTTCTGTCATAAAGTGTTCCTGTGCAAAAGCATGACAACAATCAGGTTTTCTTTTCCTTATAAGTGACTTTGTCTTTTTGTTTAGATATGCAAAGGGCTTTTTTTAAAGTTAGTTTTACTAAAATAATATTTGGTCTCTTTCAGTTAAACTTTTCTAGGTATGTGGGTGGCCTTTTCAATATGTTTATAGATTAAAGATTTTGTTTTATTTCAGAAACGTTTTCCTGAATTATACATTTCAGTATTGAGTCTATGCTCTTGCTTTATATGTCTTCTTTGGGGACTTCTACTACATAAAGGGTGGATTTTATTTGCCTTTTTCCCTCTATCACTTTCTTTTAATTTGTTTTATTGCTTTTTTTTTCCACTTTTATATCTTCTTTTACTCTCCTCTTTCCTATATTCTGTTTTTCAAATGTATCCAAAGGCATTACACATTATCCAAATCCATTTATTTGTTCCTATGTTCCTTCTATTTTAGTCATCATTTCTGAAATGATTTTTACTTTTATTTCTAAGTCTTTCTTGAGTTCTTTCCTCTTTCTTTTCAAATATTCTTTTTCTCTCCATCAGCTCATTTCTGAGTGTTTCTAATTCTTCTGGCATTCTTTCACAGTTTCTATTATTTTTTGAAATTCTTTTAGCTTGTTTTGAAATATTAGGGAATATTTTATCAATTTTGTGGGATGTTTTCTGGCATGCCTTTATTGTCAACATGAATATTATTCTGCTCATTATTCCTTTTCCTTACAAAAACTTTACATGGGTTCTGTCCACAGTTCATTCCTCTTGCTGGTTTTAAGTGATAAGTGTTTCATTGTACTTAAAGAACCGAATGGTCCAGAAAGCTTTCCTAGCTTCATGCCTCAAGCCTTCTCCCCCATACTTTTTTCTGGAGCTTCTTTTTCCTTTGCCTTAGTGTTTCTACCCAGCTCTGTTTAGTTTCTCCTCTCAGGTGTTCTCCTTGGGTTGGACATTTTTTTTGAAAGGGGCCTTAGGTTGGTCAATTTGGAAAGTTCTTGGTATGGAGACTCCCCTGTACAATCAGTCCATTCTGTGGTCCCTTGAACTCACCCATGAATCATAGCCTCTGAAGGCCCTTCCCAGGCATGTCTGCTGTTTTTGAATTGGCTCACTGAGCTTTTTACACAAAAATGAGGACATCTCATTTTGGGGGCATATACCTATCAGGAATTTGTTTTCTAAATTTCACACTCATCAGCAGTACTTCTTTCTTCCTTCCACTTTCTCCCATACAGTTGCTGATACCACGTGTGCCTGATGGCAGATCCAAGTGTAGGGGGTGCAGGAATACCCTTTCTTCAAATTTTGCTGTAGGTGTTGGTCATAAAATTTTATTTTTTTATTCTAACTTCTCTATTTTTATTGGAGGTTTGGAAAGATTAAAAAACTAAGTTTATTCTTAATCTTATCTCATGACTGCAAGAGGATTTGAACTCTTTTCTTGAAGAGTTTTAAAAGCAGGTTAATTAGCAATCATTTTGTATATTTGGGGCACTGACCTGCTAGGAGTCTATGAATTCAACCATATGCTCTTTTGAGATCCTTTGCCTTTGTTATATCCTACATAATACAATTTAGTCACTTTACAAAAGCAGTAGATAAATAAATTCTTTTTTTTTGCGGTACGCGGGCGTCTCACTGCTGTGGCCTCTCCCGTTGTGGAACACAGGCTCCAGATGCGCAGGCCCAGCGGCCCTGGCTCACGGGCCCAGCCGTTCCGTGGCATGTGGGATCCCCCCAGACCGGGGCACGAACCCGTGTCCCCTGCATTGGCAGGCGGACTCCCAACCACTGTGCCACCAGGGAAGCCCTAAATTCTTAACTAATAGAAACTTTATTAATATATTTATAACTTTATAAATGTATGTGTGTTTTGTATACATATATAAACTTACTATATGTACTATGTGTTTATGTAGTATATAGTAAAAAGCATCAGAAATTACTAGGTTTACAAATTTTTTAAAAGAAATGTGTTTTTTTTTAAGTAGAAAAAGAATGTGTGGATTTATTTTTGCTTATAAAAGACTAAAGCGATGCATTCCCACTCTAATAATTTTGCTTTTACCCTAAATGCTTTCTTCTCACCTAATAAAGAAGAGAAAGAATGTTTTGCCTAACTCAAGACCCATTTCAATCTGTGGTTTCTAAATGTCAAGCCCAAATCGGACACTCTGGAGTTTAACCTTGTTTGCTTTTGGCCAAAGTGACTTCCTGTTTCTAAGAAAGGGAAAAAAAAATTGTTCTAAACGTCTATTAAAAAGATCACAAGGCTTTTCCAAAATCTTGTGGCCCACACAACAAAACGCTTTGATGAATTAAATACAAATGAATCCTAAAGTGTAAATTAAATTTACCTGTAAAATATAGTTGGCTTTATAAATTCAGAAAGAAAGTAGTAGACTGAGACAAAATGTCCTTGGGAAAAAGGCTGCTAGAGTTTGGCCAAACCCAAGTGTTTGAAAAACACTGTTGCTGGAGATGCATGATGAACCCAAAAATTTGTACAGTTTCTGTGTTTTTCCTTTTTATAATTTTGTTGTACTTATCCCCAGTCAACTTCAAGTGACCCTCCACCTCAGCCCCACCCCCTACCAGGGGAAAAAACAGGGCCGCTGAAAATTTTGCTTAAACTTCTTAATACTTTTAATCCTTACTTGTTATAATTTGATTACTGAGACATATTTTCTCTGTGGGCCTCCTATTAAATCACTTTCAAGTTGAAACAAACCAGAAATCCTTTTAAATAACAGAACTAGTATTCATTTTAAGCTGCTCAGAATTTATACAGAAACTGTAGAATGTCTCTTCTAAAATGCTGTAAATGTGCCCAGAGGCTACTGTGATGGGCTTATCCTTCCAACGTAACCAAAAATAAATAAATAAATGACTGAACATGATGTTCTGGGTTACAAAGTAGAGGACGATGTTACTCAGCTTTATATCTGCTTTTATTTGTTTTTTTGTGTTCTTAGATATCAGTGTTGATAGTTACCGCAAATTAACATTGGAGGTAGTTTTTCCCTTTATGTATCCAATAATATAATTCTATTTGGTCTGATACTATGAAGATCTGGTCTGAAACAATATTTACATTGTATATTTTAACACAGAAAAAATTGTTCATTGCGTTTAAGTGTTTTTTAATGTTTTCTCCCCCTACTTTTGAGTAGTTTTAGGATATCCAGGAATGATATAGATCTTGTGTCTTTAAGAATCTATTTTTGAATCATTCACCTGAAAGGAATAACTGAGGTTACTAAATTTATAACAGCTGAGGCCCACCCAGAGGAGAGAAAGAGTGGAAAGAGCAATAATAACTAACTCCCAACCTTCTGTGTGCATAGAAATTTCAAGGGAAACCCCTTAAAAATGTATGTTCAGGACTTGAGGACACAGAGAGGGAAGGGCAAGCTGGGACGAAGTGAGAGAGTAGCACTGACATATATACACTACCAAATGTAAAATGGATGGCTAGTGGGAAGCTGCTGCATAGCACAGGGAGATCAGCTTGATTTTTTGTGACAACCTAGAGGGGTGGGATAGGGAGGGTGGGAGGGAGGCTCAAGAGGGAGGGGATATGCAGATATACGTACACATATAGCTGATTCACTTTGTTGTGTAGCAGAAACTAACACAACATTGTAATTATACTCAAAGATGTGAAAAAAAAAAAAGCATGTTCAAGGGGATCTGCCCCAGGAGATTCAGGTTGATAGGTGATACCCAAGAATCTGCATTTTAAACATGCGATGCCATAGGTTGTCTTAGACTTTAGTTTGGGAAATAATTAGAATTTTAACCACGTAAAATATCTAAGAACAATTTGGGAACTTTAGTGTCCAGGGTAGAATTATTTTTTGAAAAATATTATTAGCAATTTTGCTCTAAACATCAGCAGAAAGAAAGTTGGGACAAATAGGAGCAAAAATGATGAAAATGACAGGTAGCTTGATGGGTGAAGAAGGAAGAATGATTAAATAGAGAATGGAAGTATGTTTTGTAAACTATAAGGATTTTCAAGTTAAAACAGGAAGAAGGGTGTGTGGGCATTAGTGTCTAAAGAAATAGATACAGTGTTTTGAAAGTCCACATCAACTTGACTCAGCTCTTCCAGATAAGGTGTCAGGCCAGCCAGTATAACTTACAATTGGGTGTCGGTCCCGAGCAGCAGGCTCCAAACTACTTTATACTTTTATGTTCCAGATTCCCTAGCTTGTCACCCTATGACTCATTTCTCTGCTAAGTCCTCAGATCTGGTTTTGTCCTTTGGCTTCCCATCCCACTACCTACTGCTACTGAGCCTTGAAGTGCTAGGACTTTGGAAGTGGAGTCAAGGTCAGCCTGGCTCCTTTGTGTTCACACTCACCTGTTACCTTCACTCACTGTTCCACTTCTTGTATTGTGCCTTTTGACATTGTCTGAAGTAACACCTGGCTTTTGGGGGTAGGTATATTTGCTGCCTAATCCAAGGTCAGTCCCTTTAGCCAAGTCAGTCTCTATTGGCTTTATGGTTCTCAAATTTTTATGTTCACTCTAAGTACCAGGGGAGTATGTTAAAAACAAGAATACTCAGACCCCTATAGTTCTGGAGAGCAATCAAGATCAGTGTTATTCAAAGTGTGAGCCTCAGACAAGTAGCATCAGCAACTGACTGGGAGCTTGTTAGGAATGTAAATTCTTGGGTTCCTTCCCATATCTACTGAACCAGGCTCTCTGTCGTGGAGCCCAGCAATCTGTGTTTTAAAAAGTAAGGCCCCACTCAGACTTACTGATTTTGAGTGATGCTAGTGCTGGCTATTCGTGCTTAAAGTATTGTCTGATCCAGACCTACTGAAACAGAATGTGTGTATTAAAAAAATACCCAGGTTTTAGAAGTTCTGGTCTGATAACTGTGCTTTTAACAAATCAGCTCAATGATTTTTAGGCAAAACAAATGTGTAGAACTTTGGCACTAACACATGCCCTGCTCACAGGAGAGAGGCAGTCCTGTTCAGTCTCAGCTTGATGGTTCCCCAAGGACTTTCTGTTTAAATATATTTCTCCTAGTGCCCCTCTGGTTCATAACATCAACCCTGTGTAATATCCATGCTTCAGAGCTGATTTTAGGCTTGATTACTTAATGCCTATAAAACCTGTTGAGATCCTCTGGTTAAATCCCAGGGTCAAAGAAGCATCCATATATTGTAAGCTTTGCTGTCACTGGTACTGTAAAAGATTTTAACATGACAGTCATATAACTCCCTACAAATGATGGCTCCACTCTCAAAACAGGTGCTAAGACAAAAAGAAATAAGCCAAATAATAGAAATAAAACGACACTAAGTCTACACGCATCCCTTTCCCCCAAAAGTAGGATAATTAGAGGAACAGAGTATCAATATGTATTCTTTTATTATTGATTCAAATTGAATATTCAAACTGAATATTCAATCAAAACTATCTTGCTGGTAACCAAAAGCTCTGCTGAGAAAGTCTGTGACGTCTTATTTGTCATTACTATAAATTCCCAAGCATGAACTACAATTTCTGAATAATGAGTCAAACTAATGCAATGTTTTCTTTAGAGATTTAAATTGCAAATATTTACCTCAAAATCTGTGTAAGAAACAAACCCGCTTTGATCTCTTTTAAAGATATCACAACTTTTTATTGGGTTTTATTAAAAAGAAAAGTAAGAACAAATATACTCTAACTCCACTGGATGCTGCTTGAATGAGTAGACATTTATTTCATTAGAAATGCGACTAAAATTATAACCCTTATCACACAATCTACCTTGTAATGTATTACTTGTACATGTGTCTGTTTTCCCACTAAATTGTTAGCCTCTAGAGAACAAAGACTGGATCTTATTTATATTTGAAATCCTCACAGTGCCTAGTGGTGCCGTGCAAAACCTCAATAAATATTTATAGAATGAAAAAATAGATGATCTCCTTGCTCCTTCCAAATACTGTGACCTTGTTCATCCTGTCTCCCTTTAGACTATTGCTAAGCAAACTTCTGGCTAACCAGTAAGATAACTCAGAGTTCAAACCCTTAAGAAAATACTTGACTGATATAGCAGGGCCCAATTAAACCCTGCAGATTTATTCATTTTTTTCTGCTTTGTCAGAAGAGACTGTGGATTAGGTGAAACTAGCAAACAACTTCACAAAGAAAATAACTAAAATTGATCTTAACCCCACTACAAACATACCCTTCTCAACTCTTAAAAGTAATGACCTTAAAACCTCAGAATAATTTCCTATCCATCAAGCCTTCTTATAAATAGTCTTGCTCACTAATCTAGGAAAAAGGACAGAAATACTGAAAGAAATTATGCCTACTAAATTATGGGAAGTGGCAAACTTAAAGGGAAATGATCCAAGTTGAATAATAGGAAATTGTTATTTTTGTAGATGAACAATGATTGAATATAAACAAATCCCTATGGTTCAACCTAGTAACTGTTTGCAATTCCCAAGCGTATTGTGTTTGAAATTCTCACAATGCCTAGTGGTGCCTTTCAAGTAAAAGTCTTTAAAACACATGACAGTTTCTATCAACTCCAAAAATTGAGTCATGAGATTCATTAGTTTTGTGACCAAGTTCCAAGGACACTGAAACTATGTGTAATTTTTAAAAAAATTTAGCCCTGCTTTTGTTTGTTTTCTAAGAAAAAGTCTCAAGATAAAACCAGAAGGAAATTGGAATATTTGACTACATTTTTAAAATAGTAGTTGCTAACGAACATGCATTAGATCACTTTGGGTGTTTGTCAAAATGCAATTTTGTAGGCCTGACTTATTGAATCAAAATCTTAGGGTAAAGCCCCTGAAGTCAGCATTTTTGCTAAGTATTCAAGATGAATCTTGTCATTCCAAATCTGAAACCCTTTTTCTATGGACAAGATGACTGAAGTCTAAAGACAATTATGTAATGTGACCTGATATCATACATCTAGTAAGTAGCAGAGTTGGTTCTCTAATCCAAGAAGGTGAGATAAACTCCCTTTCCACTAACCATACCCCCCATCATTTTTTGCCCCCTTTCTGTCCTCTTACCACTTCGCTCTAGATGTCAGTGCAATCACAGAAGTGTGTGGAAGGGTGGAGTAACTAAAATTCCAGGTTTCTAGTGAGAAGTGTGAATGGGGAAGCCCAAGAGAATTGGCAAGTAGTGACAAAACCTTGGAAAGGGAGGTGCTTTGGAAAATGATTCCATAAGTTGATTATTAACTCCTGGGCTCAACCTGGAGCTGTGCATGTTTGGATCTGAGCCTAATCACTATACTAAAGACTTTGAGAAGTGAACTTACCAACAGACCACCATCCAGATCACTGAGTGGCCACTAGCTGGTGCATATGTGTGAAAGATACAAACAAAACCTCAAAGGCTTTGAAAACTGAACTGAAATTGGAAGTATAGGGCACAGAAGGTGAGTTAGAACTTACAGTCTGAACTTAGCCAGATCAATTGCCTACTACAACAAGAATATCAGCACTCTCAATAAGATTTAAACTGGACCTGCTGTCTCATAATATTCAAAGCATCCAGGAATCAGTCCAAAATTACTTGACATATGAAGAACTAAGAACAATTCAATTTGCATCAATAAGACAAGCAACAGAGGTTAAAACCGAGATAACAAAGGTGTTGGAATCATCTGATGAAAACTTTAAAGATCTTATTATAAAAATGCTGCAGCAAATGATTGTAAACACTTTTGCAATGAAAGACAAAGTACGAAGTTTCAGCAAAGAAATGGAAGGTATGTAGAAAAACCAATTGGAAATCTTAGAAATGAAAAATAGAGTAACCAATAATGAGAAAAGCTCTTATTATCAGCAGAGGAGTCAGTGAAATTGAAGATAGATCAATAGAAATTATGTAATCAGAAGAACAGAGAGAAAAAAGATTTTTTTAAAATGAAAGGAGGCTCAGAGACCTACAGAACAGTGATAAAATGTTGAACATTCATGCCATGAGAGTCCCCAAAGGAGAAAGAGTGCAGTGTTGAAAAAAGTTTGCAGAAAAATGAAAAATTCTCAAGTTTGGCAAATGACATAAATCTATAGATTCAAGAACTTCAGTGAACCTCAAGCATGATAAGCCCAAAGAAATCCATGCCCAGAAACATAATCAAGCTGATGAAATCCAAAGACAAAGAAAAAATTATTGAAAGCAACCAGAGAAAAAAATGATGCATTGCCTATAGAGTAATAATCATTTGAATATCTGTGAATTTCTTATCAGAAGGTTAGGAGGTCAAAAGGAAGTGGGACAACATTTGAAAAGTGCTAAAAGAAAATAACTCTCAACCCAGAATTTTACACTCAGCAAAAAATTCCTTCAGAAATGAAGGTAATACCATATGCTAACACATATATATGGAATCTAAGAAAAAAAAATGTCATGAAGAGTCTAGGGGTAGGACGGGAATAAAACACAGACCTACTAGAGCATGGACTTGAGGACATGGGGAGGGGGAAGGGTAAGCTGTGACGAAGTGAGAGAGTGGGTATATGTATAACTGATTCACTTTGTTGTAAAGCAGAAACTAACACACCATGGTAAAGCAATTATACTCCAATAAAGGTGTTTAAAAAAAAAAAAAGAACTGAAAATAAATTCTTCAGATAGAGGGGAAATGATACAGAATGGAACTTGGAATAGCAGGAATGAAGAAGGAGCAACAGATATAAAAGTCACAGTCTTTTATAACCTAATCTCATGGCATTCCATCTCTTTTGCCATATTCTATTTTTTAGAAGAAAATACTATGTCTCACCCACACACAAATGGAGGAAATTACACAAGGGAATAAATATCATGTGGTAGGATCATTGAGAGCCACTTTAGAAGCTGACTTCCACACCAATAGTAATATGAGAAAGCTGGAGTGTTTTTATTGATATCAGAAAAGCAGACTTCAGAGAAAAGAAAATTACCAGGAATAAAAAGGGATATTACATAATGATAGAAATTTTAATATACCAAGAAGGCATAATGATTCTAAATGTGTATATAGCCCCAAACAGAGCAAAAATGGACAGAACTGAAAGGAAAAATAGACAAATCCATAATTATAGTTAGAGACTTCAATGTTCCTCCCAATAATTGATAGAAACAGAAAATCAACAAGGATATAGAACTAAACAATACCAGCAACCAGTTGGATCTAATCAATATTTTAGGATCCTCCATCCAACAACAGCACAATACACATTTTTTTTCAAGTACACATGGGACATTCACCAAGATACCCCATATTCTGGGTCACAAAACCTTAACAAATTAAAAAAAAATTAAAGCACACATAATATGTTCTCAGATTATAGTGGAATTAAAGTAGCAATCAATGGCAGAAAGATTGTAGGAAAGTCTCCAAAAACTTATAAACAACACACTTCGAAATAATCACAGGACAAAGAAGAAATCTAAAGGTGTATTACAGGGACTTCCCTGGAAGTCAGGGGTTAAGACGCTCTGCTCCCAAAGTAGGGGGCATGGGTTACAATATTTTGAATAGAATTGAATATGAAAATGCAACATGTAAAATTTGGGAACACAGCTAAGTAATGCTTAGCAGAAAATTTGTAGCACTGAATGCTTTCATTAGAAAAGAAGTGAGGTCTCAAATCAATAATTCAAGCTTTCATTTTAAGAAACTAGAATAAGAAGAGCAAAATAAGCCTAAAACAAACATAGATAAGAAAAAAAAGAGCAGAAATCAAAGAAATAAAACACAAAAAGCAATAGAGCAAAGCAGTGAAACCAACATGTGTAATTTGAAAGGATCAGTAAAATCGATAAACTTCTAGCTAGGTTGACAAAGAATAAAAGAGGGAAGACATATTACCAAGAACATATAAAGATACGTTTAGCATGATTTGTAGTCTAGAAACCATGAATTAAAAGGAGATACCATTTTGCTTTCTCATCAGATTATAATTTTTAAAAAATATGTGACATTTAGTACTAAGTAGGCTGTTAAGAGCAGAGTCTACACGGTTAGGACTGTAAATTACTGCAGTTTTTTTGGCAAATAACTTGCTAATGTTAAATTTTTGAATATGCAGTTTTGACCTATCCCATTTGTGGGATAAAAAATAAGAGTATGAATATACATGTATAAAAATGTTTACTGTATTAGTGTTTCCAAATATTAAAAAAAAAAAAAAACAAGAGTCAGTTTGAGTGCCTGGGGAAGGACTGAATATATATATACTCGGAAAGATGTTCATGTTATTTTGTTAAGTAATAAAGCTAATGTATAGATTTTAAAACAAGGCCCTCAAATTCTTTGATGCTCTTCCCATTAAGACGTGGGATCTATGTTCCCTTCCCTTGATTCTGTGCTCTGTGACTACTTGACGAATAGAATGTGAAGCAAGTGACAGTGTGCCATTTTTGTGATTAGCTTTTCCGAATCTGACAGCTTCCATTTCCTGTCCCTTGAGATGTTCAACCTTGGAGTTCAACCACTATACCATCCTTGACAGAGAGGGTTCGGCAGTTAACCACCTGTTAGGAGGTTACATTGGAACTTTTCCTCACAGAGTAGGCAGATATTTGTCCTCACTGGAATAAAGACATATTCTGGATATGGATCTACCTTCCCTTTCTGTAATGTTTCTGCCAGTAATACCATTTGTGCAGTCAGAGAAGGCCTTATCACCTGTCATGACATTCTCCATACCATCGTGAAATGAACTCATTTCACAGCAAAGGAAGTACATCGATGGGCTAATGCCCATGAAATTAACTGGTCTTCTCACCTATACCATCATATGGTAATGGCTGTCCTAACTGAAAGGAGAAATGGCTTATTAAAGATTCAGTTATGGCTCCTGTCGGGATAAAACACTCTAGACGGATGGGGTTCCTTCTTACAAGATGAAGTATATACTTTGCCTTGCAGACCATTCTATGATGCAGTTTTTCTCTTGGGAAGAATATGTGTGGCCCAGAAACAAGGGACAAAAGTCATCACCCAATAATCTCAATTTCATGCATAGGACTCTCTGTTAATCACATTCACCTTTCCAGCTTTCTTAATCTGGAATCTTTTTTTTTTTATTTAAAGTTGTTTTTTTTTTTTAATTTTTATTTATTTATTTATTTATTTATGGCTGTGTTGGGTCTTCGTTTCTGTGCGAGGGCTTTCTCTAGTTGTGGCAAGTGGGGGCCACTCTTCATCGCGGTGCGCAGGCCTCTCACTATCGTGGCCTCTCTTGTTGCGGAGCACAGGCTCCAGACGCACAGGCTCAGTAATTGTGGCTCACGGGCCCAGCTGCCCCGCGGCATGTGGGATCTTCCCAGACCAGGGCTCGAACCTGTGTCCCCTGCATTGGCAGGCAGATTCTCAACCACTGCGCCACCAGGGAAGCCCTAAAGTTTTTATTAGAGTATAATTGCTTTAAAATGGTGTGTTTCTGCTTTATAACAAAGTGAATGTTATACATACACATATATCCCCATATCTCTTCCCTCTTGCATCTCCCTCCCTCCAACCCTCCCTATCCCACCCTTCTAGCTGGTCACAAAGCACTGAGCTGATCTCCCTGTGCTATGCAACTGCTTCCCACTAGCTATCTGTTTTACATTTGGTAGTGTTTATATGTCCACATATACACTACCACTCTCTCACTTTGTTCCAGCTTACTCTACCCCCTCCCCGTGTCCTCAAGAACATTCTCTAGTAGGTCTGCGTCTTTATTCCCGTCTTGCCCCTAGGTTCTTCATGACAATTTTTTTTTCTTTTTTTTTTAGATTCTATATATATGAGTTAGCATACGGTATTTGTTTTTCTCTTTCTGACTTACTTCACTCTGTATGACAGACTCTAGGTCCATCCACCTCACTACAAATAAGTCAATTTCGTTTCTTTTTATGGCTGAGGAATATTCCATTGTATATATGTGCCACATCTTCTTTATCCATTCATCTGTTGATGGACACTTAGGTTGCTTCCATGTCCTGGCTATTGTAAATAGAGCTGCAATGAACGTTTTGGTACATGATTCTTTTTGAATTATGGTTTTCTCAGGGTATATACCCAGTAGTGGGATTGCTGGGTCGTATGGTAGTTCTATTTTTAGATTTTTAAGGAACTTCCGTACTGTTCTCCATAGTGGCTGTATCAATTTACATTCCCACCAACAGTGCAAGAG
>NC_041223.1:36478714-36480893 GCF_002837175.3 Physeter macrocephalus | reverse complement strand
ACCACTTATTGAAGAGGCTGTCTTTTCTCCATTGTATATTCTTGCCTCCTTTATCAAAGATAAGGTGACCATATGTATGTGGGTTTATCTCTGGGCTTTCTATCCTGTTCCACTGATCTATATTTCTGTTTTTGTGCCAGTACCATACTGTCTTGATTACTGTAGCTTTGTAGTGTAGCCTGAAGTCCGGGAGCCTGATTACTCCAGCTCTGTTTTTCTTTCTCAAGATTGCTTTGGCTATTCGGGGTCATTTGTGTTTCCATACAAATAGTGAAATTTTTTGTTCTAGTTCTGTGAAGAATGCCAGTGGTACTTTGATAGGGATTGCATTGAATCTGTAGATTGCTTTGGGTAGTAGAGTCATTTTCACAATGTTGATTCGTCCAAGCCAAGAACATGGTATATCTCTCCATCTATTTGTATCATCTTTAATTTCTTTCATCAGTGTCTTATAATTTTCTGCATACCGGTCTTTTGTCTCCTTATGTAGGTTTGTTCCTAGGTATTTTATTCTTTTTGTTGCAATGGTAAAAGGGAGTGTTTTCTTAATTTCACTTTCAGATTGTTCATCATTAGTGTATAGGAATGCAAGAGATTTCTGTGCATTAATTTTGTATCCTGCTACTTTACCAAATTCATTGATTAGCTCTAGTAGTTTTCTGGTGGCATCTTTAGGATTCTCTATGTATAGTATCATGTCATCTGCAAACAGTGACAGCTTTACTTCTTCTTTTCCAATTTGGATTCCTTTTATTTCTTTTTCTTCTCTGATTGCTGTGGCTAAAACTTCCAAAACTATGTTGAATAATAGTGGTGAGAGTGGACAACCTTGTCTTGTTCCTGATCTTAGTGAAAATGGTTTCAGTTTTTCATCATTGAGGACGATGTTGTCTGTGGGTTTGTCACGTATGGCCTTTATTATGTTGAGGTAAGTTCCCTCTATGCCTACTTTCAGGAGGGTTTTTATCATAAATCAGTGTTGAATTTTGTCAAAAGGTTTCTCTGCATCTATTCAGATGATCATATGGTTTTTCTCCTTCAGTTTGTTAATATGGTGTACCACATTGATTGATTTGCGTATATTGAAGAATCCTTGCATTCCTGGGATAAACCCCACCTGATCATCATGTGTGAACCTTTTAATGTGCTGTTGGATTCTGTTTGCTAGTATTTTGTTGAGGATTTATGCATCTATGTTCATCAGTGATATTGCTCTGTAGTTTTCTTTTTTTGTGACATCTTTGTCTGATTTTGGTATCAGAGTGGTGGTGCCCTCGTAGAATGAGTTTGGGAGTGTTCCTCCCTCTGCTATATTTTGGAAAAGTTTGAGAAGGATAGGTGTTAGCTCTTCTCTAAATGTTTGATAGAATTCTCCTGTAAAGCCATTTGGTCCTGGGCTTTTGTTTTTTAGAAGATTTTTAATCACAATTTCAATTGCAGTGATTGTGATTGGTCCATTCATATTTTCTATTTCTTCCTGGCTCAGTCTTGGAAGGTTGTGCGTTTCTAAGAATTTGTCCATTTCTTCCATGTTGTCCATTTTATTGGCATATAGTTGCTTGTGGTAATCTCTCATGATCCTTTGTATTTCTGCAGTGTCAGTTGTTACTTCCTGTTTTTCATTTCTAATTCTGCTGATTTGAGTCTTCTCCCTTTTTTTCTTTATGAGTCTGGCTAATGGTTTATCAATTTCGTTTATCTTCTCAAAGAACAAGCTTTTAGTTTTATTGACCTTTGCTATCGTTTCCTTCATTTCTTTTTCATTTATTTGTGATCTGATCTTTATGATTTCTTTCCTTTGCTAACTTTGTGGGTTTTTTGTTCTTCTTTCTCTAATTGCTTTAGGTGTAAGGTTAGGTTGTTTATTTGAGATGCTTCTTACTTCTTAAGGTAGGATTGTATTGCTATAAACTTCCCTCTTAGAACTGCTTTTGCTGCATCGCATAGGTTTTGGGTCGTTGTGTTTTCATTGTTATTTGTTTCTAGGTATTTTTTGACTCCTCTTTGATTTCTTCAGTGATCTCCTGGTCATTAAGTAGTGTATTGTTTAGCCTCCATGTGTTTGTATTTTTTACAGATTTTTTTTCCCTGTAATTGATATCTAGTCTCAAAGCCTTGTGGTCAGAAAAGATACTTGATATGATTTCAACTTTCTTAAATTTACCAAGGCTTGATTTGT
>NC_041223.1:36459050-36478529 GCF_002837175.3 Physeter macrocephalus | reverse complement strand
TTTGTCTGATATGAGAATTGCTACTCCAACTTTCTTTTGATTTCCATTTGCATGGAATATCTTTTTCCATCCCTCACTTTCAGTCTGTATGTGTCCCTAGGTCTGAAGTGGGTCTCTTAGTGACAGCATATATACGGATCTTGTTTTTGTACCCATTCAGCCAGTCTATGTCTTTTGGTTTGAGCATTTAATCCATTTTCATTTAAGGTAATTATCGATATGTATGTTCTTAATACCATTTTCTTAATGTTTTGGGTTTGTTATTGTAGGTCTTTTCCTTCTGTTGTGTTTCCTGCCTAGAGAAGTTCCTTTACCATTTGTTGTAAAGCTGGTTTTGTGGTGCTGAATTCTCTTAGCCTTTGCTTGTCTGTAAAGTCTTTAATTTCTCTGTCAAATCTGAATGAGATCCTTGCTGGATAGAGTAATCTTGGTTGTAGGATTTTCCCTTTCATCACTTTAAATATGTCCTGCCACTCCCTTCTGGCTTTCAGAGTTTCTTCTGAAAGATCAGCTGTTAACCTTTTGGGATTCCCTTATGTTACTTGTTGTTTTTCCCTTGCTGCTTTTAATATTTTTTCTTTGTATTTAATATTTGATAGTTTGATTACTATGTGTCTTGGAGTGTTTCTCCTTGCATTTATCCTGTATGGGACTCTTTGTGCTTCCTGGACTGACTATTTCCTTATAAATATTAGGGAAGTTTTCAACTATAATCTTTTCAAATATTTTCTCAGTGCCTTTCTTTTTCTCTTCTTCTTCTGGGACCCCTATAATTCGAATGTTGGTGCGTTTAATATTGTCCCAGTGGTCTCTGAGACTGTCCTCAATTCTTTTCATTCTTCTTTCTTTATTCTGCTCTGCAGTAGTTATTTCCACTATTTTATCTTCCAGGTCACTTATCTTTTCTTTCTGCCTTAGTTATTCTGCTATTGATCCCTTCTAGAGAATTTTTAATTTCATTTATTGTGTTGTTCATGATTGTTTCTTTGCTGTTCAGTTCTTCTAGATCCTTGTTAAACGTTTCTTGTTTTTTCTCCATTCTATTTCCAAGATTTTGGATCATCTTTACTATCATTATTCTGAATTCTTTTTCAGGTAGGCTGCCTATTTCCTCTTCATTTGTTAGGTCTGGTTGGTTTTCACCTTGCTCCTTCATCTGCTGTGTGTTTCTTTGTCTTCTCATTTTTCTTAACTTACTGTGTTTGGGGTCTCCTTTTTGCAGGCTGCAGGTTCGTAGTTCCCATTGTTTCTGGTGTCTGCCCCCAGTGGCTAAGGTTGGTTCAGTGGGTTGTGTAGGCTTCCAGGTGGAGGGAAGTAGTGCCTGTGTTCTGGTGGATGAGGCTGGATCTTGTCTTTCTGGTGGGCAGGTCCACGTCTGGTGGTGTGTTTTGGGGTGTCTGTGACCTTATGATATTAGCCGTCCTCTCTGCTAATGGGTGGGGGTTTGTTCTTGTCTTGCTAGTTGTTTGGCATAGGGTGTCCAGCACTGTAGCTTGCTGGTCATTGAGTGGAGCTGGGTCTTGGCACTGAGATAGAGATCAGGGAGATTTTCACCATTTGATATTATGTGGAGCTGGGAGATGTCTGGTGGACAAATGTCCTGAACTTGGCTCTCCCACCTCAGAGGCACAGCCCTGACGCGTCTCTGAAGAAAGAAAGAAAGAAAAAGATAAAATAAAATAAATAAAATAAAATAAAATAAAATGGTTTTTAAAATAAAAAACAAAAAACAATTATTAAAAAAATTTTTAAGTAGTTAAGAGAAAGAAAGAAAGAAGAGAATAACCAAACCAAAAAATAATCCACCAATGATAATACGCACTGAAAACTATAGTAAAAAAAAAAACTCCAAAAAACAAAAAAAACTGAACAGACAGAACCCTAGGACAAATGGTAAAAGCAAAGCTATACAGACAAAATCACATACAGAGGCATTAGCATACACAGTCAGAAAAAGGGAAAAAGGGAAAAAATATATATATATCGTTGCTCCCAAAGTCACCCTCCTCAATTTGGGATGATTCGTTTTCCATTCAGGTATTCCACAGATACAGGGTACATCATGTTGACTGTGGAGATTTAATCCGCTGCTCCTGAGGCTGCTGGGAGAGATTTCCCTTTCTCTTTGTTCGCACAGCTCCCAGGGTTCACCTTTGGATTTGGCCCCTCCTCTGCATGTAGCTCGCCTGAGGACATCTTTTCTTCGCTCAGACAGGATGAGGTTAAAGGAGCAGCTGATTAGGGGGCTGTGGGTCACTCAGGCCAGGGGGAGGGAGGGGTATGGAGTGTGGGGCAAGCCTGCAGCAGCACAGGCCAGCATGACGTTACACCAGCCTGAGGTGCACCATGCATTCTCCCGGGGAAGTTGTCCCTGGATTACGGGACTCTGGCAGTGGCGTGCTGCACGGGCTCCCGGGAGAGGAGGTGTGGATAGTGACCTGTGCTTGCACACAGGCTTCTTGGTGGCGGCAGCAGCAGCCTTAGCATCTCATGCCCCTTTCTGGGGTCCGTGCTGATAGCCGCGGCCCCCGTCCATTTCTGGAGCTCCTTTAAGCAGCGCTCTTAATCCCCTCTCCCTGCGCACCAGGAAACAAAGAGGCAAGAAAAAGTCTCTTGCCTCTTCGGCAGTTCCAGCCCTTTTCCTGGACTCCCTCCCGGCTAGCTGTGGCTCACTAGCCCCTTCAGGCTGTGTTCACGCAGCCCACCCCAGTCCTCTCCCTGGGATCCGACCTCCAAAGCCTGAGCCTCGGCTCCCAGCCCCCGCCCATCCCGGCGGGTGAGCAGACGAGCCTCTTGGGCTGGTGAGTGTTGGTTGGCACTGATCCTCCATGCGGGAATCTCTCCGCTTTGCCCTCCGCAACCCTGTTGCTGCACTCTCCTCCGTGGCTCCACAGCTTCCCCCCTCCGCCACCCGCAGTCTCCACCCGCGAAGGGCCTTCCTAGTGTGTAGAAACCTTTCCTCCTTCACCGCTCCCTCCCACTGGTGAAGGTCTCATCCCCATTCTTTTGTCTCTGTTTTTTCTTTTTTCTTATGCCCTACCCAGGTACGTAGGGAGTTTCTTGCCTTTTGGGAGGTCTGAGGTCTTCTGCCAGCATTCAGTAGGTGTTCTGTAGGAGGTGTTCCACATGTAGATGTATTTCTGATGTATTTGTGTGGAGGAAGGTGATCTCCACATCTTACTCTTCCACCATCTTGAAACTCCTCTTCGTTATGCTTAATCTGGAATCTTTATCTCAACTTTCCTTTACCCCACTGGGAATACCAGTATATACGCACAGCTCACTTATCTTTTCTTCCCTTTACAGAGTTTATTTTTTCTGGTCAGTGTTAATCATTTCCTTGCCCATTGACTTTATTGCCCTTTTGTTATATTTTCTGGCAAAATTACACTCCTGTTTAAACCTAACTCTCCACACATTTCCCGCTTGCATCTGTGCAGCTGAATGTGGCTTGACACCCTGATTGGTATCACTTTTAATTCATGGCCATGATCCTCAAGGGGGTGCTTAATGCTTTTGTGCAATCATACTATATGTCCCTAGTCCAATTTCTCTCTCTTTTCCCAAAATATTTCATATCTTCTGTCTCTGAAAACTGCCACAGCTCTTTCTCCTGTCCTCTCTCAATTTCCGAGTTTGATGAGACCCCTTTTTGATGTAGGCAGGAAGTGATGAATGATGTAGTCTCCTTATTTGTATGAATACCTACCTGGGATCCCTTCAATGACCAGTGAAACTACATTCTCTAAGATATGTTTTCGAATTATTCTGTTACACAGTGATCTCCATTATGTATGTCCAAATTTCTATAACATTTATTTTCTGTACCATGATTTTTGTCATTTATTTCTAAATCATTTTTATTGCTGTTTAATTACCTTATATCTCACACTCAAACTCTTTCTGTTCTGATTTTCACTGTCTCATCCAGTATCAATGGATTCCTTAGCTTCTCTGTGCTTGCTGTTTTACATCCAGATTTCTAATCCTTATATGAAGAAACTTTAATATAATGTCTACATTTTAGGTGACTAGTAGCAATGTAAAGCAAAATGATATGGAATCAAACTCCAAGATGGTGAGAGTGAAGGTTAAAAGGCGGGTAATAATTTGTGAATGCAGGTATGATTTACTTTAAAAGCTGAACTAAAAAATAAGAATTAGAAAATACCCATCATATTTAATGTGTTAGAAGCAGGGCTGAGCACTTATTTACCTTATAAAAGGATTTTTAAATATAGAATTCACATAGCAATTTGTGAATCGACTTATCAAGAAGAAAATTAACAAAAATTAAAATTATTTTTGAGGAACACACCAGTTGGATCAAATAAGGTATGGTGTATTCAAAATATCTTGTCTATTTCCAGCTAATTTGCAACATTCTTTTTTTGAGGAATTAAATTTATCTTAATAATTTCAAGAACAAGTCAGTGAGTTAGCCCTGTTGTAAGCAAATTCAAATCATATAACAACCAAAGTATGAAATCAGATTACACAACAGGTCATTAAGCAGTTTCTGTTTCTCCCTACCTTTATGCTTCTCACTAATTCCCTTTCTCCCTAACTTTATGCTTCTCACTAATTCCCTTAAAATATTGGAACTTTAGGATGATTATCTCTTCAGACCAAAACACTAATTGTAAGCGTTAACAACTATTAGGTGCCTGAAAATAATGTCCTGTCAATGTCAATATGTCTTTTTTCCAATCATTTTTTTTAAAGGAAAGCTTTATTCTTTAGTGGTTGAATTTTAATTATTTGTTTTTGAATAAATAAATCTTATTTTTATGGGTAATTGTTGTGTTTTCAACAAAGATGCAAGATTGCTGTTCACAATCAAACTGGAGGAAAAACATACAAGTGACGACAATTCTGAGTTTAAAAATTTAAACCAAATTTTCTGTAACTTAATTTGTTATTTATATCTATCATGAGAGTCTCTAAACTTGCAACCTCATGTGCTAATGTGGAAACAACTTGGTTCAGGAGGTGGGGACTTGTTTTAAATTTGCTTAAGTAAGGGATCCTGAGTTACACTTGAGACCCTTAATATAAGATTTTAAAGTCTTTCTTGTTGAGTACCAATGTACCCAATATTGTTTTCTAAGTCTTTTTAATACTCAAATTGAAGTTTCAAAGAATTTGGCCTGAAAATAATGAGAATTTGAATTTATTATCTATGTTTGCACAATTACTTTCCTGTGTAATGAAACCATGTTAAGGAAGGGAAGTCTTCTCCATCTTTAGAGCCTGGGCTGTAAATGTTCTCCCTAACATCTCACCCCCTATGTGTGCTTGAAAGTGTCATTGCAGTGTGCTTAAAAGTGTCATTCTTCCCACTCAGCACTTAAATTATTACATCGTTATAGCTTATTTCTATGTTTACCTCTTGTGTTAAAGAAATCCAGAGTTGGATAACATTTAAAGCAGGAAAAATAGATTTTTATTCAGAAACTATTGCAAAAGGAGAAAAATGACCTCAGTATAGAACCAGTCTCGATTCTTACTTGAGCATGGTCAAGTGGGGATTTAGAGTCAAGGTGTAGGATGGGAGTCAGTGGATAGAAAATTACTAAGAGGAAACATCAGGAGTAAATGGGAATTCTAGTCAAACCAACTGAACAGAATTCATGCTGAAGGCAGGCCAAGATGATCAGATATCATGGGCGGGGGATGAGCAATTTGATCGGATATGGAGAGTGATCAGATATTAAGGGTGGGGGATTCTCTCTGAACTGACTTAGCAAAGGTCTTGCTACAACTAGACAATACAAGCCTGACAAGGACAAGGATGGACACCAAGGTCAAGGCTTAGAGGGCTTACAAGAAACTGACTAAAGTTTTGTCCAATAGAGAGTCTTTGTCACTAGAAAGAGGATACCCTAAAGGCTCAGAATATATCTATTGTCTGTTTTCTCATTTCTTAACTGCCATCTTAGTGGATGGCACATAGTGGGTGTTCAGTGATTGTTTTTGAAGTAATACGTTAGGGATAGGGTATTGGCATTTACTGGGTACTAAGTATGTTAGAATACTAACTTTTTTTCAAAAAAATAATCCTGGCTTTGGGGCTGGACAGACTTGGGTTTGAATCTTGAATCTAACACTAATTGTGTGACCATGTAACATTTATGTAGTTTTTGAGGATTAGTTTCCCATCTTTAAAATGGGATAATAATACTTAGCTAAAAATTTCTATGTGAGAATTAAATGTAAATAATATCTTCAAGTAGCTGTATTGTAGCCACTTTGTTACATTTTTACCTTATAGAACATTTTCCACTGGGTCAGGCTGCTTCCCACATAAAGAATGATGGCTGTCATACAGCTTTAACCTGTATTTAAAATAACAGCTATAGAGAGTTGTAATGTAATGAAAAATTTCCGCTAACTATGTGACTTTAAGGCAGTCTCAGTTATAAAATTAGAAGGCCCAACTCAATGATCTCTAAGATTTCTAGTGGTAACATTCTTGAGTTATACTCCCTACAAATCATAACCCAGAAGCAGGTTCATTTCAAAAACTTTGTAAGGTAGCTAAATTGACCAGTAGATTCTTTCTTACTAAAATATTAGGAACTTAGCATGCTATCCCTCCTAGGAGAGTTTTCCATTAAAAAAAAAGAAGAGAGATGGGATGTTGAAAACGTTAATAAAGAGAGGACTGTTAATATACAATCAGATATCAGTAAGGGAAATGATTTTGAGCAGGAGGGACATCTTTCTAGTGTCCCTGTCATAAAATTTTACTTATGTAACTTATTATAACTAAGTTTAACTTGATAAAAAATACAACCCAAAGGTTTTTAGCTTCTCTGAAGAAGCATTTTATTGATTTGGTTTAGATTCTTTAGAACATTTCAGAATATCATTCAACATTTTTTTAGTTCATGTTGAAAGTGGAGGAAATAAGGAAACTGTCTCTTATTTCCTCACTCTTTCCCTTCGCCCCTTTCTCTCTCTCTCAATTTCTCCCTCCCTCTATCATCTCTATCTCTATCCATCTCTATCTTCATTCCTTTAAATTAAATAGCTAGTTTCTTTAAACATTATGAGACATAAAATAAAACTGATTTATAAAATATTCTCCCATCAAAATTGTTTTTTAAAAAAAAAGAACAGTAATGGGACTTCCCTAGCAGTCAGTGGTTAAGACTTTTCCTTCCAATGCAGGGGGTGTGGGTTTGATCCCTGGTTGTGGAGCTGAGATCCCACATGCCTCACGGCCAAAAAACCAAAACATAAAACAGAAGCAATATTGTAACAAATTCAATAAAGACATTAAAAAATAAAAAGCAGTGGTGTGTGTTAAAAAAAAAGAAAAAGAACAGTAACAACCCTTCCATTGTAATATATAAAAGTTTTGATTGCTTTGCCTGTAACTCATGTAATGAGATCAGCTGTGTGACAGACTTGAAAGGGCAAATGTTTATAATATGAACTGCTGGATTAGTTGGTTGACATGTGTTTAAGTGGAGGCCATACACACTGAAGATATGAAGTTTAATTTTAAAAAAAGATAATTTCAATTTATGTTGTTTTACAAATTAGAATATTGTTTTATCTAAAATGTTTCATTTTGAGAGGGCAGACAGTAGAAGCAAAAGGAAATACAATACTGCAACCTGTGAAACAAAAACCACCTTCACAGAAACACAGACAAAATGAAAAGGCATATGACTATGTACCAGATGAAGGAACAAGATAAAACCCCAGAAAAACAACTAAATGAACTGGAGATTAGCAAACTTCCAGAAAAAGAATTCAGAATAATGAGAGTGAAGATGATCCAGGACCTCAAAAAAAGAATGGAGGAAAAGCTTGAGAAGATGCGAGGCATGTTTAACAAAGGTCTAGAAGAATTAAAGAACAAACAAACAGAGATGAACAATACAATAACCGAAATGAAAATACACTAGAAGGAATCAATAGCAGAATAATTGACACAGAAGAATGGATAAGAGACCGGGAAGACAGAATGGTAGAATTCACTGCTGCAGAACAGAATAAAGAAAAAAGAATGAAAAGAAATTAAGACAGCCTAAGAGACCTCTGGGACAACATTAAACACACCAACATTCACACTATAGGGGTCCCAGAAGGAGAAGAGAGAGAGAAAGGACCTGAGAAAATATTTGAAGAGTTTATAGTTGAAAACTTCCTTAACATGGGAAAGGAAATAGCCACCCAAATCCAGGAAGCACAAAGAGTGCCAGGCAGGATAAACCCAAGGAGAAATATGCTGAGACACATAGTAATCAAATTGACACAAATTAAAGACAAAGAAAAATTATTAAAAGCAACAAGGGAAAAACAACAAATAAAATACAAGGGAACTCCTATAAGGTTAATTGCTGATTTCTCAGCAGAAATTCTACAAGCCAGAAGGGAGTGGCACGATATATTTAAGTGATGAAACGCAAAAACCTACCACCAATATTACTCTACCTGACAAGGATCTCATTCAGATTCAACAGAGAAATCAAAAGCTTTACAGACAAGCAAAAGCTAAGAGAATTCAGCACAACTAAACCAGCTCTACCACAAATGCTAAAGGAAATTCTCTAAGTGGGAAACACAAGAGAAGAAAAGGACCTACAAAAACAAACCCAAAACAATTAAGAAAATGGTAATAGGAACATACATATTGATAATTACCTTAAATGTGAATGGATTAAATGCTCCAACCAAAAGACACAGGCTCACTGAATGGATAAGAAACAAGACCCGTATATATGCTGTCTACAAGAAACCCATGTCAGACCTAGAGACACAAACAGACTGCAAGTGAGGGGATGGAAAAATGTATTACATGCAAATGTAAATTAAAAGAAAGCTGGAGTACTAATACTCATATCAGATAAAATAGACTTTAAAATAAAGAACGTTACAAGAGGCAAGGAAGGACACTACATAATGATCAAGGGATCAATCCAAGAAGAAGATATAGCAATTCTAAATATATATGCACCCAACATAGGAGCACCACGATACATAAGGCAAATGCTAACAGCTATAAAGAGGAAATCGACAGTAACACACTAATAGTGGAGGACTTTAACACCTCACTTACACCCATGGACAGATCATCCAGACAGAAAATTAATAAGGAAACACAAGCTTTAAATGACACAATAGACCAGACAGATTTAATTGATACTTATAAGACATTCCATCTAAAGACAGCAGATTACACTCAAGTGCACATGGAACATTCTCCAGGATAGATCATATCTTGGGTCACAAATCAACCCTCAGTAAATTTAAGAAAATTGAAATCATATCAAGCATCTTTTCCAACCACAATACTATAAGATTAGAAATCAATAACAGGGAAAAAAACAGAAACACATGGTGGCTAAACAATACGTTACTGAATAACCAAGAGATCACTGAAGAAATCAAAGAGGAAATCAAAATATACCTAAACACAAATGACAATGAAAACACTACGATCCAAAACCTAAGGGATGCAGCAAAAGCAGTTCTAAGAGGGAAGTTTATAGCAATACAATCCTACATCAAGAAACAAGAAAATTCTCAAATAAACAATCTAACCTTACACCTAAAGGAACTAGAGAAAGAAGAACAAACAAAACCCAAAGTTAGTAGAAGGAAATAAATCATAAATATCAGAGCAGAAATAAATGAAATAGAAACAAAGAAAACAATAGCAAAGATCAATGAAACTAAAAGCTGCTTCTTTGAGAAGATAAAGAAAATTGATAAACCTTTAGCCAGACTCATCAAGAAAAAGAGGGAGAGGACTCAAATCAATAAAATTAGAAATGAAAAAGGAGAAGTTACAACAGACACCACGGAAATACAGAAGCATCCTAAGGGACGACTGAAAGCAATTCTATGCCAATAAAATGGACAACCTGGAAAAAATGGACAAATTCTTAGAAAGGTGTAACCTTCCAAGACTAAACCAGGAACTCATAGAAAATATGAACAGACCAATCACAAGTAATGAAATTGAAACTGTGTTTAAAAATCTTCCAACAAACAAAAGTCCAGGACCTGATGGCTTCACAGGTGAATTCTGTCAAACATTTAGAGAGGAGCTAACACCCATCTTTCTCAAACTCTTCCAAAACGTTGCAGAGGAAGGAACACTCCCAGAGTCATTCTATGAGGCCACCATCACCCTGATACCAAAACCAGACAAAGATATACAAAAAAAGAAAATTACCGACCAATATCACTGATGAATATAGATACAAAAATCCTCAACAAAATCTTAGCAAACTAAATCCAACAACACATTAAAAGGATCATACACCACAATCAAGTGGAATTTATCCCAGGGTTGTAAGGATTCTTCAATATTCACAAATCAATCAATGTGATACACCATGTTAACAAACTGAAGGATAAAAACCATATGATCATCTCAATAGATGGAGAAAAAGCTGTTGAAACAGTTCAACACCAATTTATGATAAAAACTTTCTGGAAAGTAGGCATAGAGGGACCTTACCTCAGCATAATAAAGGCCATATATAACAAACCCACAGCAAGCATTGTTCTCAATGGTGAAAAACTGAAAGCATTTCCTCTAAGATCAGGAAGAAGACAAGGATGTCCACTCCCACCCGTATTATTCAACATAGTTTTGGAAATCCTGACCATGGCAATCAGAGAAGAAAAAGAAATAAAAGGAATACAAATTGGAAAAGAAGAAGTAGAGCTGTCACTGTTTGCAGATCATGATACTGTAAGGATTCTTCAATATTCACAAATCAATCAATGTGATACACCATGTTAACAAACTGAAGGATAAAAACCATATGATCATCTCAATAGATGGAGAAAAAGCTGTTGAAACAGTTCAACACCAATTTATGATAAAAACTTTCTGGAAAGTAGGCATAGAGGGACCTTACCTCAGCATAATAAAGGCCATATATAACAAACCCACAGCAAACATTGTTCTCAATGGTGAAAAACTGAAAGCATTTCCTCTAAGATCAGGAAGAAGACAAGGATGTCCACTCCCACCCGTATTATTCAACATAGTTTTGGAAATCCTGACCATGGCAATCAGAGAAGAAAAAGAAATAAAAGGAATACAAATTGGAAAAGGAGAGATATACAATGTTCTTGGATTGGAAGAATGAATATTGTGAAAATGAAT
This sequence comes from Physeter macrocephalus, assembly GCF_002837175.3. Taxonomy (NCBI): domain Eukaryota; kingdom Metazoa; phylum Chordata; class Mammalia; order Artiodactyla; family Physeteridae; genus Physeter; species Physeter macrocephalus. The sequence goes on along the minus strand of NC_041223.1, from coordinate 36,467,386 downwards.
ATACTACCCAAAGCAATCTACAGATTCAGTGCAATCCCTATCAAATTACCAGTGGCATTTTTTTACAGAAATAGAACAAAATATCTTAAAATTTTTATGGAGCCAAGAAAGATCCCAAATCGCCAAAACAATCTTGAGGGAAAAAAACGGAGCTGGAGGAATCAGGTTCCTTGGCTTCAGACTGTACTACAAAGCTACAGTAATCCAGACAATATGGTACTGGCACAACAACAGAAATATAGATCAGTGGAACAAGATAGAAGGCCAAGAGGTAAACCCACGCACCTATGGTCAACTAATCTATGACAAAGGAGGCAAGGATTTACAATGGAGAAAAGGCAGTCTCTTCAATAAGTGGTGCTGAGATAACTGGGCAGGTACATGTAAAAGAATGAAATTAGAACACTCCCTAACACCATACACAGAAATAAACTCAAAATGGATTAATGACCTAAATGTAAGACTGGACACTATATAACTCTTAGAGGGAAACATAGTAAGAACACTTGACATACATCACAGCAAGACCTATTTTGACCCACCTCCTAGAGTAATGGAAATAAAAACAAAAATAATAAATGGGATCTAATGAACTTAAAAGCTTTTGCACAGCAAAGGAAACTATAAACAAGATGAAAAGACAACCCTCAGAATGGGGGAAAATATTTGCAAACAAATCAACAGACATAAGATTAGTCTCCAAAATATATAAACAGCTCTTGCAGCTCAGTATTAAAAGAAACAAGCAACCCAATCCAAAAATGGTCAGAAAAACTAAATAGACATTTCTGCAAAGAAGACATACAGATGGCCAAGAGGCACACAAAAAGCTGCTTAACATCACTAATTATTAGAGAAATGGAAATCAAAACTACAATGAGGTATCACCTCACACCGGTCAGAATGGCCATCATCAAAAAATCTACACAGTAAATGCTGGAGAGGGTGTGGAGTAAAGGGAACCCTCTTGCACTGTTGGTGGAATGTAAATTGATACAGCCACTATGGAGAACAGTACGGAGATTCCTTAAAAAACTAAAAATAGGGCTTCCCTGGTGGCGCAGTGGTTGAGAGTCCGCCTGCTGATGCAGGGGACACGGATTCATGCCCTGGTCTGGGAAGATCCCACATGCTGCGGAGTGGCTCGGCCCGTGAGCCATGGCTGCTGAGCCTGCGCGTCTGGAGCCTGTGCTCCGCAACGGGAGAGGCCACAACAATGAGAGGCCCGCGTACCACAAAAAAAACCTCCAAAAAACTAAAAATAGAATTACCATATGACCCAGCAATCCTACTACTGAGCATATACCCAGAGGAAACCATAATTCAAAAAGACAGATGCACCCCAATGTTTATTGCAGCAGTATTTACAATAGCCAGGTCATAGAATCAACCCATATGCCCATAGACAGACAAACGGATAAGAAGATGTGGTTTATATATACAATGGAATATTACTCAGCCATTATAAGGAATGAAATTGTTCATTTGTAGAGACTTGGTTGGACCTAGAGACTGTCATACAAAGTGAAGTAAGTCAGAAAGAGAAGAACAAGTATCATATATTAACGCATATATGTAGAATCTAGACATATGGTGCAGATAAACCAGTTTGCAAGGGAGAAATAGAGACACAGATGTAGAGAATAAATGTATGGACACCAAGGGGAGAAAGCTTGGAGGCGGGTGGTGGTGGGATGAATTGGGAGATTGGGATTGACATATATACAGTAATATGTATAAGATAGATAACTAATGAAAGAAAGAAAGAGAGAGAGAGAGAGAGAGAGAGAGAGAAAGAGAGAAAGAAAGAAAGAAAGAAAGAAAGAAAAAAAATCACCAGGTCTCTGTGATTTAATCAAGTTATCAGTAATCAAAACTCTTCCTTGGGAACCTAAACATGAGCTGGCATTTTGTGATTTAAAATTAGCTTTTCAGATGCAAACTATTATATACAGAATTGATAAACAAGGTCCTACTGTGTAACACAGGGAACTATATAAAAAAATAAGATAAAATAATTAAATGTTTCATTTTGTATTAGGATATTAAATTTAGGTAACACTATGACAGTTTAATGTAACAAGGTTAGAAAATAGCATATTATAGTGGAAAGAAGTTTAAGTATAAAGTCTGGAGTCATTATTTTTAGCTGTGGCTCTGTTCGCAGTTTACTGTGTGACATTATGCGTACAGACACATTCTTCTCTTGTTAAATCACATAATCTTTATGCTCCCTTCTACACTGTCATTATTCTACTTGGGTTGAACTCACAAGACCAAAACCCTAGATGTTAGTAGAATACTTTAGTTCTAAAAATCTGGGCTGTACGTGGCGGCAAGTAGCCTATCTATGAGTGTGACTTGCATATAAGTATCTTCTCATTGACACATGTATAAAATCTGACTTTTAGATATGGTTTAGGAAATAACAAAGACAAGCATTGTCTTCTTTAAAAGATGACTGCAATTCTACAGATTAATAAAATAATAGGTAAACAACTTCAAACCAATAAATTAGACAGCTTAGGTAAAATGGATAACTTCTGTGGAAAACACAAATTATCAAAGGTCACTCAAGAAGAAAAAGATCATCTGAATAGCCCTGTATCTATTATAGAAGTTGAAATTGTAGTTAATTTTTTTTCCATGAAGAAACTTCAGGTACAGATGACTTCACTGGTGAATTCTACTGAACATTTGAGGAAGAAATATACCAATTCTTCAGAAATACTTCCAAAAATCTAAGAGGAGGGAATACTTTTGAACTTTTTCTATGAGGCCAGAATTACCATGATACCAAAATCCTGGATGTCTTATGACGGTGAATATGAGATCTTGCCAATTTCTGTTAAACATTTGACACTATTCAGAAGAACATTTGCTCTGAAAAAAACAAAGAATCAAGCAATCTAACTTAGCAAAACAGAAATGCAGTAGTGCAATCTGTAATGTTCCATCTGTTATAGGAAGTTTTATTAGGAACTGGCTCTTGAGCAAGCCACTACATGCTACTAGAGATGGAAGCAATTGATAGATGCTTTACTGCATGGCTTTTATTCCCTTTTAGTCAATCCACTATAAACATTCTTGAGGGAAGAGAACTTAGTCCTTAGCTACCAAACCTCTTGAAGTTTTTTCCTATCAGTATTCATAGTGTAAATTCATATTTTCTTGTGTAAGTATATAAGTTATTTAAGTTGTGTAAGTATTTCCAAAACATTGTTAAATAATTACAGTGATCATGAACATGTTTGACTTGTTCCTGATTCTAACAGAAATGCTTCTAGGATTACTATCGATAAACATGATGTTGGCTCTTGGTTTGAAATTATATATATAAAATATGTAATATTTATCTTTTGTAAGTCAAAGATCTATTCTTGACACCTATTCCTTTAATTGTTAGTTCACTTATTCATTCATTCATTGTGGTAAGAACATTTAACATACATGAGATCTACCCTTTTAACAAAATTTTAAGTGTACAATACAGTAATGATAACTTTAGGCATGATGTACAGAAGATCTCTAGAACTTATTCATCTTGCTTAAATGAAAATCATATAACTGGTTAAATAGCAATTCCATATTTCCCCACTCCCTGCCCCTGGCAATTCCACTATTCTGCTCTTTGCTTCTTTGAGTTTGATTCTTTTAGATAACTCATATGAGTGGGATAATACAGTATGCATCCTTATGTGACTGACTTATTTCACCTAGCATAATGTACTCCTGATTTATACATGTTGTTACATATTGCAGGATTTCCTTCTTTTTTAAGGCTGAATAATATTGCATTATATGTATGCTCCACATTTTATTTATGTATCCAGGACCAGATGACTTTACTTGTGAGTTCTACTAAATATTTTTTAAAGTATTAATGCCAATCCTTCCCAGATTCTTCCCAAAAATACTGAAGAGGAGGGAATACTTCCAAACTCATTTTATGAGGCCAGCATTGCTCTGATACCAAAGCCAGATAAAGGCACTACAAAAAAAACTATGTGCCAAAATCCCCAGTGACCATAGGTGCAAAAACTCTCAATAAAATACTAGCAAACTCAATTCAATAACACATTAAAAGGCTCACACATCATGATTTATCCTTGGGATATGAGGATGGGTCCACATGTGCAAATCAATTAATATGATACACCATATTAACAGAATGAAGGATAAGAACCACATGATCATCTCAATAGATGCAGAAAAGCATTTGACAAAATTCAACACACTTACATGACAAAAACCCTCAACAAACTAGGAATGGAAAGATATTACCTCAGCATAGTAAAGGCCTTGTATGAAAAGCCCACAGTTAACATCTTAACACTAAAAAACTAAAGGCTTTTCCTCTAAGATAAGGAACAAGGCAAGGGTGTCCTCTCTGACCACTTTTATTCAACACGGTGCTGGGAGTCCTACCAGAGCAATTAGGCCCTTAAATGTTTTTACACTCCTGTTAAGGATCCAGAATACTGTAATTTTCCATGAAAATATCTTGTGGGTTTAAAAGCTCAGAAATTCTGGAGAGGGTTTGAACCAATTACTGAGAGACCACACTGTGACTCAGCTTTCATATTTCTTTCTCACTAAGGGCATAGGGTCTTGTATGTGGCCCAGAGCTAAAAAGGTTTAGAATATTTTCATAACAGGTGGTTCCTAAAAGAGTTTTTAGGGCCAGTGGAAAGAGTTCTCATCTTTTATCTCCTATGACAATCATCTCTTCAAGGTTCTAGTCCCTAAGATAGTAAATTACTATCATTCTTACACTGGCCAGAATATCGTATCATCCTCTGAAGCAAATACTTTATAATTTAAATCATATGCAAAAAGTTTCACTACCTTTCAACACAACAGGCATCTATTTCCTCTGATTCACTTGTTTTGCTGTTTATTCACCTGTGATCTCTAACTAGGGAGGCATGTAAAGATTTCTAAAAGTAAATGTGGAATTGATTGAATATTTTATTAGTCCTAGCTAGTAAAAATAAAGCAGTTTGAAATAAAACGACTGCATTATCCGGTTCCATGAATTTTATTTTCCTACATAGAAAAGCAAATTTTAGGTACATGCTATTAAGGGAATGGTTGTATTACACCAGCCTGGATATCTTGCAAGGCTCATAATCACATTATAGGTGGCATGTGGAAGGTGAATACTTTCCAGCAGCAACCAGTCCTTTTGAACATCTGTTTCTGAAAAAAAAAAAAAAAAAAAAGTTCTGAAATTAAATATTTCTAGAATCACTTATTTTTATTTTTAACCTGATTTTATTTTAACAATAATATTTGCTTTTAAAATTCAAAACTTGAGAATGTCTTCTCAGTAATACAAGTGATGAGTGACACCCAACTGTATACTGGTTGTAATTACCAGGAAATATTATATTAAGAAATGAAAGGTTTTATGAATCTATGAGTTGCAGTCCAATTTCATTTTCTCAATGTATAAAGGCTAGAATACAAAGAGTCATTTTTAATCAGGCCTTGTCAACTATCTCCTTAAGCTGGGCAAAATATTTAATATGTTGGGAAAAACAGTGGCTCTATATCTAGCACTTTGAAGTTTGAAGCCTTGTTTTGTTGCTTATCAGCAATTTCTGGTAAATCACTTAACCTCTCTAATGCTTAAATTCACTCATTTGCTTGTGGATTACTACCCTGCAAGATAGTTTTAAAAATTATATTAGTATATAAAAATCCTTTGACATAGGGCCTTTTTTGGCCTTGAAAAATGCTATTATTATTTATGTGGCTATAGTATCTGAGGTTGCTTATTCCTTCTTTGGTTTATACCACTCTTGATAGTTTTGGCACCTTTCTACATGAAATGCCAGAGCCAAAAATGACCTTGGAGATTATCTAGTTGCCACTAACTCCCTAATTTTTTTAAAAATATATTTATTGGAGTATAATTGCTTTACAGTGGTGTGTTAATTTCTGCTTTATAACAAAGTGAATCAGCTCTACATATACATATATCCCCATATCTCCTCCCTCTTGTGTCTCCCTCCCACCCTCCCTATCCCACTCCTCTAGGTGGTCACAAAGCACTGAGCTGATCTCCCTGTGCTGTGCGGCTGCTTCCCACTAGCTATCGGTTTTACATTTGGTAGTGTATATAAGTCCATGTCACTCTCTCACTTCATCCCAGCTTACCCTTCCCCCTCCCCGTGTCCTCAAGTCCATTCTGTATGTCTGCATCTCTATCCCTGTCCTGCCCCTACCATTTTTTGTTGTTGTTGTTGTTTTTAGATTCCATATGTGTGTTAGCATATGGTATTAATTTACATTCCCACCAACAGTGCAAGAGGGTTCCCTTTTCTCCACACCCTCTCCAGCATTTACTGTTTGTAGATTTTTTGATGATGGCCATTCTGACTGGTGTGAGGTGATACCTCGTGTAGTTTTGATTTGCATTTCTTTAATGATTAGTGATGTTGTGCATTCTTTCATGTGTTTGTTGGCAATCTATATCTTCTTTGGAGAAATGTCTATTTAGGTCTTATTGAGCTGCATGAGCTTTTTGTAAATTTTGGAGATTAATCCTTTGTCAGTTGCTTCATTTGCAAATATTTTCTCCCAGTCTGAGGGCTATCTTTTCATCTTGTTTATGGTTTCCTTTGCTGTGCAAAAACTTTTAAGTTTCATTTGTTTATTTTTGTCTTTATTTCCATTTCTCTAAGATGTGGGTCAAAAAGGATCTTGCTGTGATTTATGTCATAGAGTGTTCTGCCTATGTTTTCCTCTAAGAGTTTGATAGCATCTGGCCTCACCCTTAGGTCTTTAATCCATTTTGAGTTTATTTTTGTGTATGGTGTTAGGGAGTGTTCTAATTTCATACTTTTACATGTAGCTGTCCAGTTTTCCCAGCACCACTTATTGAAGAGGCTGTCTTTTCTCCACTGTATATCCTCCCCTCCTTTATCAAAGATAAGGTGACCATATGTGTGTGGGTTTATCTCTGGGCGTTCTATCCTGTTCCATTGATCTATATTTCTGTTTTTGTGCCAGTACCATACTGTCTTGATTACTGTAGCCTTGTAATGTAGTCTGAAGTCAGGGAGCCTGATTCCTCCAGCTCCATTTTTCGTTCTCAAGATTGCTTTGGCTATTCGGGGTCTTTTGTGTTTCCATACAAATTGTGAAATTTTTTGTTCTACTTCTGTGAAAAATGCCAGTGGTAGTTTGACAGGGATTGCATTGAATCTGTAGATTGCTTTGGGTAGTAGAGTCATTTTCACAATGTTGATTCTTCCAATCCAAGAACATGGTATATTTCTCCACCTATTTGTATCATCTTTAATTTCTTTCATCAGTGTCTTATAATTTACTGTATACAGGTCTTTTGTCTCCTTAGGTAGGTGTATTCCTAGATATTTTATTCTTTTTGTTGCAATGGTAAATGGGAGTGTTTTCTTAATTTCACTCTCAGATTTTTCATCATTAGTGTATAAGAATGCCAGAGATTTCTGTGCATTAATTTTGTATCCTGCTACTTTACCAAATTCATTGATTAGCTCTAGTAGTTTCCTGGTAGCAACATGGTATATCTCTCCATCTGTTTGAATCATCTTTAATTTCTTTCATCAGTGTCTGATAGTTTTCTGCATACAGGTCTTTTGTCTCCTTAGGTAGGTTTATTCCTAGGTATTTTATTCTTTTTGTTGCAACGGTAAATGGGAGTGTTTCCTTAATTTCAGATTTTTCATCACTAGTGTATAGGAATGCAAGACGTTTTTTGATAGGGATTGCATTGAATCTGTCGATTGCTTTGGGTAGTATAGTCATTGTCACAGTGTTGATTCTTCCAATGCAAGAACATGGTATATCTCTCCATCTGTTTGAATCATCTTTAATTTCTTTCATCAGTGTCTGATAGTTTTCTGCATACAGGTCTTTTGTCTCCTTAGGTAGGTTTATTCCTAGGTATTTCATTCTTTTTGTTGCAACGGTAAATGGGAGTGTTTCCTTAATTTCAGATTTTTCATCACTAGTGTATAGGAATGCAAGACGTTTTTGTGCATTCATTTTGTATCCTGCTACTTTACCAAATTCATTGATTAGCTCTATAGTTTACTGGTAGCATCTTTATGATTCTCTATGTATAGTATCATGTCATTTGCAGTGACAGCTTTATTTCTTCTTTTCCAATTTGGATTCCTTTTATTTCTTTTTCTTCTCTGATTGCTGTGGTGAAAACTTCCAGAACTATGTTGAACAATAGTGGTAAGAGTGGACAACCTTGTCTTGCTCCTGATCTAGTGGAAATGGTTTCAGTTTTTCACCATTGAGAATGATGCTGGCTGTGGGTTTGCCACATATGGCCT
>NC_041223.1:36458553-36458853 GCF_002837175.3 Physeter macrocephalus | reverse complement strand
GGTGTTGAATTTTCTCAAAAGCTTTTTCTGCATCTATTGAGATGCTCATATGGTTTTTCTCCTTCAGTTTGTTAATATGATGTATCACATTGATTGATTTGCATATATTGAAGAATCCTCGTATTCCTGGGATAAACCCCATTTGATCGTGGTGTATGATCCTTTTCATGTACTGTTGGATTCTGTTTGCTACTATTTTGTTGAGGATTTTTGCATCTATGTTCATCAGTGATTTTGGCCTGTAGTTTTTTTTCTTTGTGACATCTTTGTCTGGTTTTGGTATCAGGTTGATGGTGGCCT
>NC_041223.1:36434653-36457753 GCF_002837175.3 Physeter macrocephalus | reverse complement strand
TGCGGTACGCGGGCCTCTCACTGTTGTGGCCTCTCCCATTGCGGAGCACAGGCTCCGGACGCGCAGGCTCAGCGGCCACGGCTCACAGGCCCAGCCACAACGTGGCATGTGGGATCCTCCCAGACAGGGGCACAAACCCACGCCCCCTGCATCAGCAGGCAGCCTCTTAACCACTGAGCCACCAGGAAAGCCCTGTATTTAATTTTTGATAGTTTGATTAATATGTGTGTTGGCATGTTTGTCCTTGGATTTATCCTGTATGGGACTCTGCGCTTCCTGGACTGGATTAACTATTTCCTTTCCCATATTAGGGAAGTTTTCAACTATAATCTCTTCAAATATTTTTTCAGTCCCTTTCTTTTTCTCTTCTTCTTCTGGGACCCCTATAATTTAAATGTTGGTGTGTTAAATGTTGTCCCAGAGGTCTCTGAGACTGTCCTCAGTTCTTTTCATTCTTTTTTCTTTATTCTGCTCTGCAGTAGTTATTTTCACTCTTTTATCTTCCAGGTTACTTATCTGTTCTTCTGCCTCAGTTATTCTGCTATTGATTCCTTCTAGAGAATTTTTAATTTCATTTCTTTTGTTGTTCATCATTGTTTGCTCTTTAGTTCTTAGTTCTTGTAGGTCCTTGTTAAACATTTCTTATATTTTCTCCATTCTATTTCCAAGATTTTGGATCATCTTTACTATCATTACTCTGAATTCTTTTTCATGTAGACTGCTTATTTTCTCTTCATTTGTTTGGTCTGGTTGGTTTTTACCTTGCTCCTTCGTCTGCTGTGTGTTTCTCTGTCTTCTCATTTTGCTTAACTTACTGTGTTTGGTCTCTCCTTTATGCAGCCTGCTGATTTGTAGTTCCTGTTGTTTTTGGTGTCTGCCCTCAGTGGCTAAGGTTGTTTCAGTGGGTTTTGTAGGCTTCCTGGTGGAGGGAACTAGTGCCTTTTTTCTGGTGGATGAGGCTGGATCTTGTCTTTCTGGTGGGCAGGTGTACATCGGTGGTGGGTTTTGTGGTGTCTGTGACCTTAGTATGATTTTAGGCAGCCTCTCTGCTAATGGGTGGGATATGTTCCTGTCTTGCTAGTTGTTTGGCATATGGTGTCCAGCACTGTAGCTTGCTGGTCGTTGAGTGGAGCTGGGTCTTAACATTGAGATGGAGATCTCTGGGAGAACTTTCGCTCTTTGATATTACGTGGAGCTGGGATGTCTCTGGTGGACCAATGTCCTGAACTCCACTCTCCCACTTCTGAGGCACAGGCCTGACACCCGGCCGTAGCACCAAGACACTGTCAACCACATGGCTCAGAAGTAAAGGGAGAAAAAAGGAAAGAAAGAAGGAATAAAATAAAATAAAGTTATTAAAATAAAAAATATTTATTAAAAATAAAAGGTAATAAAAAAACAAAAGAAAGAAGAAAGAAAGAAGGCAACCAAACCAAAACACATATCCACCAATGATAACAAGCACTAAAAACTATAGAAAAAAACAAAAACAAAACAAAACAACACAAACAAAAAGACAGACAGACAGAACCCTAGGACAGATAGTAAAAGCAAAGCTAAACAGACAATATCACACAAAGAAACATACACTTACACACTCACAAAAACAGAATAAGAGAAAAAAATATATATATCATTGCTCCCAAAGTCCACTGCCTCAATTTTGAGATGATTCATTGTCTATTCTGGTATTCTACAGATGCAGGGTACATCAAGTTGATTGTGGAGATTTAATCCACTGCTCCTGAGGCTGCTGGGAGAGATTTCCCTTTCTCTTCTTTGTTCGCACAGCTCCTGGGGTTCAGCTTTGGATTTGACCCCACCTCTGCATGTAAGTCGCCTGATGGCATATGTTCTTTGCTCAGACAGAACGCAGTTAAATTAACAGCTGAATAGGGGGCTCTGGCTCACTGAGGCTAGGGGGAGGGTGGGGTACAGGTTTCGGGGCGAGCCGGCGGAGGCAGAGGTTGGCATGATGTTGCAACAGCCTGAGGCATGCCATGTGATCTCCTGGGGAAGTTGTCCCTGGGTCACGTGACCCTGGCAGTGGGGGGCTGCACAGGCTCCCTGGAGGGGAGGTGTGGATAGTGACCTGTGTTTGCACACAGGCTTCTTGGTGGCTGCAGCAGCAGCCTTAGTGTTTCATGCCTGTCTCTGGTGTACGCACTGATAGCTGTGGCTTGCGTCCATCTCTGGAGCTTGTCTAGATGGTGTTGTGAATCCCCTCTCCTTGCATACCCTGAAACAATTGTCTCTTGCCTCTTAGGCAGTTCCAGACTCTTTCCCGGACTCCCTCCCAGCTAGCTGTGGCACACTAGCCCCCTTCAGGCTGTGTTCACACAGCCAACCCCAGTCCTCCCCCTGGGATCTGACGTCCGAAGCCCTAGCCTCAGCTCCCAGCTCCCACCCACCCCAGCGGGTGAGCAGACAAGCCTCTTGGGCTGATGAGTGCTGGTTGGCACTGATCCTCTGTGCGGGAATCTCTCCGCTTTGCCCTCTGCCCCACTGTTGCTGCGCTCTCCTCCGTGGCTCCGAAGCTTCCCCTCTGCCACTCCTCAGTCTCTGCCAGTGAAGAGGCTTCCTAGTGTGTGGAAACTTTTCCTCCTTCACAGCTCCCTCCCAGAGGTGCAGGTCCTGTCCCTATTCTTTTGTCTCTGTTTTTTCTTTTTTCTTTTGCCCTACCCAGGTACATAGGGAGTTTCTTGCCTTTTGGGAAGTCTGAGTTCTTCTGCCAGCGTTCAGTAGGTGTTCTGTAGGAGTTGTTCCACATGTAGGTGTATTTCTGATGTATTTGTGGGGAGGAAGGTGATCTCCACGACTTACTCTTCCACCATCTTGAAGGCCTCCTAACCCCCTAATTTTATAGATAAAAGGACATTGTCATCATGATGTTAAGAGCTATCCAAGGTCACATAGTGAATTAGCAGTACAGCTAGTACCAGAACTCAAATCCCTGGCTCTAATTTCTGTTTTGTCTACATTACTGCCAGTAAAATGTTCTACTTTACCTATAGAAGTAAAAAACAAATAAACAAAGAAAAAGACACACACACACACACACACACACACACACACACACACAAACAAAACAACAAAACATGTGATTAACTTCTTCCCATCAGAACTTATACTTTTCCTATCTGGTAAAATCATGTTCAGGTCACCCAGTAGGGACAGTTGGCTCTTAACTGGAGGATAGTTTGACATTTGTTTATTTGTCTGTCTTGTGCATTGTAGTCAATTGCAGCTTTGTGATGATTTCCCAGTGTTATTTTTTCTTAAAATATTAAGTTGGAAGAATTTAAACTACCATGCAATATGAAGGTCAGCATGTCCTTTAGCTTTCTACTGAAAAGTTCTAAAAGTTTTTCTATTAATATTAGTGATGATCTATTTTTGTGTGTGTGTGTGTGTGTGGTATGCGGGCCTTCCTCTGTTGTGGCCTCTCCCGTCGCGGAGCACAGGCTCTGGACGCGCAGGCTCAGCGGCCATGGCCCACGGGCACAGCCGCTCCGCGGCATGTGGGATCCTCCCATACCGGGGCACTAACCCGGTTCCCCTGAATCGGCAGGCGGACGCGCAACCACTGCGCCACCAGGGAAGCCCGATCTATTTTTTTATAACTCCATTTTGACTCAAGATTATGAGAAAATCGGTGCTTTTGTCCAAAATGTCTAGCATGGCTCATCTGGAGGCAATATTTCTATCACTGTGTATTTGATTTCACGAAATTCATTCTGCATTGACAATACAGTTTGAATGTCTTTTTACTTGAGAAATCACATTATATGTTACTTTGAGGATTGAAAAATGCTTTCATTAGAACCCTATTTCTGATTTCCAAAGACCTTGCAATTCTGATTTGGGATTGTGTGTAAGATTTCCCATCTGCGTTTTCTTATACTGCAGCACTGACAGTATCTCAGTTTGAGAAAAGATCAGTGCACTTGAACCTCTTCTGAAGGAGACATTTCATAAGTTAGATAATCTTTTCTCATTCTTAAAGACAGCTGCATTGAGAGATTGATTGTAGCTGTTCTTATATATCTATCTGTGTGATCAGTAGAACCAGAGTTCTGGAAGTATCTAAAACCATATGGGTAAAAGAGGGTAAGCGAAACCTTACCAGTTTAAATGGGTGGCTCTTCTAAATCAGTTCTCTGTATATGGGAAGCAAGAAAAGGAACTATACTGAATTAAAAACCAAAGAAGTTTACTAGAGAAATAAAAGCCAAAAATATAGTATTACGAGGTTCCAAACATGAGGACAACTGGGACTTAAAGAACATTCAAGCCTATCTTCAATAGTCTGGGCCACATTTTGCCCACTAACCTTGATTTTGCCAACATTCTGTGTCTCTAATGCATTATTGAACAAACTCTAGTTGTCCCTTAAGTTGTGCACAGTGTCAGTATAAAATTTGCTTACTTCCCTAAAAGAATCACTGATAGAATTAAAAACTATCTTTCTTGGTAACTATTAAGAGCATGAATAAATGGCAAAATTGTATATTATCACAACCAAAATAGGTTTCCATGGGAACAAATAGAAAAGGAGCTTGATAAAATGAAAAAAATTATTAATGGTTTTTCTTTAATGTTCAACTTTTAGTCCCTGAGCTGATGACATAGTACGTTTATATGAGAAAATTTACGATAGATTATTGAACCATTTTTAAGAATTCTCTGCTGGCAAATAATACATTAATCTCATTTAATTCTCATACACTACTCAGTGTGAAGTACTATTATTCCATTTTACAAATAAAGAAACAGACTTGAAGAGGTTAAATGACTTGCTCAATTTTGCATTTACAATTTGAGCAAAGTCTAATGGAATCTACAGCCTGAAGTGTAAAGGTTTGAATTGTATGTGTGAAGAAAATAATTGTGTAGCACATCTGTAGTAGCACAGTTGACCCTTGAAAAACATGAAGGTTAGGAGCACCAACCCCCCAACTCCCACATTCAAAAATACATCTATTACTTTTGATTCTCCAGAAACTTAACATTAGTAGCTTACTATTGACCAGTAGCCTTACAGATAACATAAACAGTCAATTAACACATATTTTGCATGTCATATGTATTATATACTGTATTCTCACATTGAAGTAAGCTAGAGAAAAGGAAATGTTATTAAGAAAATCATAAGGAAGAGAAAATACTTTTACAGTGCTGTGCTGTACTTATCAATACTGTAAGTTTACATTATCTGTTTACAAGATGAATTGTCTGTCAGTACCTACATCAGCATTGTTTTATATGATACAAAACACTTAGATGTTATATGTATTACTGACACTAGACATCAAAAATGAAAAAATAAGATGAAAATTTATAATGACATGCATTGATAATGCAGAAGCAGCAATACGATTGCTTCATGGTAGTCTAGCCTATATACTAATAAATGAATCGTTATAAAATTTTTATGGCATAAATTATTACAGTCATGTTCATAATACAGTATTGGAAACATTGTTACATTAAAAAAACCCAGCTTACCTGTGATAATAGGCTGATATGCAGTTTCTCCAAATATGAGAGAGAGAGGCATAGGGTTTGGTAATGTAATTTTTTGAAAGCAAAGTTATAAAAGAGTGAGAAAACCAACACATTATTGAATCTATATTAAACACCACTCAACTTATACCTTTGTAAGGATAGGTTATCCACTTCGATACGTCTTGCACACGATGTTCTACACATGAATACTTAAGTGAGGAGGAGGAGGAGGAGGAGGAGGAGGATGGTACAAAAACATCTCAGCCAGTTCTTGCCATACAGTTATTTGACTTTCACATAAAGACGCTCACACACATACATAACAGATAAGTTTATTAACTATGGCATGATGATTCCTTACTATTCATTAAGTGGAAGTGGATCATCATAAAGGTCTTCATCCTCATTGTCTTCACGTTAAGTAAGCTGAGGAGGAGGAGGGAGAGGAGTGGTTGGTCTTGCTGTCCCAAGGATGGCAGGAGGTGTAAGAGAAGGAGGAAGGGGAGGCAGGAGGGACAGGCACACTCTGTGTGACTTTATGGAGATACAGCTGATGTTTTTGTTTTTTCATTTCTCTAAAAATGTTTTCATGCAGTTCCAATTCTTCTTCCACTTTTGCTTTAGTTTCAGCCCCCATATCATAGAATGGCCCATGTTGTAAAAGAAGGCTCTGAAGAATTAGAACCTTTTTGCCAGATTGTCTAATGTCAGATTGTCTGGCACTTGTTGGGAAGCACTCATCTCCATCAACCTGTCATTTTTGTGTTTTTTGTTACTTTTTTTGTTTTTGTTTATGGCCATGCCATGCTGTTTGCAAGATCTTAGTTCCCTGACTAGGGACTGAACCCAGGCCATGGCAGTGAAAGCACTGAGTCCTAACCACGGGACCACCAGGGAAGTCCCTCAAGCTGTCTTCTGTTACATCTTCTGGTGTGGTGTCTATTAGCTCTTGAATTTCTCCAAAATCCATATCTTGAAACGCTTCAACCCCACCTTTTTTTTGCCTTATCCACAATCTCTTTCATGATTTCTTTGACTGGCTCTGTCATAAATCCTGTGAAGTCATGCATAACATCTGGACACAGTTTTCTCCAGCAGGAATTTATTGTTTTGAGCTTGATAGCTTTCACAGCTTTTTCTGTAACAACAATGGTAACTTCAATAGTGT
Organism: Physeter macrocephalus; assembly: GCF_002837175.3. NCBI lineage: Eukaryota > Metazoa > Chordata > Mammalia > Artiodactyla > Physeteridae > Physeter > Physeter macrocephalus. The sequence goes on along the minus strand of NC_041223.1, from coordinate 36,451,077 downwards.
AATCCTTCCAGGCTGGCATGGTGGTCTCTCTATTAGGGTTCTCTTCCACAACATTGACAATCCTTTCTATAGAGTACTGGGTGTAATGAGCCTTAAATCTCCTTATGACCCCCAGACTAGAGGCTGAATTAGAGACATTGTGTTTGGAGGGGAGGTAGACAACTTTGATGCCTTCGGTATTGAACTCAATTGAACTCATGGGATTCTGCATGGCCAGGGGCATTGTCCAATATCAAAAGTACTTTAAAAAGCAGTTTCCTACTGACAAAGTACTTCCTGGCTTCAGTGACAAAGCATTGATGGAACCAATCCAGAAAAAGGGTTCTCATTGTCCAGGTCTTCTTGTGAAACCAAAAGACTGGCAGCTGGTATTTATTCTTTCCCTTCAAGGCTCAGTGTTAGCAGCTTTATAGATAAGGGCTGTCCTGATCATAAAACTGACTGTATTTGCACAAAACTGTAGAGTCAGCCTAGAATCACCCTTCCTGCTTTAAATCCTGGTGCTCACTTCTCTTTCTTACTAATAAATGTCTGTTGTAGCATTTCTTTTTCCCCAGAATAGGGCATTTTTGTCTGCATTAAAAAGCTGTTCAGGCAGATATCCTTTCTCCTTAATGATTTTCTTAATGGCATCTGGGAACTCATCTGCTGCCTCTTGGTCAGTAGCACCTACTTTTATTGTTATCTTGACATTTTTTAAGCCAAACTTCTTTCTAAAATTATCAAATCATTTTTGCTGGCATTAAATTCTCCAGTTTTAGATCCTTCACCTTCCTTTTGCTTTAAGTCTTCATATAATATCTTTGCTTTTTCTCAAATCATATTAGAGACTATAGGTATGCCTTTCCTATAGCAATCCTGCTCCCACATAAAAGCTGCATTTTCAATACAAGGTAAAAAAGTATTTTGCAAAAAGTACAAGGTTTTTGCACTTGCTGACATAGCTACAGAGACAGCTTCACAAACTTCCTTTTCTTTTTTTTACAATGGTCCCTATGCTGGATTCATTTATCTTGAAATGGCAGGCAACCAAAGTTGTAGACCTCGATCTATGGTACATATCAAGCAATTCAGCTTATGTCATGACTGCTTCTTGGGAGCACTTCCAGCATCGCTGGTGGCACTTCATTTGGGTCCCATGGTGTTATTTAAGGCTTACAGTATTTCACTAAACACAATGAAAATTATGCAAGAACTGCAAGAGATCAGTTTTTACTGTGATACATAATTTACTGGAGAGATGAACTGCTCATGCTGAGATGATTATCATCACGCAGCATTTTAAGTGAATACTCGCAACACTTAGCTCACTGCAATAGCAACAGGAGGTGGCTACAAAATTACTATAGTAGTACCATGTGTACTACAGTTAACTTTATGCAGTTTTGATTTAATATTATATCTTTACACTTTTTTTACATTTCTCTTAACTGTAAATGGCACCATGTATGGTCTGTAAGTGTTTGTGTAAGTTTTGATAAATCTTAACTTTTTATAATAGATTTGTGTATATTTTATGGTAATAAATGATAAAATAGACTAGTTTCTACATATATTTTTATGCACTCACGACATACCTATATTTTTCTTATTTTTTCCAATATGTCTAGGCTATGCAGTTCATCTGTGAGCTTTTTCAAATCGTCACAAATCTCCAAAAATTTTTTTCAATATATTTATTGAAAAAATTCAGTGAATAAGTGGACCCACATAGTTCAAACCCATGTTGTTCAAGGGTCAACTGTAGTTTTAGGGAACTTTTTAAACAATAACATTTAAAAGATGTTTCAAAATTAATTCCCCCAAATCGTCTTTTGATTCTGCATGTCCCTTTTGCTTTCTTTCATAGCTAAGTTTCTAGATTCTAGAAAGAGTCCTTGCCGGTGGTGTTTATACTTCCTCACCTCCTGTTTACTCCTCAGATCACTGCCATCTGGCTTTTGCTTTCACCATTGCTTGAAGCTGCTTAGTCTACAGATGAACAATGACCATTAATTGCTTAATTCTACAGGTCCTTTTCAATTCTTGCCTTACTTGACCCAGCCAGAACTTAACCCTCTTAATACAAACTTCCCCTGGCTTCACCAGGCTGTGGATGCCAGTTGGTCATGTTTCCAGGAATAACCTATATTTCATTTTTCTACATCCAGCTCTTCCATTGTAGGGACAGCTTCTCCCTAACTCCCTTTACTTGGGGAGGGGAGTTTACTCAGTCAAACTGTCGGACAAGTAGTTAGTAGAAGTGGCCAATCTGAGTGAATTGGTGATTTCCCTGGGATTACTAAATAATAAAGTAGGAAGAGAAATACCCATATTTTGTCTAAGTCATTAAACTGGAAGAAGAACCTAGGTCTGCCAGAAGCCATCTGTCTCCACCCCCTTCCAAACAGAATGTACACACACAAACACACAAATCCATGCATATAATTGTAGTACATGGAGGAAACCATTTGAAGATAAAGAAATGAAGCCCTATAGAGACAGCTGAAACTAGGGTTGGAGAAAAAGAAATGTGCTCTGAAAGCAGTATATGAGTCCCCGAATCTTTTCCTAGTTTGTGAGCTACAGAGGCCATGTTGCTTAAGCTTGCTGCAGTTGGGTTTCTGTCATTTGCATTTTTAAGAGACTTGACTTCCTTACCTACTGCTCACTGCTACTGGTGTCCTCCTTGGACCCTTGATATCTGTGTGAAGATGATATAATCAAATGTCCCACAGCCATGCTATAATTTGTGAAGTTGGAGCATCTTCTTGGCTCTTTCTCACTTTGTTATCTGGGCATGAAAAGCAGCCCAGCTGGTCTTCTATGTTTCAGAGTTCCTAATGAAAACTCCTTTGGCTTCTGCAGCTGCCTCTCTCTTGACAGGGTGCATATGTGAAGAAAGGCCTCTCTTCTTTAGCCAAAATCTCTTGGATAAACTTTCTCATGTCCCTTTCTACCAGCTCCTCAGACAATCCTGCATACGTTTGAGTCCTGGCCCTGCTGCAGGCAGTGTACTCTTTCTTCCTTGGAACAACTGTCCCTTGGTTTATGTGTCACACTTCTTTAGTTTTATCTCTTTGCTCTCTGGTTCTCCTTGCCCGTTTTCACTATAGGCTGTTCTTCCTCTACTTTCCCTTTAAAGGTGGTTGTCCTAGGGCTCTGAGTCTTTAATCCATTTCTATTCCTACTTGACCTCCTATCGAGGCAACCCCATTCTACCCTATGTCATCAGATAGTAACTCTAAACAAATAACTTTACACTTCTTATCTACAACACCAATCTCTGTCCTGGGCTCCAGACCCTCACATGTACCAACTTGCTACATACATATCATACCTGGGTAGTCCATGAGTATCTTGATTCTACCTCATTAAAAGCGACCTCATCATCTTCATCTTCTTTCCCCTGAAATTCTCTCTCCCACTAGTAGTCATTATCATTCATCTGTTTGCCCTGCCCCAGAAACATTAAGGGGCACCTCTGTGTTTTCTTTTCCCCTCTAGATTGTACTCTATCAGTCTCTAAAATGTGTCCTTTTATTTCCCAAATATTCTTCAGCATATTAAGAAAGGCAAGTGGTATGGGAGAAAGGGAACACAGACCTCCTTTACATTTTCAAATCCCATTTTCTGGATTGGTTTTCTTTTTATCAAGGGTTTATATTTGGATCTTAATTCCTCTCAGGTTTTTGCTATAATACATAATCTTCCACTTGTTACATGAGAACACTATAATTTTAAGAAGTATCTTCCAGATTCCATCATTTTATTTTTACCCTTTTTTTTCTTAACATCCTGAGAAAACTTTCCTAATGCTTTTCCTAACTGCTTATACAACCACTTAATATATAGCTTTCAATGTCTTAAAAATAAGTACTCTTCGGGCCAAACTGACCTCCCACCATGCACTGATGACATGGGTGTGAACCAGAGGCCCATCCCGAGCGTACATGTAAGGGTTAGTGGTGGTTATAGTTCTCTTCTTATCCTCCTACCTAACCCCACTCCCCCTCCTTACCACCGTTTTTATAAGATAAAAAGATAGGGCAAAGAAAAACCAGTTTATTATTTAACTTTATTATTTAAAAAAAAGTTTTTTACCTACACAGACATACAGAGAAAAGGAATTCCAGGGCAGCAAGGAAAACGTTCGAGGAAATAAAAATATTCTTTTCGTTTATGATACTTAATTTCACCATTTTGGTTTATGAGGTACGGTCTTGTGGTCTTATGAACAGCGGGCAGGGAATCGTAAAGCTTTCTTAACTTATACTGGTCAGGACAACTAACTATGTGGGTGGCCATGGGCAAATTGCTTGATACCCCCATTTCACTTACCTCATGACTTCCAGTAGACATAGGGATCGTTAATTTGAGTGACAGTTCAGCTAAATAAATAATGCACTAAAGTTTAGTTGGGAATCTAAGAAATTCTGATTTCTTTAGAATCATAATATATTTAATTTGTTATTGATAGGTCACCTCAAATACCACAAAATGAATGGGAAGATGAACACTATGCAAGTACTCATTAAAAACATCCCCAGATGTTGGGGGCAAAGTCCCTAGCATTAAATGCCTTTTCTGTTGTAGAAAACTTTTATTTCAGAGAATGTACGTGGACTTGCATGTTTCTTAAATTTACTGGATGCCATAGTTTTCTTGGGCTGTTTAACCAAGCTTGATTTTCTCAGTCCACCATTTCTGAGGGCAAAATATGACTGCTCAATAAAATAAGCATATCTTCTAAAGCCAGATGAGTGCCTTCCAGCAAGTACATTAACATTCAATGTGTTATATTTTACCAGAGGTGAAACATTTATACTCTAAATTTCTTTACCCCAGGGAACAAGAGAATACCAAAAATTTCAACCACCATACATAGCTTGGTAATAAGATCATTGGGTCAAATAGAGCCAGCCTCAGTTTGCACTACTGTTGCATACACGTATTACAAGTATGTCTAATGGACTTCTCCCTTGTGATTATGACTACTTTTTAAATTTCATTACTTCAGTATTGTATTTGTTTTCTCTCTACCATGCCCTATATTTTTCTCATATTTATTGGGATATACTTCATTGAAGTCTCTGATTTCAGATTATTTGACCTCAAATATGGAATCCTGGATTTTTGAATATTTTGAATTGTGTAGTTGATATAAGTAAGCACTATTTTTATTTGGTGAATATATAGAAATGGAATTACTGGGTCTTATGTTAGGCACATTTTGCTATAAAGCTGCCAAACAGTTTTCCAAGTGGATGAACCAATTTGAAATTTCCATCAGAAGCATTTGAGAGTTCAAATTACTCCACATCGTCACTACAATTGGTATAGTCATTTTAATTTTAGCACTATGATGAATATGTAATAGTATTAAATTTTGGTATTAACCTGCATTTCCTAGGTGACTAACAATATTGAACATATTTTCTTATCCTTGTTGGTAATTTGGATATACTAGTTTGTGAAGTTCCTGTTGAAGTCTCCTTGCCACTTTTCTATTGTATTGTGTGTTTTTACTTATATATTTACATTCATTCTATATGTATATGTGTATATATATATGATTATTTTGTCAGATATATATTGCAAATATGTTCTCCCAGTATATGGCTTGTGGTTTTACTATGTCATTGGTGACTTTTAATAAATAGAAGATTTTATTTATATAAGTTTACTATCTCAATCTTTTCTTTTATGGTGAGTGCAATTTATATCCTGTTTAAGAAGTGGTTGCACACCTTAATGTCATAACAATAGTCTTCTTTGTTTTCTCCTAGAAGCCTTATTGTTTTACCTTTCACATTCAGATTTTGATGGTTCTTGGTTAAATTTTTATATATGATATTACATAGGGATTAAGGTTAATTTCTTTTCCTATGGACCCAGAACCACTTATTGAAAAGATAATCCTTTACACTGAATTGCAGTAGGGTTTTATCCAAACCAGGTTAGTATTTTTGAGTGAGTCTGTTTCTGGACTCTCTAATTTGTTCCATTGGTTTACTTAGCTATTATTGTGCTAATTCATTACTGTCATTATTTTTAGCTTTACAATAACTTTTGATATTTAGTAGTATAATTTTTGCAGTTTAGTTTTTCTTGTTCAGTATTGCCTTGGCTATATTAAGTCTTTACATTTCCATTTCCATTTTAGAATAAAGGGTCAATTTGCACAAAATAATCTGCTGGGATTTTGAAAGGGATTACTTAATTTGGGAGGCAATTGGCATTTTATCAATATTGAGTCTTCCAATCAATGTATATAGTATTTCCCTCCAGTTATTTTTGTCTTTATTTTCTCTCACCAATATTTTATAGTTCTCAACTAGAAGGTCTTGCAATGTTTTTATATATGTGTTCCTAAGTAGTGGATGTTTTAGATATTATTGTAAATGGTGTTGTTTTTCTATTAAATTATATCTTCCAATTATTTCTAGTATAGAGAAATATAGTCAATTGTCATATTTTGGCCTTGTTTCTAGTGACTTTGCTTTTAATAGTTTGTAGATTCTTCTGGATTTTCTACAGACATAATCAAATCATCTCTGAGTAATGACTTCCATTTCTATGTCTTCTTTCCTGCCTTATTGAACCGGTTAGGGCTTCCAGTAAAATGTTGAATAGAAGCACTGATAATTGATATTGTTTCCTTACCCCTGTTCAGTTGCCTTCAAATTTTAATATTTACTGTATTTTTTCTGGATCCCTCATCAGATTAGTAAAGTACACTTCTATTTCTAATCAGTGAAGTTTTTTAAAAAATCACAAATAGGTATAGAACTTTATCAAATGCTTTTTACTGAATCTATTGAGATCATCATATGGTTCTTTCATTAACAAGTATAGAATTTAATACATTATTTTTCCACATCTATTAAGATTGTCATAAGGTTTTTCTGTTTTACCCCTTAATATGGTGAATAACTGACTTTTAAAATTAAGACTTTATTTTCTTAGAGCAGTTTTAGGTTTACAACAAAATTTAGAGGAAGGTACAGAGATTTCCCTTATATCCCGTGGTACCCCACATACATAGCCTTCCGCATTGTCAACATTACCCACCAAAATGTACATATTTTACCAAGGATGAACCTACATTGACACATCATAATCACCCAAATTCCATAGTTTGCCTTAGGGTTCACTTTTGGTGTTGCATATTTTATGGGATTGGACAAATGTATGATGACATATATCTATCATTATAATACCATAGAGAGTATTTTCACAGTCCTAAAAATGCTCTGTCCTCTGCTGTTCATCTCTCCCACCCCACCTCCCCTTGACCCCTGGCAACCACTGATCTTTTTATTGTCTCCATAGTTTTTGCCTTTTCCGAAATGTCATATAGTTGGAATTATACAGTATATAGCCATTGCAGATTGGCTTCTTTCACTTATTAATATGCATTTATGGATCCTTCATGTTTTTTCATGACTTGATAGCACATCTCTTTTTGTCCCTTTAGTTGTAACATTTTTTATTGAGTTACAATTTACATACCATAAAATTCACCCATTACAAGTGTACAGTTTGATAATTTCTAGTAAACTTATGCAGTTGTTCAACCATTCCCACAATCCAGTTTCAGAGCACATTTATTGCTTGAAAAAAATTCCCTTGATCCCAATTGCTGAGTATTGCTATTTTATTTTATTTTTTTCTTCCAGTTTTGAGATATAATTGATATACAGCACTGTATAAGTTTAAGGAGTACAGCACAAATATTTGACTTACATATATTGTGAAATGATTACCATAATAAATGATTAAACAATAAGTTTAGTGAACATCCATCATCTCATATAGATACAAAAGAAAAGAAAAGAAAAAAATATTTTTTCACTGTGAAGAGAACTCTTAGGGTTTACTCTTTCAACAACTTTCATATATAATGTACAACAGTGTTAATTATATTTATCATCTTGTAATTACATTTTTAGTATTCATTTTTCTTATAACTAGAACTTTGTACCTTTTTGACCACTTTCATCCAATTTCCCCTACCTGTACCCCCTGCCTCTGGTAATCACAAATCTAACCTCTTTTTCTATGATTTCATTTGTTTGTTCATTTAAAGTATAATTGACCTACCACACTATGTTAGTTCCTGGTGCACAACATAATGATTCTATAGATCTGTCAAAAATCATCATATTGGGAATGTTGAAGCCTTACCAAGAGTTCTAGGCAAAAGCAAGAGTAGGATGCCTGCTATCATTGCTCTATTAAATATTTCAATGTAGGTCCCTAGGCCAAATAATAAGAAAAGAAAAACAAAAACAAAAAAATAGGAAAGTTTATTGGAAAATAAGAGAAAAGAGTTATTATTTGGTGATGATGATATAAAGAGCTTACAGACAAATGTTGAGAACTAATAAGAGAATTAAATGAGATTTCTGTACATATACAGAAGACCAACATTTAATAAAATCATCAGAATTCCTAAACACTAGTAATGACTAATTCGAAAATGTTATAGATATAGTACTCACATAGCAACAAAACCTCTAAGTACTTTCTAGAAAAAATGTAATTATTGAGTACATTAAAGAAAATCTGAGCAATTGGAGAGCCATATTATGTTCACACACAAATTGGAAGACTCAATATTCTAAAGATGTGAGTTCCTTCCATATTAATTATAAACTAAATGTAATTTCACTCAGATCACAAAAGTATTTTTGTGGGGGAAGGGGAGGATTTGATAAGTTCCTCTTAAAAATTTATAAAATAGAGCTAAAGATGAAGAATAACTAAGGCAATTTTTAAAAAGAAGAAATAGATCAGGATAATTTGTGAGAAACATCAAGGGTTTTTGTAAGGTTTTCATAATTAAGAAAGTGAGCTATTGGTACAGGAGTAAACATTAAAACCAATGGAAAAGGAAAGAGAAACAAACAAATACTTCATGGTAAGTTAATTTATGACTGAAGAGAAACTACAAATAAGTGGTAAGAGGATGAACCTATTCAATCAATGATGCTGGGAAAACTAATTTTTCAAAAGTAAAAAAAAATAAAAGTACACCTCTATCTTAACAATACACAAAATATCAATTCCACATTATTTAAAAGTAAATTTGAAAATCAAAGTATTAAAATTTAAGACGAACTCAAGGATAATACCTTTATAGTACTGGGTTTGGACCTATAGGTCCATAATTAAACATCTATTTTCCTGTAATTGAATACTATACATCAGTTAGAAAACACAAAAAGCATGAAGAGGGTCAGGCTCATGGGCTAGGAGATGCTAGTAGCTCTGTATGACTGCTATATCCCTCCATTTATTAAGAACCACTTCTATGCCATTTCAAAGATTTTTAAAATTTTCTCCATGAGGATTTTTGCTGTATTAATTTGTAGATGGTTTATTGTTTTGTTGCATCTGATAGTGGCATCTTAGTTTTTATTATATTTTCTAGGTGGTTACTGCGAGTGGAGGGGAATATTTATATTTGTGGGTTGATTAATATTTGTGAGTTTTCTTTTACCCAGAAAACTGGTTAAGTGATCTGCACCGAGTCTCTGTTTATTCCTTTGGATTTCACAAAACCAATTTTGGCTTATATTTGTGTCATAATATTTATTATTATTTTAATTGCTGTGTTTGTGGATATTTTCTAGTGTTTCATTTTGTATTTTGTTAATTTGAATTCTCTCTTTTATTCTCTTTATTCCTGAAGTGCATTCTTTAGCAGTTTTTGGTGATCATAATTAATAACAAGCATAGTCTTTACTGAAAACATCTTAATTTTATCTTCAATAGTAATTGACAATTATGATATGGTTGTAGAATTCAAGGTTGACAGGTATTTTCCACCAGTGTTATAAAGCTATTTTTCTGTTGTCTTTGACTCTCTACTGTTTCTGTAAAAAGCTGGTTATGAATTTAAATATTATTTTATATATAATCTTTATTTTATCTCAGTATTGTTTTAACACCTATTTTTGGTTTTCAGTAATTTCATTACAATGTGTCTAGAAAGGAACTCAGTTTTATTTATGCAATATAGGACTTGTGCTCCTTCTTGAAACTGTGCTATTATCTCATTATATATTTTCTCTCCTATCATTTATCTCTTTTCTCCTTCTATAAATTCTATTAGAAGTAAGCTGATCCTTTCATCTTATGTTCCATACCTCTTAAATTCTTCTTTGTGTTTACTGTCTCTTAATCTTTCTGTACTTGTTCTGTGTAATTTCCTCAGAATTGTTTCTTCCAGTTTATTAATCCTTTTTCCAATTATGTCGACTCTGCTATTTATTTTTAAATTTCAGTGGCCATATCTTTCTTTTGTAGGGCTTTCTTTGTCCTTTTCACATCTCTTTGTTCCTATTTCTGAGTTCTGTACATGTGCTTTCTTTTACAATTCCTTTATTTATCTTTGTTCAAAACACATTTTAAATAAGTGAGGCAGATTAATAGATAAAAATTTTCGGTCACAAATGGGTCATATGTATGAAATGTACAGTGTGGGGAGTATAGTCAATAATTATGTAATATCTTTGTATGGTGACAGATGATGACTAGACCTATTGTGGTGACCATTTTGAAATGTACAGAAATATCAAATCACTATGTTGGGTACCAACTAACAGTGTTGTAGGTCAATTATACTTCAAAAGCAAGCAAACAAACAAAGAAACAAATAAACTCAGAGAAAAAGAGATGAGATTTGTGGTTAACAGAGGACATGTGTGGGAAAGGGGAGTTAGATAAAGGCAGTCAAAAGGTACAAACTTCCAGTTATAAGGTAAAGTAGTACTAAGGATATAATGTGCAACATAATAAATATAATTAACACTGCTGTACATTATAAATGAAAGCCGTTAAGAGTAAGTCTTAAGAATTCTTATAAGGAAAATTTTTTTTCTATTTCTTTAACATTGTACATATATATGAGATGATGGATGTTTAAGAAGCCTATTGTGATAATCATTCCATGATATATGTAAGTCAAATCATTATGTTGTAGAGTATAAACTTATCAGGGCTGTATGCCAATTGTATCTCAATAAAACTGGAAAAACAAAACACATTTTATAATATCTAACTGATTATTTTGCCATCTCAAGTTCTTGAATTTTTTTTTTTAAGCTTTTTTTTTTTTTTTTTTTCTCGTTATGCGGGCCTCTCACTGTTGTGGCCTCTCCCGTTGCGGAGCGCAGGCTCCGGACGCGCAGGCTCAGCGGCCATGGCTCACGGGCCCAGCCGCTCCGCGGCATGTGGGATCCTCCCGGACCGGGGCACGAACCCGCGTCCCCTGCATCAGCAGGCGGATTCTCAACCCCTGCGCCACCAGGGAAGCCCTCAAGTTCTTGAATTTTTAATCCTCTTTGTTGCTTTTTTTTTTCTTCTGTTACTCTAGCTCATTATCACATGTTTGTTTTCTTATGCATTTTGTGATTTTTAATTGTGGACTTATGTTCACTGTGACTTTATCAATGGGAATTGTGTGTGACCTGAATTAATGGTTTATCACTCTGAAGTGGCTTCACATTCTGCCACGTGCCTCAGTGTTATTATGAGCCCAAAATAAATTTAAAAATTCATTTCTTGACTTAAGGTTTTCCAGATCATAAAGAGATTATAATTTAAACTTCAAGTTAACATGGGGCACATGTACAGAATTCTCAGAGAAGCTTTTATTTTTATTACTTTTTAATTTTATTTTGGCCATCCAAAGTTATGACAGAAACACCTACCTCAATATCTCTCAGTGGTGGTGAGCACAATTTCTCTGGTCCATCCTTATACCAAGGACATGTCCCTTTGAGGGTCCTGCCTTTATTCATGTGTTCCAACTCCTCCCTCAGGGGGGTACAATGTCTCTTCTCCTCTTCACATGTAAACTTTACAACCAATAGCTTTGGGTTAGAAATACTGACTACCACCCCCATGTTAACCCTCTCACCTACATTTCACCACCTTGTATTATAGAAATCACAGATGTAGCTGACTTCTACTGTGTTCAGTTCCTCCTTTTCTGTTTTTCCTTTTAGCCTAGGTATTCCCCTTTAGTTCTTGAAAACTCAGCAAAATAATTATAATACTTTTATATTATTATTTTTTGCACTTCTATATATTTTTAGCAGGAGAACTTTAGGCATACCTCTGTCTTGCCATAACTGGAGGTTAGGGATTTCTGTCATACTTTTTCTCTAATATTGTTTAACCTCAGTTGCTTTTATATCTGTCACAGTGTCACATTTCTTCACTCTCAAACTTTTTGACTTTGATTATTCTTTCTGCTACTTCTGAATTTTTTCTCTTTGGCTTCTGTCTTGGTTTATATTTTCCTTTGTGTTTTAGAATGATTTGTTCCCTCAAAGACAAAGATTAGGGAGATATTTTCCAAATTCTTGTACCATCTTCAAAAATACAGATTTTTTTTAACTTAACACATGGTTGTCTGGAATCTTGTACAGGAATTAAAACAGTATATATCTGCAGTGCATAGGACCAGTACTTTGATTTCAATACTTTCATGACTCTATAAGGGATTATAGATCTTTGTGATTCTTTCTGGAAACACCCCCTGACAATCTGTGGTGGCTGAATGGTTAACTTATTTGGCTTCTGCAGCTGGGCATTTAGTTTGTCAAGGATTCCTAGTGATACTAGCTTTAAGTTAACTGGTCTATTTCCTTCTTGATTCTTGATATTATCTGTGAATGTTTTTTAGGTATATAAGTATTTAAGGCATTTACCTTGTTTCCTTTTTGAGGAATCATCTTCAAAATTAGACCATCATTATCACAAAATTTGATTTTTTATTGTGGACCATTTTTTTAAAAGTCTTTACTGAATTTGTTACCATATTGCTTCTGTTTTATGTTTTTGTTTTTTTGGCCTGAGGCATGTGGGACCTTATCTCCCCGAGCAGGGATCGAACATGCACCCCCTGCACTGGAAGGCAAAGTCTTAACCACTGTACCACCAGGGAAGTTCCCCAAAATGTTATTTTTTAAAAGATGTGAACAGGAATGCCAACAAACAAACAAATCCCCCCAAAACTGTCTCCTGTTTACCTTTTTTTTTTTTTCCTGTTTACCTTTAATGCCTCTCATAGGCTATCCAGCTCTGTGGTCTGGTTGGACTATTCATAATAATTCAGTACTTTAGAATGATGCAACATAACTGAGCTTTAATAGTTCTTTAAAATGGCTGTACAGAGTGCTTCACTAAGAGGCAAAGACTTCTGATTTTGGGGACTTACGGTTAAATTCAATATCACATGCTTTTGAGTTGCCTATAAAGGCAATTCAATAATAGGTAACCAAATGATATAAAATTGAGTGCAAATATGATTTTCATATGAAGTACTCACTTTCATAATGGCACAAGGTAAAGCTGCTTATACTGATGAAAAGGCAGTATAAGAATAAAAAACATTTATTTCAAAGGTGGAAAAAATGATTTTATCTTGAATGTCTACACTTGACGTAAAAAAAACGTGTAATGAGAATGTTAAAAGGCAACACAATATGTGTTCTGGAGCTTGTGTTAAAAAGTGCTGTAACTAGTCTCATGTCCCTGGTAAAACCCTCCCTGATGATTGCTATAAAATCTCCCCAAAGTTGTTCTGATTGAAAGTGTTACTTCATCTCATGTTTTCTTTTTATAGACAAAACAATATGAGCTTAATACAGTATATGGTGAACATTAATTATAGAGTAGTACATTATTTTAAGTTTCTGTAACATCCTAAATTTGTTTTTGTTTCCGTTATTGTTGATGTTTTAAAGTGTGTGAGTGATCATGATTATGATGCTGCCTCAATCAACGTCGGGCCTTTGGTAAAGGATATAAAACTGGCTTATTGTTTTATTGGGAAAATTGGATTCAATATATACAGTTTGTATTTAGAAAGACTTTACAAGGGACATGACTGATTATATATGAACGCTCTCTTGTTCTTACTCAAGTTAATTTCAAAAGATTTAATTATTCAGATGGAGGTTTTAGAAAAACGTTGATCAAAACTGGTTTTTTAAAAAAGTTTGGCTTTAACAGGGGTAAGCTTCAGTGATATAGAAAACTCATCTAGATGTTAAATACTTATTTCTCTGGAATACTTAGATGAGTGAAGAAGTACTTTAATTCTGCAGGGAATAAAACCAAAAAACAAGAAACTATTTCTTAAAATGAATTCCTATATATAAGGATGAGGGGAAAACAGGTCATAGAAAATGCAGCCTTCAGTGGTCCCATTCTTAGTTATTATGTTGCTTTTGAGGCTGTGCAGTGAGAAACTATGTCGAACAAACACATTTAATTTTTCTTCACATGAACAAACAGAATGCTAAATAATTAAACCTCTGTGGTGAGCCTAGCACACTGATCAAATTCCACATCAACTTTTCAAGTTAGAGCCTTTCCCAAACAATTTCTATTGAGCGAAATAGTCAAGGTAAGGAAAATTTCCTCATCAGCTTGCCTGAAGCATATTGAAGCAGCAGTAACAGACAGGATCGTACCAGCCCTTTCACTGTGTAAATCCAAGCTGGAGTGCAGAGAACATCAAAGGGGTCAAAGGGATGGTCGAGGTTTTGTGTCCCAACTTGTCTCTGTTCTCTCAGTGGTAGCTGATCCCATCTGTCTCCAAGAGCTGAGTATAGCTTGTCCTGTTGTAAGTATTGTTCACAAGTCACCTAAGTAAAGATTAAAATTGTGGCTCTTTTCCCACATGTTCAGTCTGGTGTTAAAATGGAAAAACAGACATGTACTTGTACCAGCAAAGAGTCATAAATAATATTACTCTGTAATGCAGAATAACAAATTATTTAAAGGTATCAATATTTGAAACATTTTATCATATTTTCTCACCTTTTGAAGATTTTAGAGATTTAGATACCTGAATTGGGTTAATAATAGCTACTCTGAGGGGTGGTTGTGATGCTAGAGATTTCATAAACCTACAGAAAATGTTTAGTTCAGTGACTGACGAGGGATAAGTAATAGTTGTGAATCAACATCATTATCTTCCAGCCACAATGAAATTCATTATTTGAAGAAAGGCACTCTCAATGGAAGAGGATGTATTCTCACCGCTTTACCTATTTTCTAATTCTTTTTTGAGCATAAAGATGACCGCTTCCGTATTCTGAGCCAAGTGCCACATATCAAGATTTGTTGTAATCATTTACATTGATGATGTTGTGTCAGGTGTCTTATGATATAATTTCTCAAACCTGAGGAGTTAGAGATTTAACAAGAAAACAGTAATATTTAAAATTAGGCCACAACTGGTTCTTAATTCTTAGGCTTAGTTTTAGGGGAAGCCAGAGTTAAGGTACTTTAATGTCTTCCTGAGATATATGCTATTCTAAGCGAGCTCTAGATGATTGACTTAAAGCATACAGGCGGTGTCTAGTGTGAATTAAACTATGTCTATATACATCATTTTTCCTTCTGACTTATTTATAATTATTGAGTATACTTTACTGTTTTGACCACAACCCAAGAGTTGATTGACATGGGCATTTAAAATATTTTTCAAAATTAAATAAAACGGTTGAGTTAAGTGGCTTTTATGCTCTGTGAGCACTTCAGCTTTGTTCATTATAGTAAATGGGGGAAGTACAAGTCATTTGATTGCTCTTTAACCTTTCATTATATTGACAATCTGTTATTGCCTAGCATCAGTTCCATTCTTCTCAGAAGGTGGCTTGGCATTTTTGTGGTATTTTCAATCTAGGGAGATAAATCTGCATCTCCATCTGGGATGACCAGATGAGGCTCCCTTCAGAGCCAATTAACACTTTACCAATGGGGTCACCTCAGCACAGTATGAGGTGCTTTGCACCTCCAGGGCTACCATAAACTGTCTCCACAATGCCTCCAGATGCTCCAGGACTGGAAACCAATCAATCTTTTACATAAGTGGTTAGCACACCTACCCCAGGGTCCTAGGAAGACACACAGCAATGACACTGAAAGATGTATATGGCTCTACAAGCCAGAGCCTTTTGAATTTTCTTTTGTTAGCCTCTTCCTGTACTTAAATAGACTGAGAAGGATGTTCATGACCCACGGAAAGCAAACTAGGCCTGGTAGGCAAGGCACAAGCCCCACTCCTGTTCAATTTTATAGTCACACATATTGTTATAACTTCTTTACAAGCTTGACTAGAAAATTCTCAGTTGTGACCATTGAAAAGCCATAAATCAATGTGAAAAGCCTTCCAGTGTTCAGGTCGGGATAAGAGTTACAGGTCTTGGGGCTTCCCTGGTGGCGCAGTGGTTGCGCGTCCGCCTGCCGATGCAGGGGAACCGGGTTCGCGCCCCGGTCTGGGAGGATCCCACATGCCGCGGAGCGGCTGGGCCCGTGAGCCATGGCCGCTGGGCCTGCGCGTCCGGAGCCTGTGCTCCGCAACGGGAGAGGCCACAACAGAGGGAGGCCTGCATACCACCAAAAAAAAAAAA
>NC_041223.1:36361170-36433925 GCF_002837175.3 Physeter macrocephalus | reverse complement strand
AAAAAAAAAAAAAAAAAAAAAAAGAAAGAAATAAAAGAGTTACAGGTCACACTTGTTAAGATGCTTATGGCGTGGCCGTGCTAGCTCCGATACCACTCGAGGCAGCTGGGGGCATCTCTTTGTGGTATCCTGGCTGTATCTGAGATATGTGGTTATTTCTGTAGGAATCCAGACTTAATGCAAAGATTGCTGAGGCTTTTCTGCACAGGCGTCTCATTTATTGAAGCAATTCCCTTTAACTCTGCGTTAGCTGGGAAAGAATGCAAATTAAATATTCTTTAGTAGGGAGGCTGGGAGGGGTGACAAGTGAAGGGGGAAAAAAAGGCATGGGTGAGCGCAGTGGAGGTACAGAGTTCCCTCAGGTGGCTGGCTAACTAGCTCGGCTTTTGTATAGATACTGCCTGCCTGTGGGATGGAGCAAAGAGACGGAAGAATGACAGTCTGGAGGAAGAAAGAAAGACAGTAATTACAAGATGCGTGCGATTAGCGCGGTAGCCAGAGAAATTAAGCCACAGGTCCTAGGAATCTTCCCTTCTGTATGGTACCTGCAGAGGGGGAGAAAAGCCCTGGCTACAGAGTTCAGTGGGAATCCACTCCCTGCCAGCTCAGCTTGATTGCTTTCTGGGTTACCTACTGTGGAAGTTCAGCAGCTCGACCTTCCTTTCAGCAAAGCTATATTGTCCTGCCCCGAAAAAAAAGCAGATTAAGAATTTACAGGGATCCCTCCATCACTGGCCTCTGACAGGAACATTCAGGGAGCTGATTTTTCATGGTTCAATTTGCCTGGGGCCAAGATTCTTATCGAAATGTATTCTGGTAGTGTAAAGTGCCATTTCAGATTTCAGAAATATCTAAATTCCCATTAAACTTTCTCATTTCTTTCCCCATCATCCTTTTGTTTTAGTAGGTGGCATTCTTCCTGAACTACTTTATTATTATTGTATCTCTTTGAAGAATATGTACATTTGAGTTCAGGTTTCTGGTGAGCAGTAAATCATGTCAGTTAAGAAGTTTATAATTATTTTGTAGAGAGGTAAATTGTATTCTAACTGTCTTGAGTCTGAGATAGTCCCAGCTATTATTCAGATCATACTTCAGTTGTTTAATTTGATTTAAATGCTTGAATTAAAAGCTATAGGTTGGCAGAATAATTGAACAACAGTTTTTTGTTAAAACAAAAGCTATTTAATTTTATCAAACAAGGAAGAAATAAAAGCTACTCAATGTCTTCTTAGGTTAAAGCATTTTTGAGAGCTGTTTCAGATGGGAGATGGGAAGTGTTAGATTTTGTGCCAGGGATTATGTTAGGCCTCTGTATGTATATTATCTCAGATAGTTCTGGTTAGGTCACAGTACTGCTATCCTTTCTTTTTTGCATCTTTTGATTATCAGAGACTTGATATCAACCACTTTAGCATCTCTAATTTTATTAATATTTATGGTAAAATTTTGAGGTTATGCTGGTAAATGACATGATTGTACTATAGTTGTTCTTAGCACTTCCAAGACAGAAGAGATTCTTTATTGCTGTAAGATTTGCTAACAGGGCAAGTAAGAATCTGGAAATCATGTTTACTAGAGACGAGAAAGCTTAGCAGATGGGCTGTAATGATTTTCCAGGAGGAGGAAATGAAACGTCTTTGTCTCCTATTCATATTGGTGCCACCTGGCATAGTTAGATCCAGAGCAGAGGCCCTCAGTAGCTGGCTCAGCAACAATGCTGCTGACTATGATTTTTGACATAATAATTTTGATACGTTGTATTTTGTTATGTGTTTTGCATCCTCAAAATAAGTAGTTTGAGATTTACTCCTTGGAGCCCATTCTTTAAAAATATTCAATATAAAACACATATATGATCTTGTTCTACATAAGCTTACCTCATTCCAGAGGGATTTACATTATGTTCTGACCTATTATAAGATCTTTAAAGGTAGACCTTGATCCTTTTAATAATGAGATTCTGGTGATGTTGAGTCTAGGAAGTGTACTTCAGAAAAGCAGAGTTATGGTTCCATTGACCATCTGTCATAGCACCTTATCTATTTCACTTTCACTTTCCTTCTCATAATCTGTAGAAGTATGTACAGGGGAGGAAGATTGATGTACTGTTCAATATCTCTGAATGAATTTATTTTAGATTTATTTATTAATGGTTTAGGGTGATTTCAAATGAAAAATATGCATTCTTCATTTGAATTATTTTGCAATATTCATTGATAATATATCTGAAGAATCCAATGGGTAGTCTCAATAAGTGACTCTCATTTTTTTGTAACCAAGATCTGTCAATAGGTCAGGCTACCCTTCCTCACATTACACTCTAGCAGGTAAAGGTTCCATGACATTACTCTTGAGACTTAAAATTTTTTAGTTTTCCTTTCTTGATATTATTAAGAGAGAATTTTAGTTTAAAGCACCAAAACCAGCAGCTGTAGCATTCTTCTAGTAAAGAATGCTTAAATGTGTGGGTGCGTTGGGGAGTCTAGAATATAAAAGGACAGAAGGAGATTTGAAAGTGCAAGTCAGGTGGTGATACATCTCATTAAGAAGACAAAATAAATAGGGTGATGAAAAAGACTAAAGTGGCTTGTTCATTGTTATATCTGATGCTAACGAATCATGTTGAGAAAATTGTACCAAAAAATCATGCTAGAAAAAGTTATAAAACATGATCATTTAGCCAGAACAACGAAAAAAAGTTTACTGAAATGCTGCCAAGGCCGAAGGATGGATGAATATCAGCTATGTTGAGCTGCAGAATAATGTCAAAGTAAGTGCTGAGTGTGTTGTGATGTTACCAGTGTACAGCAGAGTGTGCTAGCATTATTAGAACAAAACTACCCAGTAAGCTCAAGTCTGTTTTAATGTAATAGTCAAGAGAAGAAAAAGAGCCAAGGGAGAAAAGGACAAATAAGGAAACTGGCTGTTGATAGCTTGCACGCACTTGTAAGCCATAAAGGACTTTTTGAAGTTCTAACAGAAACAGTCCCTGTGGAACAATGATAACAGGAGAAACAGACATTGATGTGTAAATGACATCATCACCCGAAGCCACTTTCACTCAAACCAGAGTCTCGGATCATACTGGGGTTCAAAGGGACTCTAATCTTACCCTGTTCATTTTTTTTCCTCCTAAGTTCTTGCCAGAAATGAAGGAAACACGGAGAGGCTTGTTCATGTCAGCTTTTCTGACTTGACCTGGAAACTGAGAGCCATGTAACTGGGCAAGGGCTGCCTAGAGTTCACAGATTTTAGGATCAAGTTTGTGAAGACATTGGTTTAGATTTAGATAAGAACAATAGTTGAAATTAGTGTTATATAAGCTTGAACAACTATCTTAAGAGATGTCTGATACTTTGAGAGAAATATGAAGTTGTATCAACAATTTATAAATAAATGTGAATTTATCATAATGTTGCTAGAATTTTCTGTGAAAGGAAAAAAAAGCTGCTTCTCCTGCCCTGGAAAATCTATCTTTTCTCTTTCTGAATAATTTAGTGCTATACCATTTGATAATTTATAGTATATACTAATCACCATTTTCCCACTTGTAACTGGACGATAAACTTGGTTAGCAACAAGAGGAGGGTACCTCTACTTTCTGAGTCATTGATTGGAATTCCTAGGGATCATCATCTTCTGAAGAACTGGATATTAACGATCGTTTAATCTAACTTTACATGTAGTATAAATAACCTGGTTACACACTGAGAGTGGTGCATAAATCAAGAGTTAAGAAGCCCAGCACAGGAGAATTAACATTGAAAGGATGAATCAAACAATGGTGTTTGTCAAAAGTTATCTCCTTTAATAAGAGCCATAGATTTGAAATGTCCCTAAATTCAAATGACAAAGCCCTTTCTCAGTATAAAGTGTTTATATAGCACAAGCTAATTAGTATTAGAAATATCTGCTTTATTTCCTTTTCTCTGCAGCTTAGACATCTATCTGGGAGGGGGCTGAGAACATCAAGTGTTCCTTTCAATGTAAGCAATAAGTAGTTCACTTCCTGTACTCTCCATGAACTTTGTAATGGTTAAACGGAGCTATATTCAACATGAACTTGTGAATACCTCTCTTTCAATTTTCTTTGGCTATGACTGAAACAATATAAAATAAAAACGGTTTAACTTTCTGTCCTAACACTATAACAGGTTCTTAAGTAGAATGGTACTATTAATCAGATGTGATAATTCATTATCATAAGTTAAATGAGAACATTGTCACTGAAGAATGTTGCATTGGGTTTGTGTTATTACATATTCCTCAGCTGTTAAAATATTATATGATAGTTGTGGAAGTCTTTAGTAAAACTTCTTACAGTAATTATTCAAATATCAGGCTGGCTTTAGTTTATCCAGTGAGAGTCTCTGGGGGGCTGTCTTCAGTTATATTTCGAAAAAGAGGTTGCCCTGTAAGTGAATGTGTTTGTATATGCTAATTTGAAATGGGTATATGTTTGGCCAGGATTCAAGCTGGCAATTAGACAATAAGTTAAATGCAAGGCTCAAGGTTTGTATGTAACAACTGGAGAAAAAGGGAAGTTAGATGTTAGTATGTAGTTATTGGAGTTAGCTAGCTTTGATCAGCCACAAAGAAGTGACGCCTGTAAACATGCTCTCTCCCTTCTACCACTGAAGCCTTTGCCCTCTACTCTGTGCTCTCTTAGCTGTTGTATAATTTTTTTGTATTCTTTTCCTTAATAAACCTGTCCAAGATAACTCTACTTCTGTCTTCCCACTGGGTCTCCTTTGCTCACCCTTCTTCATCCACATTCTGCCAAATTTAACCTGTAAAATATTCCTTGAATCCCCATTCAATCTACATTTCTTCTTTCATTGCCTTAATTCAGGTCTCAATCACATGTTCCTCCTTGGTTTAGGCAAAGTAAATTGAGCCTGGTCTCCCTGCCTTCAGTTTGTTTACTATACAACTGACAAAATGTTCTGTCTCAGCTGTTCTTATCACTTTCCTTCCTAAGGTGGTTCTGCATTGCCTAGAAGATAAAATCTAGCCACTATTATGATGTTTCTAGACCCTCTTTCAGGGCCTAGACAGTTAACTTCAATAAGTGAAGTGGACTGAGTATAAGAAGTAGGGATGCTAGGAACTATGGCAATCCGAAGTATACAAGTTCCCCGTGAAGCATTTGAATATATTTGTGTTAGAGCAGTACATCTTCAGGGCAAGGCTGGCTCAGGATTACCAATTTGTGACCTGTGCTAGTAACACCAAATTGCTTGTGATTGCCTGCTTCCACCATGGTGTTTTCTCCTACCGTGATGCATTTGCTCATGCTATCTCCCTTGTGGATAATGCTCATACACAGTATGTTCCCCCTGGCTCACTGCACCTTCTCAGGTTAACCATTTGTCATTATTTAAGAGTTAGATCAAGTAGTCATCTCCTTCAAAAATCCATACATGGTCCCTGTTTATTTCCTACAAGTTTCCATATAATTTTCTATTTCACTTACTGTATTTATTTTAATTAAGTGCCTGCCTCTCTCACTGTACCATAATTTCAGTATTCTTCGTGAATAGTGGAGAGCCAGGTATGTAGTAAGTACTCAGCAAAAGCTTCATGATTGTGCTGAGTTGAATAGAGCTATGGTTCAATGCCTTGGCTTAGCCTTTGGGTCTATGGCTATGGAAGTCCATGGAAATCTCAGGGAGTCATTTGACACCAGTCAGGGAGAGAAAATGGCAAATCCTGTCTTATTAATCTTCCTACCCCTGGAATCTAGAATCACATCCATCATGCTGCAGAAGGAAGAAGGATGAAAGGGAGAAAGAAAAAAAAGAAGGAAGAAAAAGATTTATTTTCTTAATCAAGAAGTGCTGTGGAGGAAGGGAAGAAAGGAGGGAGGCAGGGAGATAACTTGAACTGAAGTAAAGAATAGAAACAAAGCCTGTTTTAGAAGAATGAGGACTTTTGAGATAGCCACCCAAGAAGAGGGCTGGGCTGAGAACAGGTTGAGGACTGAGAATTCAGAAAGTATTGAGCTGCTCTGAATGACATTTTATTCCCCATCAAGACATAAATGGATGGTTTCTGACTAACTTCTTTAACACAGTCTCTCCTAGAGTAGAATGTGTACTCAGATATATTTTCTTCATGGGATAACTCATTTTGATTTACTCCCACCTTTACTTTAAAGGATGATATGTGAGAGAAGAAAGGGGATATTGTCAAAACACACAAAGTTTATGAAGGGGTTCACAGCATTTGGTAAAGGAGTGACAGTGAAGAGAGGTCATCTAAATGTGGCATTTCACCCCAGGAGCACTGCTTGTTTGCCTGGTCATCCCCTGCCATCAACCAGGATCACACTTAAAATGTCCCTGAGAGATATGCTGTACGGTCACCCTTGATAAATGCAAAGTTCTTAGCAACATACCACTGTTTAAGAATGTAACTTTAAAATTTGAAGGCCCTATATCTGTTTACTCAATGTAAGAGCAGGAGGAGACTTAATATGTGATATGATATTTCTGGCTTGAGCAGAGTGATTAAACCAGTCTGTCTGCAAAACCACAACAAACAGTGTGTGTTCACTGTTATGGCAAACACTATGAGAATGAACAAGACAGAAAGCACCTAAAAGGCCTTGGAAGAAAAGTAAATACGAAAGATAAGCATCTTCCTATTTTCTTATAACCCATTTTCACAGGGCTGCCAAGTGACTCTACTGTTTGCCTCACACCAGGGGTGTGTCAATGATGTATTTTCACAAGTGCTAAAGTACTGAGATAAAAAGTGTAGTGTGAGTGTCAAAGGTGGACTAAAACACAAAGTTCCACTACTTGCCAGTGTTCACGGAAGAGAAATAGTTTTCCTTTGTAATGACAAAGGATATCCTTGTCTCCAAGTCAGCTACCTTACAAATCAGGAAGCTGTTCTAAAGGAGGCCCTAGATTAGAGCTGACATGGCCTGGTGGTGGGTGAGGGATGTTATCCTGGTACAGATGATAACGTATTGTATAATCCTGAGGTTTTCAGTCAGCCCTTGCAGCATGGCTACCTTTGCCAATCTAGAGCTGGAACACATTCTTAAGTGAACTCTCTTCAGCATATAAATGTGATTTTCCTTTCTACCTCCAACTACACCCAAGACCTTAGATTTGAATAACTAAGAGAACCCTAAGCTAGCCAAATTCACTTTGATAGCTAGAATAGACAAGTCTGGCAGTTCTATTTTTACTTTAGCAAACAATAAGCCAGTTAAATATAGTCAGAAAGTACAATAAACAGAAAACATTACTGTTATGAGTTAAAACTCACAGTAAAATGTGTCCACTATTTAAATGTTCAGAATTTCTGTAGAATTATAAGATACGGATACATTAAAAATTGTAACTTTAGGTCAATAAGGGAATAAAACACATACGGAAAACTCTCAGAATTCAGAAGCATACAAGAACAACTAATCCACTGACTGTGAATGTTATCTAAAGGGGTTAAAAGAAATCAGACTTCCCTGTGGGTTGTGCATGGGGTATACATTATGTGCTGTCATTAAAGTATTTTTTTCTCTGGTAAGCAAGCATTCCCTGCTGGGACATCTCTTTGGTTTGGTGGGAGTCTGGAGTTATACATGAAGTGTGTGTTATCAGCTAGAAATTAGTCCACATAAAAATTTAATGGTATTGTCCTAGCTATTTTTCAATTAGTGCATGTGTTTTATTCACATGACTTGGATTATTGACGACATGAATTATAACTCTGTGGTAAAACATGATCAGAGGTTTTTTTTTTCCTCTGCTATAATCTTATGACTGATGAGAAACTCTGAACAACAACAGAAAATGCATAATTAAAATAAGTTAAGCCTTACTTTTGGCAATAACCATGAGATTCTGAATTATCTCATGTTGGCTGGTTTAAGGCTTTTACTTGGATTACCTTGGAAACTGTGTATAGTGTTCAATCACTACACCTTCCTTTTTTTTTGCCACCAGTCCCCTGTGTTTAAATCCATCAGTGTCATGGAGCAGTGGGGCTTTAAAAAGTATTTGGAAGGGCACCAAACCTGAATGTTTTGAGAGCACTAACCAAGATACACACACAGGACTGAACGTATTTTCACAGAAATTGAAACAGATTTTTTTTTTTTTCTGAGAACATTATTAAAGAAAACCCGGGATACTTACAGAGGATGGTGGAACCAGTCAATGTGCAGAGCTGTTTTTGCTTAATTATATCCATATCTTTCTTCAAGGCTTCTGAAATACAGTAATCACTGAAAGGCCCTAGCGATCTCTTCTGTGGTGTGAGATATTTATTTTCTCTTTTTGTAAGACAAACTATGATTGTTTCTTTTGTTGGATATGTATTTTTAAAGAGAACTAAACATGTGAATTTTGAAAATGTAATTGGGTAATCCGTCTGTCTATGGTTATGCTGGAATCAGACTCAAGACTTAGTTACATTTGTGTCACTCTGTTCTATTCTAATTCATACTTTTTTTCAGCGTTTTTATATCAGATATCTCTACATGCAATATAAATTTTATAACAGATCTTTCATTTGTTTTACATTTCTCTGAGTGCTTTAAGACTACTGAATGTTCTCCAACAACTTCAACTTTATCTAAAAATAACTTTAGGCAAATTCATGTTTCTTAGTTTTCCACAAATCAAATGAATAATGTCTGGATATATGGATTTTTCTTTCAGGATTCCTTCTGTGAAGAGTCTGATTAATTAAAAGGGAATCCTCCAGAGGTGTATAATTCCAATAGCTCTCTCAGCACGGCATATATTGATCTATTTAACATCTTCCTTCTGTATAACCCAGAACAAAGATTTTTAATTTCTCTGGTAGAATAGCATCAATCAATGCCACAGTTAGAAACTTATCAAATGAATTCATAGACAGATGCAGATCTGATATGGTTTATGGTGAAGTATTTTTAAATTGATCAAATCAAACCTATCATCTCTGAATCTTTGAGTAGACATATGCTCTTTTTCTTTTTGAATTATTTTCAATGACGAGAAAGTGTGTGTGCATATGTTTTGTGTTAGACATATTTAGATATTGGGAGGGCAATGTATTACTCTTCCTTTTTTTTTTCGTTCTATTTCCTTTGAGAAATTAATTTCATAAAAGTGCACAAAATAATATAAGAAACACGCTACACTTACTGCCCCAAGTTATCAATTATGTGTTTTTTTGGTTCAGATGAAAAGTTTCAATTTCCTAAAATATGGATTTTATAAGCATTAATTAACAATAAATGGATTTTTACTTTTTCATCTTTCATTTCCTTAATTTTCAATATTGGAATTTACTGAGAGATCTAGTTGAGTCTACAATGGAAATCCTGCTAGTTTTCTGCAAAGAAAATTCAATAAAGTTGATAATGTTGGTAGATCTGGGAGCACTCAGTTGGAAAGTACCCCAGAGGGCCTTTAATTTGGAAAGTTTAGCACTTTGGCATAGAAGGAAATGTAAATCAGTTTGCATGCTGCCACATTTCCTCGCCATAGTTTTATTTCTCTTTCACATATTTTGTTATTCTTCTGGGAAGTAAAATTTCCTTAGATTGCTTCATTTTACTTTTTCTAAGGAGTCCATGTCTATCTCTTTAAAATATTGTAAAAAGTGCTGGAATAAAAATGCTACATTTTAATCCTTCGTAAAATGAGTAATTCTCAGAGTAAGGTGGTGGGAAACTAGTTTGAATTAGTCACAAAGTAAGAATGTATGAGACTACTGGTCCAAGTCAAATTTCATTGTTCTCTATTTGGAAGAGGAGTGGAGTTATTTTGCCAACTTTCAAATACAGTTCACTCAAAAATTGTCTGCTCTAAGTTTGGAGCACATCTCAGAATTAGTTTGGCTCAACTTAGCTATGGGACTTTGGTTTGCTTTTATTTTCAATTCTCTTGGTAGTTCTGAAGGCACGAATAAATTTCACAGAGGAATCTTGTTTGCACATTGTAAACCACCTTTTCTACCAAAAAAAAAATGTAATTGTGTGATTTATGTTTTCCTGGAAAGGAGTAAACTAAAGATAACTGAAATTCAAAAAAAGTTATAGAAATACATTTTCTCTTTAATGTGACAGCTTTCATAAAGAAGTGTTCATTTCCTTTTTGCAATGTAACAGTGGTTTTTATCTTATACAGAATGACAAAGATAACTCAAACTCTGTTTCATCTTCACTAATTTAAGCATTTAGATGCATATTATTATCACTTATATTCACAACTGGCTGTACTGCTGCTTCTGCTATTGCTGCAGCTGGCATTTACATTGAAGTGAGTTGAAATGGATAGGAGAACATTCTTTCCAGTTTGGATGCACAGGAATGAAAGTGCCCTTTGGTTCCTTCTCTTTAATTTTGTCGTCTGTCACAGGGCTTCTTTGCATGATTAGATCTCTCCCATCCTTTTCTCAAGGCAGGTGGTTTCCTATTATTCAACAAAACTGAAGGAAAACCTAATCTTGTTGTCAGCTGGTAGATCATTAAAAATGATTTTTGTTGATAGATCACCATGTGAATTTTAGCATGAAGCACTGATAGAGTTCAAAGAAGTTTGTGACATTTCTATGAAAACAACTTTTCCATTCCCATCTCCTTATTTTATGAACTTTTCCTATGCTACCTTTCTAAAGGTGAAAAATAGGATAGAATTGATGTGTGCCTGGTTTCATTCTAGTAAAAATGATATTTACTTTTTAATAATGAACCAATTGAAGAAAACCTGTGTCACTGAGGGAGTAATTTCAAAAAGAAATTGCTTTTATGTTTAATAATTATTTATCAACATTTATAATCTAGGTATGCTGTTTTGACAAATTGTTTACTACTACTAGTATTAATAACTCAATAGGGAACACTAAATTTTAACCCTAGAGGCTTCAAATACAAGGGAAATAGATTCCATTGCTTTCTATTTATATTCGTGTTTTTTTGTCAGAGAAGGGTTATGGTGCTGGAATAACAATGCTACTTTCAAGCATATAGCTGTATTAGGTAAAGTTATGTTGTAGAGGGGAATTGACATAAGTTCGAGACAAAATATGAACAATGTAAAATTTAAAGAAGAGATCGTCCGTGTTTATTTAAATGGATGATAGTTGTATATGTCTAAGTGTCACTCAGGTTTTATTGGATATGTTTAAAAGAGTGATGTGACATTATTTTAAAAGCCAACATATATACTTACCTGGACATTCTATCCTCTTCAACTATTTCGATTTGTAATGACTACTTTAGATGTTAACTTAAAAAATATGTGAGGGGGTATCTAATTTTCAAAATTCTTTTGTAGTTTGTGAACAAAAAAGTTTAAACAACACTATCCTATGCTAAATCCCAACCTATTTACCTGGGGTTTTGCCATTTATGTCACTCTTGTCTGACATTTTAATTTTATTACCATAGATCAGGAAGCAAGCTTGAGTCGGTGTAGATTAACCACCCTTCTTTGGGCACTTAAATTGGCAATTTCTCACCCCTTTTCTCTGGTTCACACCTATCTCTCAGCTATTATGAAGTCCTCTGTTAAAAGTCCAGCCTTCCTTTAAGGCTGAACCAAAAGTCTGCCTCTCCTTTATTACTGCCCATAGTTATCCCAGCCAGAGAAATTGCTCTGTCCTCTGTACCTTTATAAGAACTAGCTCATACCACTTTATAGCACTTATCTGACACTACCTTTTAGAGAGATTCTGAGCATTTTTCTTGCCGACATAATTATAATTGTGCTGATGTAGAGAAACCATGTCTTCCATGAGTTTATATGCCTTACAGTGCCAAATACAGAAAGCTCATTTATTAACTAGATGCACGAATGAATTATATATATTAAAAGGGAAATGTTTTCAATTATATCAAAGCTCCTTTGATGTGGCTTTCTTGTAACTTCTGTTTTGAGAATCACAGGGGATATTGAAATCAGCTGAGTGTATATAGGCCAGTGAGGGAAATAGAGTGAGTCAATGCTGAAGAATCCATTCTGGGAAAAAATATTTGATATAGCTAAATATTTTAGATAGCTAAATATAATGAGGTTGTGAAGAAATGACATCAGGAAGAGTTGAGACTAGAAAAAAACCAACAAACCCAGAAGCATTTTCAATTTGGTATGCTACAAAATCAGGTAGGGGTGATTTTGAATGGAATGGGAGGGAAAATGAGGAGCTGAGCCAATAGGTAAACAGCATCAGAGGGGTTGGAAGGAAGCAAGGGGCCTGGTCAACAGAATTTTTATTTTTTCTGATCCAGCTTGTAGGAATACCATCTAAGAAGTATATGGCTAGAACAGCTGTACCTTTAATTGTTTTATTACTTTTTTTTCACAACATGAGTTCCAAAGTAATCAAATTACTTAGACAAATAGAAAGGGTTTTTTTCCATTCCATTTTCTCATAGATTTTTGTTTTGTTTAGTTCTTACTGGGGGATAAAATGTTTCCCAACTTTTCTAAATTTTAAAATAGTGCTCCAAAGGACAGCTATCTATAATCTAGAACCTATGAGTTGTTTCATTCCTCAAATAGTGATTTTAATGGTCTCATAACACTTGAGCCAATGTGGCTCCCAGAAGCAGAAGTCCAGTGTCTTTTCAGCCTTGTCTTCTGGGGAATCTATTAATGTCAGAGTTTGTGTTTTAACATGCAGAGCCCAGGTTTCTGACATGGAGAGTATATTTTGGGAGCTAATCTGCCACGTATTCTTCATTTTTCTGTTTTGGGAAGGGGGCAGTGATTATCTTACAGCTAATTTTGTTTGCTTGCTGATATTGCATTCTTGAAATGCGCTGTAGTTGGCAATTGAAAGCAAAAATCCAAGAATTTCAACAGAAAATTTAATTACAGGAATAACTAAATTAGGCAAAATCTGGTGAGGAGTTTCCAGTAATTATATGACACAAAGAAGCAATAACAATTAAGTACCAAATTCTGAGAGAAAAAATTACTTTCAAAAATATATGTTAATGACGAAACTGAGTTATTTGTAGTGAGGTGGATGGACCTAGAGACTGTCATAAAGAGTGAAGTAAGTCAGAAAGAGAAAAACAAATACCATATGCTAACACATATATATGGAACCAAAAAAAAGGTCAGAAGAACCTAGGGGCAAGACGGGAATAAAGATGCAGACCTACTAGAGAATGGACTTGAGGATACGGGGAGGGGGAAGGGTAAGCTGGGACAAAGTGAGAGAGTGGCATGGACATATATACACTACCAAACGTAAAATAGATAGCTAGTGGGAATATGTATAGGTATAACTGATTCACTTTGTTATAAACCAGAAACTAACACATCATTGTAAAGCAATTATACTCTAATAAAGATGTTAAAAAAAAATATATATATATATATATATGTTAATGAAAACCTGCCTTTCCTGGGCTATATAGAATTTATACCGAGATTTCGAGGTTTCTGAGATATGTACTTAACACAGAAGCACATGTTCTCCTCTTTCCCACCATGCCACTGCAGAAATAGTAGCCCAAGGAGAAAGATAATGATATTTAAATGTCTATCTATCTATCTATCTATCTATCTACCAATCTATCCACCTACGTACTTAATCTGTAGATGTAGAAATGCATGTATACGTGCACAGTTCTGTGTGTGTTCATGACCTTTTAGTTTAGTTGATGGAACTAATAATATAAATAAAGATGTCCCATGCATTTGGATGTGACTAAAAAGTCACTTTTGTAAAGGTCACACATCAAGATAGTCTTATTCTAATAATAACATACATTGGCTTAGCATGATTATGAGAAACCTTCTTTATATCAGGATTGATTCAGAAAGAATAAAATATTTATAGAAAACATTTTTATTAATTTAAAATAAAAATATTGGGACTTTCCTGGTGGCGCAGTGGTTAGGAATCCGCCTGGCAATGCAGGGGACATGGGTTCGAGCCCTGGTCCGGGAAGATTCCACACGCTGTGGAGAAACTAAGCCCATGCGCCACAACTACTGAGCCTGTGCTCTAGAGCCCTTGAGCCACAACTACTGAGCCCGTGTGCTACAACTAGTGAAGGCCATGCGCCTAGAGCCCATGCTCTGCAACAAGAGAAGCCACTGCAATGAGAAGCCCGTGCACTGCAACGAAGAGTAGCCCCTGCTCACCACAACTAGAGAAAGCCCGCACACAGCAACGATGACCCAATGCAGCAAAAAATAATTTTAAAAAAATTATATAAAAATTTTAAAAAATAATAAAAATATCTCTACTGAATCCAGGGGTGGGGGGGTGCGCAGGGGGGAGTGTGCAAGGGGGGATCATTCTCTTATAATTTAGAATACCTGCTTTATTAAACAGAACAGTGTGAATAGGAATTGATATTATTGAAAACCAATTATTTATTTAAAAGTTACTTATTGAGTATGTGCTATGTGTTGGGTACTATTCTAGTGACTGAACAAAACTGACAAAATCTCTTTTTTGTAGCTTATATTCTTGGTGGAAGTTAGAAATAGGCAATAAACAAATAAATACAACACATGTGCAATGGGGATAAATTCTATATGTAATATAAACCAGGATAAGGAGATAGTGAATGGTAGTTCCAAACAAATGTTCTTTTCTATGCGTCTGGTCAGGGAAGTCCTCCTTTTGTTTCTGGGCAGAGTGAGAGAGAAAGCCCTGCGAATATCTGGGAGCCAAGATTTCAAAAGGAAGCAGGAGTGAGGCCACACCTGAGCCAGTGTTCTAGAAAAAAGCCAAGAGGCCAAATTGGAGTTGAGTGAGCAAAGGGGGAGGACCGAAGGAGATAAGGCCAGAGAGGGAGCCAGGAGGAAAATCACAGGTGTCTTGATGGACATGGGTAGGACTTTGGAGTTTATTTGGCATGATCTGGAATCACTGAAGGATTCTGAGCAGAAGAGTCTAATTCCTTGTTATGCAGAGAATAGACTATAGAGCAAAATGAAAGCAAGACATCTAAACGGGGGCCATTGTGACAACTCATGGGAATGATGAGAAGGCTCAGGGCCAGGATGAGAGTAGTAAAAAATGTTAGGATTCTGGATACATTTTATGAAAGGATGAAGAGAATATATTATTTATCCATCACCTCTGAGGAAAATAAGTCTCTTTTGAGGACTACTCATGATGAACTCTAACAAACAATGAATGAAATCAGTATGGCTACCCTGAGGACAGTGGCCATCAGAGAAAATTGAAGCAGGGAGATTAGTTAGGAGGTCACTGAAACTAACCTGTGAAAAATAATGGGTATTTAAATGAGGATTTTTGTGATAAAAGTGGTAAGAAGTATCCAGATACTAGTGTATTTTGACGTGGGTGCTGACAGAAATTCTAATAGAATGACTGTGAGATAAGAAAGAGTGAAATAAAAATCATGCCAAGAATTTTGGTTAGAGAAAGAAGATCTTAAAATCTGGACAGATTTATAATCTCTTACCCTGAATTAGATATCTCTCCATTTCTCAAAGCTGGAGGGCCTACAGGTTATCCATCACTGGTTCTTAACACACCTGAATGTTCAATGATTTTCTACATATAATATCACTTTTGACCCTTGAAGCAAATGTATAAAGTAAGAAGGAGAGATATTACTTTTTCAGTTTTAGAGATTGGGGAGGCTGCATGTCTTGCCCAAGGATACAGTTCTGTTAATAGGCAGAGTATGGGTAAGAATGGGCAGACTGGGGCTGACCCCAATCTTAAAGACATACTGCCTCAAAAATTAACACTGTATTTACAGGATTCATGCTATCTGTAAAATATTAAACATCTTGCTAGGTATAAGCTTCACAAGGGCAGGGACCTTTGATTTGTTCCCTGATGACTCTCAAGAGCCTAACCTCTTTTTAAAAGGGAAATTGTTTTCCTAGGGAAATTAAAAATCTTTTGTTTCTGGCTACAGGTTAGAAAGACTCAATACATTGAACTGTGCTCTAATATCCTATATCCTGCTCTTTAATTATGATCAGTTATTCTATAATAATATTAGTGCTATTAATTAATTATTTATGAAACCAAAAGCTAGCTAATCAACAAAAATTCATGCTCTCCCTTTGGTAGATAGTCTGGTAGATCGCTGCCCAGCCAGGGACTATAATTCACATTTACTATTGCATCCAGGTATAGCTATATGGTTCATTCTTATCATTGGAATATGAGAAGCAATGGTCTGTGTCACACTCAGGCCTTGGCTCTAAGAAGCTGACAGGGCATCTCCATATAGTTTTTCCCATCTGCTAGCAGAACCACTTGATTGATAAGACTGGGACACAGATTTATCATTTAATAAGAATTGGAATGTTTCTGGGAAATGAACATCTACTGTTAACAAAATTGTTTTTGGTTATAGCCGCTAGTATTACCTAACCAAATTGGTACTGGAAATGGGGTTGCTGCTTTCAAAAAGCATAAATATGTAGGATTGACGTCAAGATTGGGTGGTGATAAAAGAGATATTAGAGGCTGGGGAAATGGAGATGCATGTTTTGCAGTGACAGAACTTGTGATAAAATGTTGCCTGTGATGACTTTGAAGGTAGGCCATATGCCTTCCAAGCCTGTGGCTCTAGGGCCAGAAGTTGGAAAACAGAATAGTATAGTTTGTATTTACTGTTACTTGCTGCATTTTATAAGATAAGATAAGAAAGAGATGAATTCAGGCAAAACTTGACTGGGTTTTGAGAGCATAAATAAAAGGGAATAGATAAAATCCTGAAATCTCAGACCTCACAAGGGTTGGAAAAGCTTAAGGCTCTGGACCCCAATTGGATGAGATAAGATTGGGAAAGTCTCATTAAGACTTCAACTAAACAGTTGGGCTCAGCTCTGTAGTGAAGATAAAAGAACTTTGGCTGCCATTATTGACACATGGAATTCACTAGAAGCAAACAGATCAGAAGCCTACTAACTTTGAAAGAATTGTATTGACAAGGAAATTTTGATCCAGAGACTAATCAGAGAACTTCGATCATTGCCAGGGTAGAGGTCTTCACAATGCCTGCCTGGCAGGATTTCATGATTGCCGTGGACCAGGGATACCATGTGTTTCCATCATTCCCTTTTACCTGTGGGAGTTTTTATGGTGATTATCCTGTTCTTGCTGCAACATTGTATATTGGATATCAGGGGTGTGGAAGGAAGACAACTTGCTTTTTGATTCATAGGCTACCAGACCATGAGTTGCCACATATGGATCTGATGGAGATGGCTGTGTATTTCTCAGAACTCCGAGATTTTGAGCTGGATGCTGTGACTGGATGGAACTTGGAATTACATATCCTGGGGCAGGGGTGACTGTGTTCTGGTGAGGAAGAAAAGTGCACAACGATATTTAATAGCCAAAGGTGTTGACTGTGGCAGAGGTGGCTAGTGGTCCACATGGAATTTGTGTTTCCTCTTCTATTCTGTTGAGTTACCACTAGAAGCAAGCTATTCCACCTTGATCTACATTGTCCAATCCTGTTTGCATCCAGGTGGGTCATATGATTAGTTTTAGCTGATGGAATATCTATGGAAGTAATATTTGTCACTATAAGACTGGGCTTTTAAAATAGTGGCTGAAACTTTTCCAGCCTATTTCCCTTATTGCTTAATTGGAACAAAGGATTCCAGTCCTAGGGAATGAGTGGCCCACAGAATGGAAACAGCCTGGGTTCCTAAGTTACCGCAGTGAAAAAACTCCTCCTCCAGTGAGGGACACCTGAATTGGATAATATGTAATAAGCTTCTATTATGTTAACCCACGGAATCTGGGGACTTATTTGTTACTACAGCTAGTATGAGCATAATTAATTATTGATAATATGAGAATTACTTTTTATTAGGTGCCTACTATGTGCCGGATATACTAACAAAACTGTCACATATGCTAATTCTCGAACAACTCTTCAATTTAGGAATTATTCTTTTAATTTTCAACTGAACCTGAAACTCAAGAAAGATTTAGTTACTTGCCCAAGGTCCTAAGTTGGTAGGTGGCAGAAGGGGGATTCACACCTATGTATGGCAGCTTCCACTCTTGGTTTTAACTATAGTAACAGTATATTGCCATTTTTAGAAAGAAATGATTGACACAAATTACTGTGATTGAGGAATAATTTAAGGAGAGGTTGGTTATTGTATTTTCTGAGAAAATTTGAATGAAAAGTACCTGCTAAATCTTATATATTTACATGATTTGTTAATACAGAATAAGGACTACTTAGGAACGTACATGCTAGGACTTCCCTGGTGGCACAGTGGTTAAGAATCCGCCTGCCAATGCAGGGGACATGGGTTCGAGCCCTGGTCCGGGAAGATCCCACATGCCGTGGAGCAACTAAGCCCGTGCGCCACAGCTACTGAGCCTGCACTCTAGAGCCCACGAGCCACAAGTACTGAGCCCGTGTGTCACAACTTTTGAAGCCTGCGAGCTTAGAGCCCATGCTCTGCAACAAGAGAAGCCAGCGCTATGAGAAGCCCGCGCACTGCAACAAAGAGAAGCCCCTGCTCGCCACAACTAGGGAAAGCCCGCGAACAGCAACGAAGACCCAACGCAGCCAAAATAAATAAATTAATTAATTTTTAAAAAAAAGAATGTACATGCTATTACTATTCTGTCTAGAATATTTAGTGATGTCAAGGTATTCCTCTTTACTCATGAATTCCCCTGCTTAATTTTTGTATGAATCTTATTCCAGGAGTCCTTAAATGGCTTCTCCTGAGATTTAATCTCCCCAGCAGTAAATGGGTCTGATTTTTAGGAATAAATCCTTACTGAAGAATAGACATCCATGCGGAAAGATTTTTTTTTCCTGCAGTGCTGTCATAATAGGTGCCTATTTTCATTCTTAATTTTCAAGGCTGGCCAAATTTCCTAAATTTTTTTTTTCTCCTGTAGGTCTTGAAAAGTTGACTCATTCCCATAGGCTTGATCTGGGCAACTGACCCTCCTACTTCAGGTTTTAAGGG
Organism: Physeter macrocephalus; assembly: GCF_002837175.3. Taxonomy (NCBI): domain Eukaryota; kingdom Metazoa; phylum Chordata; class Mammalia; order Artiodactyla; family Physeteridae; genus Physeter; species Physeter macrocephalus. The sequence continues at coordinate 36,415,002 of NC_041223.1, read as the reverse complement.
TGGAGGCCAACCTGAGAGTCTCTGGAGCTCCCTGAAATGGGCTTCAGGCCTGAGTAGCAGCATGCCTCTTCCTCCCAGAACTGCAGATCTACACAAATCATGCCAAGGGTGCTTCAGGGGTTTGTACAGATAAATTCTATTCACACTCTTCTCTTCTCAGTCATCCCTGGCTGTACTCTGTGACTCACACTGCAGATAGACTCACCAGTGTAAACAAATTGGCTCTTAAACCTAGGCTTCTTGGTTCCTTACTCTGATCATTCCAGTGTTTCCAAAATGTATTGACAGGCAAGTAAAATCTCCTGCTGTTGTCTCTCTCTGTGAGTACTCTACTTGATATTTGATAGGCTAGCATTAGTAACTGAAAGTACAGAAATAACATTCATTTTTTAAATGATTGTACTGGCTCGTTTAAAAAAATTAGTAAAGAAGCTTGTCTTGGGACTTTTCTCACTTGGAAAATTCAAGTACATTTTTGGATTGAGTGTAACATAGTTATGTTGCCTGATATTATAATACTCCTGTTTCTTCTTCAAAGAGCTCTTTTTTGGCTTTCTGTCTAGTGTAAAGCTTTACATTTACCATCCATGTCTGAAGCTCTAGGTGGATTTGGAAAATCTGAATGTCTACCCTAGACAAAGCAATGTCTAGCTTGCTTTGGAAATCAACAACAACAAAAAAGAGCATACCTGTCATTGAGGAACTCATTCTAACGGAGACTACAAGCTGAGCAATCATATAATAAAGCCTTGAAAGAAAAAGAAAAAGAACAGAACACATAGATGACCTACAGTAAACACTGGTTAAATGACTGAGCTATGATACTTACACAGAGGAGGAGATGTCAGTTAAACTGGGAATGTGATGGAGGTGATAAAACAATGACCAGGAAGATCTCTTAGAGCAGGATTTCACCAAGTAAAGAGTGAGGAAAGTAGAAGATCCCAGGCCGAGGGAGCTGTGAAAAACTTGACTGTAGACTTGCAGATGTTAAAATTCAGAAGCTATTTTGTGTAGGAGATAGGCTAGAGCACAGGGTGTATGTATCTGTTGAAGAGTAGCAGGAAATGAGATTAGAAAAGTAGATTAAAGCCATATCATAAGTTGTATGAAAAATAAAGGAGAGTATAGATGACAGCATAATGAAATGGAGAGCACAGAGTTTTGGATAGAACAGCTTTTCTTTTTATTCTACTCTTCCATTAATATGTTAATAACAGATTATAACTTGATGTTATAATAATCACAGTAATAACTGCACCACTATTTATTTATTTACCACTTTTGGGGGGATCTAATAGTCATATGTGGACTTTAATAAAATAGTTATGTTCCTCAACTGTTCATCCTCGGCTCTACAGAAAAAAATATAGCCTATCCTTGCAACAAACCAATGGGAACACTTCAGAGAACAGGTGAAATATCATCTCACTGTCTTGTGTTTACTCACATGAGCTTCCCTCCTGCCTGTTTCTTCCTGATGGTGCTTGACATTCCTACAGCTGACTGTCTGATCTCATATGGAGCTTTAGAACACCATCATAAACCCTACTTGCTCAAGTTTCTTTGACTCTGACCCTTGGGACTTATCTGGTCAGAATTTAGAATCACTTTTGAGTTTTTTGTATTATAGATATGGGTGGATGATGTTTGCAGCCCCCTCTCCCATCATGATGGACTTGTATTTGTATGTACAAAAATCATCCAAGGCACCTATATTAGTTTCCTGTGGCTGCCATAACATTACCATCAATCTGGTGGCTTAAAACAAGAAAAAATTATTCTCTCATAATTCTGGAGCCCAGAAGCCTGGAATCAAGTTTTTGGCAGGGTCATGCTTACTCTGAAGGCTCTAGGGGAGATTCCGTTCCTTGCTCTTCCAGCTTCTGGTGGCTTCAGACATTGTTTGGCTTTTGACTGCATCACTCTAATCTCTGCTGCCATCTTCACACAGCTCCCTCCTCTTTGTTTATCTTCTTCTCTGTGTGGAATTTCCCTCTGACTCTGTCTTATAAGCACACTCGTGATGGTATTTAAGGTCTACCTGGATAAAGATAATCAGGTTAATCTTTTAATTTTATGATTCTTAATTACATATAAAAAGATTATTTTTTCAAATGAGGTAACATTTACATGCTCCAGGGATTACCACTTGATATCTTTGGGTGGTCATTATTCAACCTAAACCAGTAAGTTTGATTATTTTCATTATACAGATGAGTAAACTGAGATTCAGAGGGATAAAAGTAATTTGCCAGTGGTTCAATAACTAATAAATTTCTTTCTTCTATAATATGTTTTTTTCCTTCATAAGTAACATGTGTTAAGCTCTTACTATGGACCTGGTGTGTTCTTTCATTTCAACCCTTACAACAGCCTATAAAATATTTTTAACCCCATTTTATTTTTAAAAGCTCAGAATGACTAATTAAATTGCAAATGTAATAATTTACCCAGAGTCGTAGTCCTGCAGAGCTGAGACTTGCACAGAGGCCCATCCATTATGCCTCTTAACGTTTCTCAATGTTTTTACTCGACTCTAAAATGAGAACCTGAAGTCACCTATTTCTAAAGTTCTATCTAGCTTAAAAAAATTATATTTATTTTGTGGGTTTAAAACATATTTTCCCCTTATGTACATTCTTCATAAAATATACTATAAGTATTTTCATATAAATTGGATGAAGGCAACTGCTTTCCTTTTTGCTTTTTTTTTTTCTAAGTGGAATAGCATATTATGATCCAGATTAATGTTTAAATAAAATCACCAAATCATAAGGTCTCTTCTGTTATAAAATCGATATTATAAAAGCCCAGATATATCTTTTGGAAGTCATCTATTTTTCATTGGATTATGACATTTTTTTCCATTTTGCTACAGGTGTTTGGGTGATAGACACATTTTTTCCCCCCATGTAGATCTTTTATACTTACATTCTGAGCTCAATAACTTTTGAATCTGTATTAGACCACAAACCTTGGGGATACAAGACAAATAAAGACATAGTTGTATACTTTAAGAAGTTCATAATCTAGCTGAGCAACCAGGTACATCGTTAAGTAAATCATTAGATAATCTGGTAAATGCAGTGATAGAGATGTGTACAGCATGCTGCAGGGCTCAGAGGGAGGGTTTAACCCAGCCAGAGGAAAGATCACCACAAATATTTTGTTTGTTTATGGCTGAAAGTGACTTCAAAATACTTTCTTAAATTCCTTTGTTGTGAATGCTTGTAAATACTTATAAATGAGATCATCTTAATTTATGTGAATAATACTCAACACCAAGCCAGATATGATTTGACCTATAAATTTTGATCAAATGTGAAAGAATAGGGATGCATTGTAACATTCAATGGTTTCATGATGTTTACTACTAGGACATTTTTTCTTGTATCTAACCCAAATCTCATGTCAATTTTCAAGTCAATTTCCTTTTCTTCAGGCCTTTGTGGCTATTAGAGCTCACCAGGATGAAAAACTCATCATGTCTTCTTCCTTTCTAAGCATGCTCCCTGAAACTCCACTGTGACTCAGTATTTTTAAAATTATTCTTTTTATTTGTGCAAGATAGTTTAGTAAACCATTTCATACTTGTTCCTCCACTAAATCTTGAATTCATTGTAGCTTCAAATTAAGGCTGATACTTTCTGTGATTAAGTAATATAGTTTAGCATATAAATCAAATATTTGAAATGTATCATGAGAAATATTTGATTGGTAAAATATACATGGTTTTATGGATGCTTTATTTAATTGATTTAGAATGAGCCATTGATTTTTAGGTAACATAGGAAGGATTTATTTTAGAAGGGCATCCTACTAGAATTACGACGTTGTTATTCAAAACCTAATTTGATTTTTTTCGCAGACTAAATTGTCTCATATGACAGGTACAAAAGATGTACTCACATAAAACACAAAGTGACATGGAATAAGGTAATACTTGATAAGCCTTATATGTACTGTTTAAAGCCTCAGTTTCTGAAATAAAAGAAACTATTAAATAAAATTATTATTCTGCTCTTCTAAAATTCTTTGGAAATTGTTGCCCCTTCAGAATTCCATTGAATTTTCCCTGAAACTTACATTTAAAGTTAATGAAGGACCCTAGAGTTAGATATAGATTTTAATACCAGCAGTGAACTTGAGACTGTGTATGCTTTTTCTTGCTATATTGTTTTCACTCTCAAAATCACTTGTGAAGCCCTCATGTTGTTTTATACATGTGGGGACTCTGGGAATTAAATTATTTCATTAGACCTAGGAGTTTAGAAACTCAGATCAACATGTTAAAAATAAGTTACACATTGACACAGTTACCATAGACACTGTACGTGGTTATTATTTTCTTTGTTGGGAGAAACAATTGAGGATCTCTCTGTTTTATGTGGTATCTAAAATTAAAAGATTCTTGATTTTTCTTTTAAAACTAAGAAAAAGATTCAGCTTAAATATATGTCATTTTAAATAGTATATTAAGGGGAATAGCACTATCATTTATTAAATTCCTATTATATAAATTCTTGACATATATAACTATGTATTTTATACATACAATATCAGTTAATACTTAAAACAACAATGCCTTACAGAAAATTGTACTTTTAAAAATCCTTTGCTTCTTTCTGCTGGGTAGAAAGATCCTTTCAGCTTTCCCAGGACTTGCCTACTATGTCAAAGTTCTCCATTCTTGTGTGGTGTTTGTGAGAAGAAAATTATTACTATGGAAGTTTCAGCAACTGAACATGGCTCACACTGTGTACTTTTCCTGAGAGTCTGTGTTTACTTTTTACCATTTGAGAATTACCATTTGAAGTAGCCATCACAATGGAACCTTTAGCCTGGTGGTCACACAGGGTTTCACCTGCTTTTCTCAGCTCTTATTAATAAGTGCCGTGTTTCACAGGATCAACACAACATATGTATTCTGAGAATGTTATATTGCTGATTAAAAAACTCCTGGTTCTTCTAGGAAATGTACTGTCTTGGTCTTTGGAAGTTTTCCTGATGTCCTGTTAAATATGGTTTTAAAAAATGAGGCTGGTCTGGGCTGAGTCTGGTTTAAGACCATGGATACAATGACATAATGTGTGTGTGGGGGGGAATTCCTTTCTTTGTCATTGTTATACCACTGGAGTTATCCTGTTTTTTAGCAAACTTGTATTTTGTTAGATGCATGTTGAGAGAACAGCAGGAGAGAAATGTTTCCCAAATGAATGGGTTTTGGCAAGCACATGACATGAATATTGTTACTTGAGAAGGAAAAACTGACTCTGATATTATTCTGCTTTTATGAGTCTCATTCTTCCTAGTCATCCTTTGTACGTGGTGAAGTAGCCTTGTCTGAGACATTGAGTGGAAACTTTGGGTCATAAAAAAACAAAAATTCCTTCCTCCACTTGTTAGATATGTTTATGAAGTAAAATTATTTGGTGGGCTGCTAGTTTTCATTACGTATAGCATAACTTAATTAAATGTTGACATGAATTTAAATAACACCTGGGTGATTGCCCAGGTGTGAGGAATCCTTTGGGATTAAGGGTAGATGATACTGAATTCACAATAAACTTTGTCAACTAAAAGGAGCCTTTAATTCTTCGGGATGTATTCCTAAGTCAGGTTAGTAACTAGTTTGTCCTGTTCATAAACAAATGTCAATAGATTCAGAGGTTAGCCTTGGAAAACAACTCCCAAAATTTAGCACTCTTTAACACTGATCGAATCTTTTAAAGGTTTGTCTGAAGCAGTAATTGCTGCTTCTTCCTCATTCCACGAAGTATTAAAGTTCCTTACGATGGAGGCATAATTATAGTTTTCTTGTCAGTTCTGCCCTTGCCAAAGAAATCAGTGAGATTTAAATGACAGTGGGGACAGAATCCATCTATGAGGCATGACCTTACTGAGTTTCTCCACATATGTGATTCTCTTTAATTTATGTCATTATATGCCCTCCATATCTTGTTTCTTATAGGCAGAAAAAAAAAAATCTGTGCTCTTTTTAAGGCAGCTAATTTGTTTTCCTCTCATTTCTTTTGGCTATTTTTTTTTCTTGGAACAAAAAATAATAGCATACTAAAGAATTGTGTTTTGTTGAACCCAATATTTCTTGGTTTCTGCAATATCTATAGGAAGACCAGTCTGCTGGGTCCATATCTCCTTTTTGGTAAAACATCTGTACTAAAAAAGTTTTTTTAGTGGTGGTAGTCAGGTGGTCTATATATGTGTCTAGGTTTAGGGCCAATTCAGATTTCAGTGTGAAGAGAAGAAATGCTGCTCTCTGGCATCAGTAAGCAACTTTTAGTAGATGTTACAGTAGCTGCCACAGGGCAGCAGTACAGACTCAGCTGACAATGTAGCAGTGAAATAGATGCAGTTGAGGCCAATGTCAAAAAAAGGTAGAACATAGTAGGGTTTGAACAGATAGTGGTAGGGGTATTTGAAGATACTATAGCAATGGTGGTAGCTAAAAATCTTCAGATAATGACTTATAGGAAAGCAATGCTTCTTGTGAAGCCTCCTATGCTTCTAATATTTCTTTTAAATAAATCTATCAATGACTTGGGTCACTGTCGAAGCGCATTGCTGGAAGCCAATCATAGAAATAATCTTAAGAAACTCAGAGTAATAATTCCCACTTGTCCTCAAGGAAATTCCTAGTTTATTGTGCAGAGGTAAATCTTCCTTTTTGGGGAGACCTGAGGAATTCCTGGTCCATACAAAACATTCCTTCTGTCTTTAATAGGCCCACTTTCTTTAAAACCAGATGAGACTACGTGGGCTGAGTTGAACAAGTGAAGCCTTGAGCTGCTGTAACAGGATTAGCCAGGAGGGTCTGATATACAGCTCTCTCCTCTGGGAACTAACCCTGGCGATTCAGGCCAAGCCCTGTGCTTTTGAGTGGGTGTCTGAGGACTGCTCTTTCTTGCTCCCTTCTGCTTCCATTTGTATCTCCAGGGTTTTGTTTTGTTTTGTTGCCAACATTTGCACATCAGATCATTCCTTAGTTTATCTCACCACTTCTGGTTATTTCTGGTTACTCACTGCTGATCTTTCTTACCAAATCATTGTTTAGTCAATGAAGGTAGACTGAAACATCTTTCATTTTATAGAAATTTTAAAAAAGGTTGCTGACTTTCTTATTGTACCAATGATTATAAATAAATATTTCAAATTGTTTCTAAAGAAAAATACAGCAAATGAATTTTGAATCTAGATATCTTTTGAATATTTTATTTTTATCCTAGTACAGTTAATATAGCTCTGTGGATGTCATCATTATTTGAATATCAAAGTAATTTGAGGATATTATTAACATGATCATTAAAGACTCATGGATTCTCAGAAATAGAAGCTAGTCATGAGGTTTTAAGATAGACCACTGCATTTTTGAAAAAGCTCTATCTTTGAAAGGTCCTTATTTCCTTTGAATCCAAACCTCTCTTTAAAACTTGGTACATTTATTCTAATTCAGTCTTCTGGAATACACAGAATTTATTAATCACATGATTATTTTTCAGATCTCTGAAATTTTCCTGTTCCCCCAGCATCACATTTTTTTAAGCTAAACTACCTTATTTATTTCAACCATTCATCTTATGACATGTTTTTCAGAAACTTCATCTGTAGTTACTCCTAGAATCATTCTAATCTGTTATTTTCTTGAGATGTGTGTTATTCTTTGTGTGTCACAGAACTGAATGCCATACTTTAGTCAGTGTAATATCATGTCACTTGTTCTGGATATTCCACTTCTATTAATGCATCCTAACATTGCATTCATTTTGTTTGTTTGCTTTGGTTTTTGTTTTCAGGAGTGATATTAATATCGACTCATGTTGAACTGAATTTTGTCTTTTACACAGAACATTTTTTGTTCAGTTGGATTTTCTTCATCTTGAAGAGATGTTATTCTGTTTTTTAAATATAAGTTCAGAACTAGGTTTTTAATAATTTATTTACTCATTCATTTATTTATTCATTCACCAGCACAGGACATAAAAATTTAAACCAGAAAGACAGTGCATTCTTTACCTCATGAAGTATTTATATTAGGTAAGTTTCATTTTGTTAGATTCATTATTCTAGCGCAGTAGAACTCAGTTCAGGGTGGCTTCTTTCTCAGGGGACATTTGGCAATGTCTGTAGACATTTCTGGTTGTCAAAACTGGGATGCAGGAGAGAAGTTGCTATTCGGATCTAGTCTGTAGAGGATAGGAATCCTCCTAAACATCTGCAAATTGCCACCAATGATTCTGAATGCTTCCTGATATTCACACCCTTGTGTTGCCTCTTCCCACATGATATATGGCTGTCTTATGTAACTAAAAGGATACTGAAGAAATGAGGGATTTGTGATTTTTGAGGCTGGTCATGAAAGACACTGTGGCTTATGTTTTGCTCCTTTTGGATCATTTGCTTTGAGAAAAGTGAAATGCCATGTCACGAGGACACTTAAGAAGCCCTATGAAGAGGTTTATGTCCTGAGGGCTCTTGCCAACAACCAGCACTAACTTGCCAGGCATGTGAGTGACTGCTTGGAAGTGGATTTCTTTCCTCAATCAAACCTTCAGATGACTGTAGTCCCTGCAGACTCCTGAACGCAAGCTCCTGAGAATAAGAGACTCTGAGCCAGAGGAACACCCAGGTAATTTGCTCCCGGATATCTGACTCACAGAAACTGAGCCAATAAGTGTTTCTTATTTTTAAGCTGCTAAGTTTTAGGGTAATTTGTTATGCAGCAGTAAATAACTAATACGACTGGCCTAACTATTCAGGTTAGAATCTGGCACAGAAGTATTCACTTTCTATTAAAATGGTTTAGTCATACTAAATTAAATTGGTCACTGCCTCCACGTTTACATTTTACGTAGAAAATGTTTCAGGTCAACCAACAGTCTACTAACTGTTTCAATCTGTTTCTCAATAACAATAATCATGCCATTTACTAAGATGTTATTATTGCTTAAAATTTCATTATGTTTTATGTGATGATGGATTTAAAGCAAAAATCCTACTCTTATGTTTAGAAAAATGTGGTCGCAGTTTCCATGTTATTCTAACCATTATATCATGGTTATTTCAATACAAGTCTTATAAACAGACACTGAATGCCTTCTTCACTCTTATGAGTCCTTCTTGACTTATAAATTATTTCACCTTTCTTTTTCTTGGGATAGACCCAGGCCACAATATGTACTATATATTAGAAATATGGGATGCTTTTCTTTGTACTATAGCCAGTGGAACATATGTAATGCTTCTGAAATGGCTCATTACTTTAGAATTGTTCTAAGAACAAAACAAAACACATACCAAAACCCCCAAAACCCCATATATATCACCACAGCATAGATTTTTAGTCTTAGAAATAATCATCCCTTGACTCTATATTGTTATTTCTAAGAAGGCATATGTTAACTCCAGAAAATGCCAAGAAACTTTCAAGGAGCTACTCTTAATAATAATAATTAAGACATTAGTTTGAGTGAAAGGAAATATTTGGTATGTTCTAAAATAAAAATTTCAATTTCTTTGCAGTCTTTGATTGCCATTTTGGCTGAGAGTGGTGTGGGAGGGATGGATCGGGCTAAGCCAGGTATTTCATCCAGCCATCATGATTACTGGTACCAAAGCATTCACAATGTGCAGTATGGGAAAAGCTGAAGAGCTGAAAAGCTGCAAATGTTTATATCTCCCACCCCAGAAAATGTGTCCCAGCATTGATTTCTGGAGCATTCTACTTACGATGCTGCAGTGGCTTTGTCCCAGTCTGCATGATTAGAAGTAGATCCATAATGCAGCATCAGCACTCATTCTTTAGTTACTACTAGTAATACAACACCAAGAAAATAGAAAGAACAATAAATGGCAGGAGAGCTGTCTAATGAGGTGAAGGTTAAGGAGTGTTAAACTGTGCTAGACATTTCTATTTGCTGGCATTAAATTATGCTGTCTGTTCTAAGAGCTCTCCCCATGAAATGCCGATGTGCTGTGTTGTTCTTGGGCAATTTATGAAATCTAAGAATGGCCTACATGCCGATCTTTCTGGGAAGTGAGCTACTTGTGCCCTGTCCATAGTAAATTGCTGCATAGTAAATCATGATTAACAGCAGTCCAAACAATCTACCTTCCCCACTTGCCCCTTTCACAGACCCCACAGTCTTTTTCTTTCCACTCAGCCATGACTTGTAGTATTGGTGGTTCACATATCCCTAAGACAACATAGAGTCTTGTACAGGTGTAGAAACAGATTTCTCCTACCACATTCTTACTTCTTCACCATGGACCTGAGTAAAAGGGAGAATAGCTTGGCATGTCTATTTTCTACTGTATCATGAGCAGGAGATGAGAGAAACACTCATCATTCCAGTGAGCAACTTAGTGCCAAGTGAGTGGAGGTTATTCTGTCACTCAATGTATATGTGTTGAACCTCCATACTATGTCAGGTACTGTGGATATAGTGGTTAAAAAGATACGCATAGCCACTTCTTTTTTAAAAGTTTCAAGATGGTGGAAGAAACACATTACAAGTCTAATAGGTATCAGTACTATGAATGGAAAAATTTAGGATGCTATGGGAGTAGTTGTCAGTGGGCAAAACATAGGCCAGGGGATTCCAGCTTATTGATATTATGAAATCAAGTGCTACCTCTTTTTTTGTTATTGTTTGTGTTCTTTTGGTTTTACATGTACATGGGAATCACAGTGACATAGTAATATGATGAACAGGAATATGCTAATTGACATGGTTTACATGAGACTTTGTAATGACAAAGAATACTGTCATCTGTTTGGAAATGTTTACCTGAAGCAAGAGGCAGTGCAGCGTGCTTCCAGTATCAGTTTTAGTAGTGATTCTCAATCTTGGCTGCACATTAGAATTACCTGGGGAGCTTTTAAAAATCCTAATGCCTAAACCACCCCCAAAACCAATTAAATAAGAATCTCTGGGGGTGAGACCCAGACACTGCTGCTCTTTAAAACTCCCCAGGTGATTCCAAAGTGCAGCCAATTTAAGAACCACTGAGTTATAGGCTTCCTAGGCTTTCCAAAATTCCCCACAGCTGCCAATTTTACCACTTTTGGAGAAAAAAAAATAACCAGGTGCAAGAAGCTCTTCTTTGCTATCCTAGAGTTTTAACTTCATGTAAAAAAATTAAGTATAACTATACAGTAAATGCACAGATCTTAAGCGCAGAGTTCTGTGAATTTTGACAAAGTATATACTCATGTAACCCACACACCAATTGAATATAGAGCATTGCCATCAACTAGAATGTTCCTAGTGTCCCTTTTCGTTCTTTGCCCTTCCCAACTACAGACAAATGTTTTAATTTCCATTCCATAGATTAGTTTTGGCCATTCTTGGACTTCATAAAAATGGAATCACACAGTATGTACCCTTTTGTTCTGGCTTGTTTCCCTCAGCATAATGTTTCTGAGATTCATCTGTGCATCAGTAGTTTTTTCCTCTTTATTGCTAAGTGGTATTCCATTGTATGGGTATACAGTATAACCCACACTTGTGTATCCATTTTCCTGTTGGCTTGGCTTTTCTCCAATTTTTGTTAATATGAATAAACCTCCAATAACATTCTAGTACAGGTGTCCGTGGACATGTTTTTAAATTTTATTTTCACTCTTCATAGCTAAGAGTGAAATTGTTGGGTCATGGAGTAGTTGTATACTTAACTTGAAGAAAGTACCAATTTTCCATAGTGGTTGTACCATTTTATACTCCTGCCAACAGTGAATGAGAGATCCAGCTGCTCTATCTTCTCCAGTATTTGGTGTTGCATATTTTTTTAATCATTGTTTTAATTTTAGCCATTCTCTTGAGCATGTAGTGGTAACTAGCTATGGCTTTATTTGTAGTTCCCTGATGACTAACAATGTTGGACATCTTTATGTGTGTTTATTGGCTGTTTGTTTATACTTTGTGTGTGTGTGTGTGTGTGTGTGTGTGTGTGTAGTGTCTGTTTATACTTTGTGTGTGTGTGTGTGTGTGAAGTGTCTGTCCAAAACTTTTCCCATCTTGGTATTTGATGGCTTGTCTTTTTATTATTTTTTATGAGTTCTTTATATAATCATGATGAGTCATTTTTCAGAACACATGTCACGAATATTTTCTTCCAGCCTCATACTTGCTTTTTCACTTTCTTCATGGTGTCTTTTATTGAACAGCATTTTTTATTTTGATGAAGTCTAGTTTATAATTTTTTTCATTTCTGGTTATTGATGTTTTTGTGTGTCTAGGAAATCTTTGCTTATCTCCAGGATATAAAAATATTTTCCCATGTTTTCGTTTAGAAGCTTGATATTTTTAGCTATTACAGTTAGGTCTGTAAGCCATCCCAAATTTGGGCTATGGTATTAAGTATGAATCAAGTTTCTATTTTTTCTTTATCTAGTTTCCAGTGGTCCAGTGCCACTCATTTAAAAAATTCTTTTTTTCTGTTGAATTACACAGGAAGTTTTGTAAAAAAATTATTTGACTATATATGTATGCTTCTCTTTCATCTCTATTTTGTTCTACTGCTATATTTACCTATCTATCCTTATGCCACATTGTATTGATTGCTATAACTTTATAACATCTTGAAATCAGGTAGTACAAGTTTTTCAACTTTGTTCTTCATTTTCAAGATTGTTTTGACTACTTGAGATCATTAGATTTTCATATAAATTTTAGAATAATCTTGTCAGTATCTACAAATAAGCCTGTTGAAATTTTGATCAGAGTTGCACTGTGAATAGTTTAGGAAGAATTGACATCTTTATAATATTGAATTTTCCAACAATATTGAATCTTCTAAACAATTCTTTTGTATCTTTTGCTAAAATAAATTTCATTTATTTATTTTTAATGTTATTCTAGATGGAATTAATTTTTAAATTATGTTTTATTTGTTTGTTGCTTGTATATAGAAATACTCAGATCTTTGTATTTGACTATATATTCTGAGACCTTGATGAATTCACTTACTGCATTTAGTAGGAATTTTGTTTGTCATGAAGATTCCTTTGGATTTTGTATACATACAATTATATCATCTATAAATATAGTTTTACTTATTTTTTCTGATATTTATGTCTTTTGTTTCTTTTTCTTGCCTTATTTCTTTGAGTAGACCTTCACATGCAACACTGAATAGAAATGATGTGAGTGCTTTTCTTTCATTGTTCCCAATTTAGAGTAAATATTTTACCATTTCACCACTAAGTATCATGGTAGCTGCAGGGTTTGCAGATTCAGTTCCTTTTAGTCCTAGTTTGCTGAGAGTATTTTAAAACTCATGAATATATGTGAGATATATACTTGTTTGTATCTATTGAGATAGTCATATGATTTTTCCTCTTTAATCTTATAAAGGTTTGTTTTATTAGTTTTATTTTTTCACAAGTTTAAGCTCCCTACTTTATAGCTCTGGGTTTTGCTTGTTTTCTCACAAAAGGAATTAAGTAGTTAAAAATAAAAACAAAACCTGTGTGACTGCATGAGTTGAACTTCAACTTCCCAGCAGGACCAGTCTAAGGTCCTTCCCATACATATTAGACTTCCCATACAGTCTAATAAGAATGTATGAAACTTTTATTGTTTCTAGACTTTTTTGATAATGGCCACTCTGACCAGTGTGAGGTGATAACCTCATTATAGTTTTGATTTGCATTTCTCTAATAATTAGTGATGTTGAGCATCTTTTCATGTGCCTCTTGGCCATCTGTATGTCTTCTTTGGTGAAATGTCTATTTAGGTCTTCTGCCCATTTTTAAATTGGATTGTTTGTTTTTTTGATATTGAGCTCAAATGATGGAAAGGGTGTGGTTAAAAGGGAAGCCTCCTGCACTGTTGTTAAGAATGTAAATTGATGCAATTACTATGGCGAACAGTATGGAGATTCCTTAAAAAACTAAAAATAGAACTACCATATGACCCAGCAATCCCACTACTGGGCATATACCCTGAGAAAACCATAATTCAAAAAGAGTCATGTACCACAATGTTCATTGCAGCACTATTTGCAATAGTCAGGACATGGAAGCAACCTAAGTGTCCATCAACAGGTGAATGGATAAAGAAGATGTGGCACATATATACAATGGAATATTACTGAGCCATAAAAAGAAATGAAATTGAGTTATTTGTAGTGAGGTGGATGGACCTAGAATCTGTCATACAGAGTGAAGTGAGTCAGAAAGAGAAAAACCAATACCGTATGCTAACGCATATATATGGAATCCAAAAAAAAAAAAAAATGGTACTGATGAACCTAGCAGCAGGGCAGGAATAAAGACGTAGACATAGAGAATGGACTTGAGCACACGAGGGGGAGAGGGAAGCTGGGGTGAAGTGAGAGTAGCATAGACCTATATGCACTACCAAATGTAAAATAGTTAGCTAATGGGAAGCAGCAGCATAGCACAGGGAGATCATCTCAGTGCTTTGCGATGACTTAGGGACGTGGGATAGGGAGGGTGGGAGGGAGGCTCAAGAGTCAGGGGGTGTGGGGATATATGTATGCATATGGCTGATTCACTTTGTTGTACAACAGAAACTAACACAGTATTGTGAAGCAATTATACTCCAATAAAGATCTATTTAAAAAAATAAAAGAATGTATGAGACTTATGAATGGGCTATCCATTTTATGGAGAATCTATTTGGACAAACTGTGACTTGTCGTAGAAAATATACCATATCTGAGATGAAAGTTATATTCAAAGCAAAGATTCATAAATAAAATATCAAAGATATTTAAATGAACCATTTGTCTCCTTTCTATTTCCAGCTCTCCTTAATCCACAGTCTGTGTATCATGGTCTTTGGGAATCTAGAAATGCTACTGAAATGTTCAGTAGTTAATTTTTAGGACATTTGCATTTCAGACATATAGATTTCATCAGATTATCAAAGATATCTGTGACCCCAAACAGGCATAGAGCACTTTCCTAGAAGATTCAAATCTAGTCTAGGAGACATTGATCTTTTTTTTTTTAAATAAATTTATTTATTTTTGGCTGTGTTGGGTCTTTGTTGCCGCACGTGGGCTTTCTCTAGTTGCAGCGAGTGGGGACTACTCTTTGTCACAGTGCATGGACTTATTGCGGTGGCTCCTCTTGTTGCAGAGCACAGGCTCTAGGTGCGCGGGCTTCAGTAGTTGTAGCACGTGGGCTCAGTAGTTGTGGCGCATGGACTTACTTGCTCTGCGGCATGTGGGATCTTCTTGGACCGGGGCTCAAACCGGTGTCCCCTGCATTGCCAGGTGGATTCTTAATCACTGTGCCACCAAGGAAGCCTGGAGACAGTGATCTTGATTAATGCAAATCAAGTGTCTGCACGTGTCCTAGCTTATCACTCCACTCCTTGGAATTATTTTAGGTAATAGTAACATAATAGGGGGAAAAGTAGGCTTGATTTAGACTTAAAATTGTTTTAGTTCTTTGTTATGCATTCTTACTATAGACAGAGAGAAACATCTATCACTGAATATAAAGTCCCCAAGAGGGTCCCCTTGGCCAGAGGGTAGCAGAAGTAGAAACCTTCATACTGTGGAGGAGTTATGAAATTAAGCTCAGTGCTCATCTGCTGCCTTCTTGATCTGATGCTCTGCCCTTCATCATTTAGCCTTATCAGAGCCTCATCATTATTGGTTCCTATTTGCAGCCTTTGATATGAAGTTTTAAAAGCCATTTCCTGGGAGCATTTAAAAATTTCTAAGTAAATCACTGGTATAACGTTTTGAAAGTATACACTATTTATTTTCTTACTTTGACTAGTATGATAATTTCATTTATTATATTTTAGATATAAGTTTATTTAAATCTTAGAAATACTGTAAAGATATCATCCAAAGAACTTTACCAAATTCTTAGGAAGATTGATTTACCAATTTGAGCCTCCCTGCCCCCCCGCCCCCCCCACCGCCTTTTTTTTTTGTTTTTACCTAGTTTCAGAATCTAAAGCTTACTCCATCTCCAAAGGTCTCTTATAATATCTTTTGTTTTATATCAAGAGAGATAAAGACATTAGGTGATTCTTCTGTTTTTTTAATCTGAATCTGAAGGATAGAGAATAGAATATGAAAGAGTTTAAAAATAAGACCTATTAAGGAAAAATAAAAGAGGTAATGAATGGCTTTTAGGGAAATAATACAGATGAAATGTCAATAAATAGCATTTTCAAATAGGTGAAAACAGTTAAGATGACAAATCGAAAAACAGGACTTAATAAACTATTTTATATTGCAACTTCTTCTAAGTAATAATTTTAAACATTAGCAAGTGGCATTACAGTACCTTTTTCTGCGTCAGAAATCAAAGGTTCCTATTAAAATAACAACAACCAGAGACAAGTAGATAACAAGGTGAGACCACTGACTGCCTAGGATATTAGGCATTTCTTTTATCTTTTTCTGCTATTTACTAATTATCGTTTTATTTACTATTGGTCTATGACAGTGATTCTCCTTTGAAGAAACAAAAGCAGATAGATATCAATGTTCCTAATGCGAGAATAGATCATAGTAACTGACCTCCTTTTAACCTTTGGCTCCTGCCTTTAATGTGTAAATAAAACTGGAGAGAAACAGGATCTTTGGTATTTTGGTAACAGAGGATAGGTTCGGACAATAGGAGATTCCTTTTTCCAACTGATTTGCCTAATGTTTCACTAATGGGTGGGTGAAATGCCATTAGTGTGAGAGGAAACAATAACAAGCTTTCCTAGATTTTGTAAATCTACAGTAAATGTCTAGGATAAATAAGGTAATGGATGAAAAACTGGTGTGGGGACATGTAAACACAAATGTAAGGTATTATTACTATTTCAAGGCTTAAAATTATGGATTATAATTGTAGAGACAACCTGTAGTAAAAGATGTATACTTTCAAAGTAAATACTTTAGTTTCTATGTGGCCTATTTGGTCACATTTTAAAGAAGACATTGTTAACCTGGCCACAAAAATGAGAAAAATAAGGCTTCCCCCAAATTTAACAGAACCAGGAGTAAATGAATTATATGCTGGTATCAATGCAGGTATTCATAATCAGTTGGCATTAATTTGTATTCAAGAATTAGAAGCCATCATCAAATGTAGAGCAAAAACTTACCTATTGCTAAAGACATTCAGGACAGTCTTTCTTTACTTGCATAACTTGCTGAAATGATAAAAGAAATTCAATTCTATGAACTTTAATCAAGTCACATGTAGAGTCCATACAATATCCATCTCCACCAACTACTTTTGCTGTCTGTTTCTGCCAAATAATAAATTCTGTGTCATCTACTGAAGTGTGAGAGAATTTATGTTCTCATGACCACCAAGAGAGAGTCTTGATAGTGTCAGAGGTCAAATACTTATGTCAGAAAGACTTTATTCAGTAGCAATAAAAAACTGACTAGGCATCAATAAAGCCCTATGGGGCCATATAAGAAATGTGGGTTTTTTAGTTGACATATATGTAGATTAAGCATTTATGTTTCACATAGGCATTGAGATATTATAGTCAGCAGTTTTCTTTCCCAGTATGTTTCTCATGCCTTCTTCTCCAAGAAAAAACTTCCATTTGATAACTTACATGTAATCCAGAAAGTATCAAAACACAGGTTTTTTTTTTTCTTTCTTTGAGGAGAAAAAAATTCTGAGCAAGCAAGTTAGAAATGTATATACATCATCAAGTTGAGTGGGCTGGGAAATATCATTACATGGTTATCCAGGGACACTGTACTAATTAAAAGACTATAGTAAGTCAGCTGGAGTGGTATGTCTCAATTATATAAGATTTTTATGTTAGGTGTAGTATTTTTACTTAATTAAAACCAGCAAATATTAATTGACAGCTACTATATTGATAGTTTAAGTCAGAAAAATCTTCACATGAAATCATCTGGGAGCTTGTTAGAAATGCAAAAAAATAAATGAGACATTATCCCAGATCTATTGAATCAGAATCCACATATTAACTGGATCCCTAGTTGATTTGTATGCACTAAAGTTTGAAAATCAAGGCTTTCAACTTTATTTGCATTGGAGGAGATAGTCAAGCTTCCTACTCAACTCTCAAACCTTCCTTATCAAGTTAGTTTGTGGCAAAATTTGGAGAGTTGGTCCAACTTATTTACTTTTTTTTCAGCTTGCCCTATTTCAAAAGGGAATTGAGACCTTAGGGAGTAATGAGATTTTATTTTGTAGAAAAACAAGGGTTCACCAGCAGAGCAGAAGAAGGTAGAGACCCAAAGGTCAGAGAAAATTTGTGCTTACTTCCTAGACCAGTTCTTAGCCACACGATTCATCATTTGGATTAAGAGCATATTTCTGCACACTCTGGTAGCTCAGGCAATCCACAGTTTAAGAACTGATTGTGGGCTAAGCTATCATTTGTAAATTGGTGATTTGAAACTTTGAATGTATTTTCCCATAAAAACAATGTTACACTCAGTGGGTAGGTTTCCAGGCAGTCTGCAGAAAACTGTTTAATTTGTACCAAGAAGTAAAATACTGGGAGGCACTGGGGAAAAGCAAACATATTAGAATGATACATACCCAGGTTCAAATTTGACTCAACTCTCCAACTTTTCAATTTGAGCAAGTTATTTAACGTATTTATCATCTGTAAAATAAATGTAATAATAATTTCCTCACAGCATATTTGTAAGAGCTGAAATGTGTATTAAGTTACTTGCTGCTGAATTAAATAACCTGCATGACTGGCCACATAATAAAAGTTGAAAAGACATTTTGCTGTACAATTCTGGTGAATACAGATTAAGACACTTGTTCCATGGAGAAAGAGGGTGAGGATCTCAGGGAAGACAAAATGATGCCTTGAAAACCGAGGGAGTCTGTATGTGGAGTTAGATAGAAATTGGGGAGGATGTGCTATGTGGCATGTGTGTGAAATATGATGGGGGTACAGAGGAAAGACGAGGGAGTTCAATGGGTTTGGGCTAGAGACTAAGAAAAGAAAAATACTGCTTGCATTTGCCTTTCTTCTCCTTTCTCCCTTGTCTCCATCTACTTTGCTATTGCCAGCCTACACCAAGCATACCAAAAGATCAATAAGGAACAAGAGCTAGAGTTGGCTGGGAAGCATCACAGTCTCCTTTATGGTCCCCTGGAGCAAGGAAGAAAGTGGGGAGAGGGAAAGTAACTGTAAGGGTAGAGCAGGGAGGGGAGGCCAATGTTTGTGGCCTCTCCACTACCAGCAATGAATAATCCTTATGCTGAATACAATACTACCTTAGATGACAAAGCCTTAAGATTGACAGAGGTAATATATGTGCTACTTTATTAATATCAGATATCACTTTGTAGTGAAGAGTCAATCTAACATTCTACTTCAGTATGAACTATAGGTGAAAGTGGACCAGGCATTATATTTGGTTTCATCTTGATTTTTGATAGTCACATTTTATTTTCTGTTAGCATTTTTGGGGCTATTTTTTGTTGATGTTGTCATTTTAGCAAACGCAAATTGAGTCTTCACTCACAAAACCAAGTGGAAAATTGAGGCAATTATCTTAATATTGACAGTCTTGCAGTCAGGATTTTGGCCAAAATCGAATGTAATTCTCTGATTGTTACTTGATATTTTCCTTTATTTTCTCTTAGGTGTTGTCAACTCATATTTTTTACCTCAGGTTGTTCTTCAGTAAATGATGGTATTTTTGTTGTCTTCTCACAGAAACACTGAAAGGGTGATACATTATTTTGTGACACCAGGACATATTCATGATAATAATTAGAGATTGCACTCAGTGTATTAACATTGATGAAGCACTTCAACATACATTTCTATTATTTGGTGTGTATTATTACTCTGTGAGGTAGGCTGGACAGCTATCATTTTCTTCTTTTTGTCGACAAGGAGAACTCAGAAATGTTTAGTGACTCACCTAAGGTCACACTGCTGCTCAGTGGTGGGTTCAAAACCCAGATTTTCTGTTTCCGGGTCCAGTACTCTTTCCACATTCCTTTTCAGTGTTTCCACCCTGTTTTCTGTGGACCCCTGCAGTGTGATCCACAGATACCTCACTACCTGCAATCATCATGTTGTATGTTACATTCCTAATACTTATTTACCATATAATTGGAAGTTTGTATTTTTGATCATCTTCCTCCAATCTCCCCTCCCCACCACCCTCTGCCTCTGGTAACCACAAGTCTGATCACTTTTTCTATGAGTTTGTTTGTTTTGTTCTTTTTTAGATTTCCTATATAAATGAGATCATACAATATTTGTCTTTCTTTGTCTGAGTTATTTCATTTAGCATAATGCCTTCGAAGTCTCTCCATGTTGTTGCAAATGGTAGGATTTCCTCGTTGTTGTGGTTTGCTTGGTTTTTTTTAATGGATGACTAATATTCATTGTGTGTATGTATCACAACTTCTGTATCCATTGATGGACACTTAAATTGTTTCCATGTCCTGGCTATTGTAAATAATACTGCTATGAACGTAAGGGTGCAGCTATCTTTTCGAGTTAGTGTTTTTGTTTCTTTTGAATATATTCCCAGAAATGAAATTGCTGGATCATATGGTAGTTCTATTTTTAATTTTTTTAGGATCCTCCATACTGTTTTCCACAGTGACCATACCAATTTACAGTCCCACCAACAGTGCACAAGGATTTCCTTTTCTCCACATGCTTGCCAGCATTTGTTATCTCTTGTCTTTTTTATGGTGCTCACTCTAACAGGTGTAAGGTGGTATCTCCCTGTAGTTTTAATCTGCATTTCCCTAATGACTGGTGATATTAAGCATCTTTTCAGGTACCTGTTGGCCTTCTGTATATCTTCTTTGAAAAAATGTCTGGTAAGCTCCTTTGCCCATTTTTTAATTAACATGATTTGTTTTGTTTTGTTTTGCTATTGAGTTGTATGAGTTCTTTATATATTTTGGATACTTACCTCTTATCAAATATATGGTTTGCAGATATTTTCTCTCATTCTGTAGGTTGCCTTTGACACTGTTAATTATTTCCTCTGCTGCACAGAAGCATTTTAGTTTGATGTAGTCTCATTTGTCTAATTTTGCTTTTATTGTCTGTGCTTTTGGTGTCATATCCAAGAAATCATTGCTAAGGCCAAGACCATGTCATTGTCACAAAGCTTTCCCTTATATTTTCTTTAAGGAGTTTTAGTTTCATGTCTTATGTTTAAGTCTTTAATCCATTGAGCTAATTTTTGTGTATGGTATAAGATAAAGGTTGAATTTCATTCTTCTCTATGTGGTTATCCAGTTTTGCCAACACAATTTGTTGAAGATACTGTTCTTTCCCTATTGTGTATTATTGGCACCCATGTCACAGATCAGTTAATTACATAATCATGAGTTTATTTGGGGTTTTTTTATTCTGTTCCATTGGTCTATACATCTATCTTTAGACCAGTACCATATTGTTTTGATTACTATAGCTTTGTAGTATATTTTGAAATTGGGACTTAAGATGTCTCCAGCTTTTATTTTTCCTTTCTCAAATTTGTTTTGGCTATTCAGTCATTTGTAGTTCTTGAACTTTGGGATTGTTTTTCTATTTCTGTAAAAAATGCCTTTAGGTTTTGATAGAGATTGCATTGAATTTGTAGATCACTTTGTGTAATATGAACATTTTAACAATATTTATCCTTCCAATCATGAACATTTTCACTTATGTGTCTTTTCTTTAATTTCTTTAATCAATGTTTTGTGATTTTCAGCATACAAATCTTTCACCTTCTTAGTTACATTTATTCCTAAATATGTTATTATCTTTGATGCTATTGAAAATGGCATTGTTTTCCTAATTTCCACTTTAGATAATTCACTTTTAGTGTATAGAAGTGTAACTGATTTTTGTATGTTGATTTTTTTATTCAGCAACTTTACTGAATTTGATTATTTGTTCTAAAAGTTTTTTGAGGCAATATTTTGGGTTTTCTACATATAAGATCATGTCATCTGAAAACATGGCTCTTCCTTTCCTTTTCCTGATCTTAAAGGAAAAGCTTTCAGTTTCACCATTGAGTATAATGCTAACTATGGGTGTTTCATACATGGCTTTATTATGTTGATGTGATTTCCTTCTACATATAGTTTGTTGAGAGTTTTTATGAAAGGGTGTTGAATTTTGTCAATGCTTTTTTTCATCTTTTGAGATGATCATATGATTTTTATCCTTCATTCTGTTAAGGTGGTGTATCACATTTACTGATTTGCATATGTTGGACTATCCTTGCATCCTAACAATATATCTCACTTGGTCATGATGTATGAACCTCCTAACGTGTTGTTAAATTTGGTTTGCTAGTATTTTGTAGTGGATTTTTGCATCTGTATTCATCAGGGATAATGGCATGTAGCTTTTTTTTTTTCTTGTGGTGTCTTTGGCTTTAATATCAGGGTAATGTTGGCATCATAAAATGAATTAGAAAGTGTTCCTTCCTCTTTAATTTTTTGGAAGAGTTTGAGACAGACCGACATGAATTCTTCTTTAAATATTTGCTAGAATTCACCAGCGAAACCATCTGGTCCTGCAGTTTTCTTTCTGGGGAGGTTTTGATTACTGATTAGATCTCCTTATCTGCTATTGGTCATTTAAATTTGTCTATTTCTTCTCGATTCAGTTTTAGTTGGTTGTATGTTTCTAGGAATTTACCCATTTATTCTAGCTTATTAAATTTGTTGATGTATAATTGTTCATGGTAGTTTCTTATGAACATTTTTTTTTCCCTGTGGCATTAGTTGGAATGCCTCTTAATTTCTATTTTTTTTTCTTAGTCTAGCTGAAGGTTTGTCAATTTTGTTGCTCTTTTCAAAAAGCCAATAATTAGTTTTTTTGATTTTGTTCTATTGTTGTTCTATTCCCTATTTTATTTATTTCTGCTCCAATATTTATTATATCTTTTCTTCTAAACTTAGGCTTAGTTTGTTCTTTTTCTGTTTCCTCAGGGTGTGAAATTAGTTTGTTTATTTGAGATCTTTCTTCTTTTTAAAAAAATTTTATTTATTTATTTATTTATTTTTAGCTGCGTTGAGTCTTTGTTGCTGTGCGTGGGTTTTCTCTAGTTGCGGCGAGTGGCAGCTACTCTTCATTGTGGTGCACCAGCTTCTCATTGCAGTGGCTTCTCTTGTTGTGGAGCATGGGCTCTAGGCATGTGGGCTCAGTAGTTGTGGCTTGCAGGCTCTAAAGCTCAGGCTCAGTATTTGTGGCTCACGGGTTTAGTTGCTCTGCGGCATGGGGGATCTTCCTGGAGCAGGACTCAAACTTGCGTCCCCTGCATTGGCAGGTGGATTCTTAACCGCTATGCCACCAGGCAAGTCCAGAGATCTTTCTTCTTTTTTAATGTAGGAATTTTGTTACTATCAACTTCCCTCTTAGTATTGCTTTTGCTACATCCCATATGTTTTGGTGCGCATGTTTTCATTTTCATTTGTCTCAAGATATTTTCTGATTTCCCTTTCAATTTCTTCTTTGACCCATTAGTTCAGGACTGTGCTGTTTAATTTAAACATATTTGTGAATTTTCCAGGATTTTTTCTGCTATTGATTTCAATTTCATTCTGTTTTCATTGGAAAACATACTTGGTATGATTTGAATCTTCTTAAATTTATTAAGACTTGTTTTATGACCTAATGTGGTATCTATCTTGGAGAATGTTTCATATGTGCTTAAGAACAATGTTTATTCTCTTGCTGTTGGGTGAAATGTTCTGCATATATCTTTTAGTCTTGCTCTATAATGTTCAGGTCCACTGTTTACTTACTGATTTTCTGTCTGGATGTTCTATCCAATATTTAAAGTGGAATGTTGAAGTCTCCTACTGTTATTGTATTGCTATCTTTTTACCCCTTCAGTTATGTCAATGTTTGTTTATATATTTAGATGTTCTGAAGTTGGGTGGGTATATAATTTATAATTGGTATATCTTCCTGATGAATTGATACTTTTATCAATATTTAATGTCCTCTTTGTCTCTTGTGACATTTTTTTGACTTAAAGTCTATTTCATTTGATATTAGTAGAGCCACCCCTGCTCTTTTGGTTACCATTTGCATGGAATATCTTTTTCCCTCTCTTCACTTTCATCCTGTGTGTATCCTTAAATATGAGGTGATTGTCTTGTAGGCAGCATGTAGTTGGATCTTTATTTTTAATCCATTTAGCCACTGTATGTCTTTTGATTGGAAAGTTTAATCCATTTACACTTAATTATCCATTTTGTTGAATGTTTTCTGCCTCTCTAGGAGTTCTTTTCTCCCATTTTTTTCTCTCTTGCTGTCTTCCTTTTTGTTTTCTTGTCACCTAGGGTGACTAATTGAGACTCTCAACTAGTTTCTAGATTTCTCACAAAGAGAATTTGTCTATGTATTGCCATTGAATTGGTGTATCCATGGGGGAAAGGAGAGTCCAGGGCTTCCTATTCTGTCATCACACTCTGTAAATTCCTCTCTGTGCTTTATATGTTGAAATTTTATCATTTGGTAAAATTGTAAATATTATTTATTAGTGCAAAGAAAAACTGGTACAGATGGTTACTGATGATTTTTAAAGCTATTAAATATATCTATAAAAGCAATTATTAAAAACTGATAAAAAGTTAAATAAATGTGAAAATCAGTTGATAGGACAAATGATAAGACAGGGAGTATTAGCCATATAGTTTAAGGAAGAACATAATATCATATTTATGCCAAAAATATTACAACTTAAATTATAATATGAGACAGAATAATAGATATTGGATTACGGTATAATTCTATTCTTATAAAAGTTGTTTGTGTAGTCCTATGTATAACATTAAAGTAATCATTAAGAAGTGGTTTTAATTTTTAATTGTTTAATTCCTTTTTTTGTCTATGAGTCAACCAAGAAAAGTTTTATTTGAGATTGCTTTGTATCATGTGTGGATGAATTAAAAGCTGAATGTTAACATTTCTACCTCAAAATTTCATTAAAAAGAATAACTCAAAATCAAATACAATAATATTCATAATAAATTGTCTGCTTTCCAGGTAAAGAATAGAGTATAAGGAATATGACAAGAAGAAAAAGAAAAAAAAGAGATACTCAAAATACTTTTTGTTCCCACTAATCAAAACTCAAGACAAAACTCAAGATACTAGAGGAATTCTTTAAGACAATTAATAGCTTTAAGTCTATAGTGGATAAATTTTTAAACAAAGACCTAGTTAAAATGATTGGTATAGAATGGCAACCAGGAACCTATTAAGCAGGAACTAATAATGGAACGAGATCCCTTACCTTAAGGATATTCAGTCTACTAAAAACATAGGTAAGGAAACAATCACATAAAAATGCTAAGTACTATAATAAGGGGAGAAAGAGAATTTTATGCTTCACGGAGGAGATGCTAAGTTACCTGAGCCTACAAAATGTTTTTATAAACTATAAAATTAATTTGATTCACAGTACAAAATTTGGATAAAGAATTATGAAGAAGAAAAGTATTAATTATTTTCACTTCCACGATTCCTGCACTGATTCTTAAAGACCGAAAACCAATTGGGAGAGAGAGTTTTAAGGAGGGGACATAGTACATGCAGAGGTAAGCAGGAAGGAAAGAGTGTGATAATGTTAGGAAACTAAGTGTGTTGTGAAGACCAGAGCAATGGATACCTGTTATATAAATTGGTAGACAGGGTTAGAAAGGTAGACATAGATCAGATTTTAAAAGAAACTATAGGTGATGCCAAGAAATTTGAACCTAAACCTTTAGTTAATTAGCAGTCATTGAATGATTTTAGTTAAAGGAGGAGCAAACTATGCTTTGTGATTTAGAATTATTCTTATTTCTAAAACATGACGTCTAGAGTCCAGGTCTTATAAATTTTAGTGCAATGCTTTGCTAAAGCATGTGTTCATGAGAAAGATTTAGATAGAGAATATAAATTTGGAATTTAAATACTATGTATATTTAAAGCTATGAGACTGGATGAGATGACCAATGGAGAAAAAAGTAATGAAGCCTGAAGAATAAGTCCTGGGCACTCCAATACAGTATCATGAAGTAAAGGAGAAAAAGAAGCAGCAAAGGAGATTAAGAGTCTAGGAAATTCTGGTTATTTTCCTTCTATATGTGCATGATGGGATATTAAATATGATTATAGATGTAATTTTATATTATAATAAGATTTAACATGAGATCTACACATTTAACAAATTTTTAAGTGTATAATATAGTGTTGTTAACTATAGGCATGGTGCTATACAACAGATCTCTAGAACTTATCTTGTATGATGGAAGTTTTGCTTTTCAATATATGTAATGATTTTATCCAGCTATTGCTCAGGGTCTTCTTGAGCAAAGTTAGTGCTCATTTGCATCTCCTCAATAATAATGTCCACATTTTACACTAGCATCTACATACATAGTCTATTTCAAAGACTGAGGGCTGCTGCTTTCTCCTAACTCCCTAGCTGTGGCTGGGATAGTGGTGTCATCCTTGCTGCAGTGAAGTATACAGTGGGTAGCCTCAGGACCAACCATGCTTTTGTCACAATACTTGGTGATCTCAGATTGTTCTGAATTACCCTCATTATCATGTTTACTTTTCCTTATTTTGAACTTATGCTTCAGGTTTTCTGTTTTTAACCACAAATCCATGTTCCTTGGTTGCAAATGTTATATAAATATAAATTACATGTAAATATATATATACACATATATACATGTATATAAATATGTATATATACACAATATACATATACATGTATATATAAAACTGGAGAGTGTCTGTAAATTATGAAAAAAACTGAATTTTTGTTATTTGATGTTATTGTGGAACTTACTGTGTTGGGAAGCAAAATTGAGTGCATCATCATACCTGTAAATAAAACATGGAGAGCAGGAAGTTATAGTAAACTGTGGGAGCCAATTTTTTTTTCTCTAATGAAAAATTAATAAAATAAATAGCATCCACTTGTTCCTTAAAGTAGTTTTCTCTTCCTTCCTTCCATCCTCCCCCCCGCTGCTTCTCTTTAACAGTGTAGGAATCATAACAGAGAAACCACAATGTATATTCTTCTGGTTTAGGGATGTTAATAGTAATCCTTCAGTGTAGTGAGGTGTTAGTCTAATCTGATTTTTCTCAAGGAGTAAGTGCTATTCCTATTCACTGGGCTCTTCTACTAAGAACACTGGGTTGATTTATAACTCAGTGTACCAAGTACTCCAATTATATTCTGCATAGGAAGTTCTCTGGTCTTTCCTATGGAAACACAAAATTAAACAACATAGAAAATAGGAAACCGTCATCTTTGCCTGAATCAAATAGCTTTGGGTGCTTTTGGTTTAAATCCTGAATGTGCCATTTTAACTGAGGATCCTTCAAAAGTTACTTATTGTGTCTATTTTTCAATGAATTTATTTGTAAAATATGGAGTATATAACAAATTTCATAAAGTTGTGTTGATTAATTAAAATTTTGTTGCCCAGTACATTTTTTTTTTGCCTAGTACATTTAATAGGTATGGCACATACTTAACATTTAACATTTACTTGACATAGTAACACATACTTAATTAACATTTAATAGATATTGCACATACTTAATAAATGGTATTTCAGATTTCTTGAGTCTAAACTGTCCTTTTGACTTGAATTGCTTTTTTTCCCTTCTGTTTTTTTTTTTTGCACTGGCTCTTTCAGACCAAGGCTACAGTTCTTATTTTATTGCCTTTTGATTCATGGTTTTTAGTCAGAGATGCTTGAAAATTTTATTTTTCTTTCTTGAATGCATGTATTGGGTTTTCCCCCCTAGCTTTTATAATGAAGCCTAAACATTTTAACTTACTGGAAATTGCCCCCATTATTCAGGCTATTGGTTACAGTGATAGATAAAATCACATAAAACAAGCACATGCTATGTTTGGATTTAACTGGAAAAAATAAAGTTAGCTGGTAAAGTGCTTTTTTATTTACCTTAGAATAATATGCAAAGATAAATACTATATTGTTTCCTCATAATTTTTCTGTTTTAAATTCATTTTAAATATAGGGTTTTGGGATTTAAATTAATTCATTATAAGTTTTAGTACTTTCCCAAGTGTGTGGTTAAGGACATCTGACTATTTTAGGATTCCTCCTTCCTCATCGTTGGCTCTTTCTCATTGTTCTTTGCTGATTCCTCTTTCTGACCTCTTCATTTTGCAGTGCCCTAGTCTCAGCCCTTTTGACTTCTCTGTCTTCTTTCATTATCTTTGTAAACTCATCTAGTCCCTTGGTTTTAAACACCATCTATATGCTGACAAATCCCAGTAGTTTATCTCCAGCATGGTCTCTGTCCCAAACTCTGGATTTCATATCCAACTGCCCATTTATAATCTCCAGTGGATTTTAACAGACATTTCAAACCTAGCACTGAGCTTCTGATCTTCCCCTAAATCTGCTCCACTCAGTCTTTCCTTTCTTAGTAAGTGGTGACTCAGTCCTTCCAGGTGCAGGCCAAATGCCTTGGGATTCCTTCTTGCTTCCTCACTCTCAGACTTCACATTAGCAAACACCTTTAGCTCTACATTCTGAATATAATCTAGTGATTTCTCATCACGTTCACTATGTCCATCCTGGTGCAAATCACCTCTTACCTGGATCACTGCCATAACCTCTAAGCAGGTCTCCTTGCTTTTGCTCTTGTCCTTCTACTATCTGTCATCAACACAGGAGTTTTAAACAAGTGAATCTTTTAAAATTGAAGTCATGTAATGTCATTCCTCTGCTCAAAATTGTGAAATGGCTCCCCCTTTCAATAAAGTCTTTCCAATGGCCTATGAAGCCCTTAGCTGTGTCAACTCATCTCTTAACCATCCTCCTGTTAACTCTGCTTCAATTCCACTGGGCTTCTACCTTCAATGAGTTAGTCCTTCTCCTGCATCAGGAATTTTGTCCTAGCTGTTCCTTCAGCCTAGAATCCTCTTTCCACCAGATATCTTCTTCACTGACTCCCTTACCTTCTTTGAATTATACCTGCTTAGTAAGGCCTACCTTCACCACTCTATTGAATAGTGCTACCTGCCTTCTCCCTCTTGCCACACTCCTGACTCCCATGCCTGGCTTCAGCATCATCTAACATACTGTATCATTTACTTATCTTGTAGCTAAATTACTTATTGTCAGACTCCTTTTATTAGAATGTAAGTCCTATGAGGGCAGGGATCTTTATCTATTTTTTCCCCTCTGATATATCAAGCCCTCAAATATCAACTTGTATCTAGTAGGCACTCAATGAATATTTGTTGGCTGATTGAATGAATGTTGTAAATGTTCTTTTTTTAAAATAGAAAAATCCTGATATTCTATATGTCAAAAATACCAATGAAAAATTAGGATCCATATCTTTGCAATAAAACTCTTTTATTATGTAGTATTTACATAATCTTTTTTCTATGTTCTGAGATACTGTTTCCCATATATATGCTCATACTATGACTTCAATTAAAATGGCCATTTGTTTCACAAACACTTGATTTTTACAAATTTGATCAATGAATTAGTCAATAAACACTGCATATCTAGAAGCAAAAACTATCTTCAAAATTGGACGTTATTAAAAAAAAAATTGGACATGTTCCATTGATCATTAGTGGCAGTCACCTATACCTATCTATATATCCATATCTATGTCTATACCTTCTATATCTGTATCTGTGTTTGTAGTTCTATCTCTATCTATCTCTTTACCTATCTACCTTGTCTATATACCTCTCTATCTGAGGGTAGATCCAGTCCAGGGAATTTAGAAAACTAAAGAAACAATAATTCTCTTTCTCATTACCGAAAAATGTCAATCAGAACCAAGCTGATCTGAGCAGAACTCGTGTCCAGAATTGTTACTGGGTCATTCTTATCTCACTTCCTTTGAACCGATCAATACAATTTTGGTATCATATGGTTTTGCTCTGCTACATTATCTTAGGACACTTTTCTGGATAAAGGATTGTTAATAGCAAGCTACAAAATTCTATAACAGCAAACTAGTTTCAGACAATAGATTGAAATTTATATAGTTTTATAAAACCTTCCCAATCTGTAAAAATTTAGTTGAAAATCACATAAGATGCCCCTTTATCTAATTTCAATTAACTTTTAAAGTAAAAATGGAAATTGTGAAGTTTTTAATAATTACTCATTAATAAAATACTTATATTACACAATGCATTGAACTTTAGTTAAGCCTTTTCTTCTTCCTAAACTACTACAATTTCTTTTATGAACCCTCAAAAATACACTCAATTTAAAAATAATTTTTAATTTGAATTACATAAGTGTATTATACTTGTTCCTCTTTTATGTAAGCACATTTTGATAAAATGACTCAAAATAAAAACATTAATAAGAACAATAAACAAATTCCATGGAATTTTTTAAAAGCATTAATGCAAATATATGTGACCTATCATCGAAAAACCAGTATGAGAAAGTCAATGACCAAGGGACCAATTTCATGTGGAATAATATGAAATACAAATGGAATCAGGACCTCGATTTTTATTTCACTGGTTTTTGTTATTAGGGCTTCTCTTATTAAATGTTTTAAGAGAAGCAAAAAAGACTTAGCAATCTAATATATAAACTTGAATTTAGAAGAGCAAATTTTTTGGAGTATAATTAAATTTGACTACTCAACTAAAGTAACCATTTTATTGAACAGTCTAAACTAAACAGGATTCTTTTCCCTCCAATTTTTACCTTTGACCATAGGAGGGCAAATCCCCTTTTCCCATCTCTCAATGATATCTTGAGTGGATCCCATAGGTTTCTGGTCATTTTAAAGTATAAAAAAAACTCTAGTCCAGTCTAATTAATCCAGTTTAGAACTTCAAATTCATATCCTTTTCTCCCTAAATTAATACTAGACCCTGGGCCAAGGACTAGTGGTGGTACCAGTAAGGGCTGTTTTTTTACTTCATCCTTTTCTCCCTCTTTTGGGTCCATTTTTATCCAGACATAGGAATAGTTTAGGGAGAAAAGCACACTCCCCTCTTTGTTGATTGTCCTGCTCCTCCTTTGAAGCCCTCTTTGTGGCAGGCACTTAAATGATGGTCTCTTAAGTGTCTCATGAGTTGGTGCTTTGGAGGTACCTTTGGGAAATTCTTCATTTCATCATTCAGAGATGAGGAAGATTATTTTCTGGCTTGATCTCTTCTGTACAATTTCTTAGATCATCTCACTTCTGGCTACGTATCCCTAAACTCTCGCGAGGATCTCTTGGTGGACCACCAAAGTAAATTTCAGTTACCTTCCATATTGTTCATCTGATCATTGAAGCACATATTTACTGCCACCCAAAGAAAGGAGAGTGCAGGATGCTTCATTGCATTTCTTTCTATATACTGCCTTGTCTCTCTACTCTGCCATATACTCAAATTCTCTACCCTTCCTGAATTTCTCCCCAACTTCAAATGGACAGATGCAGACTAGCAACTTTGTTGCAAAAGTAGATTTTCAGCTGAAAAATTAGATGATTTTTTAAATTGTAGCTCAATTATGTATGTGTGTACATACATAATTTTTTGGTTTGTTTATTGTTTTTTTTGCCCTAATGCACAGGCAACACCTCTCTTTCAAGATTGGCTGCTTTTCCTATTTAACACCTCTTACTCTGTCTAAACAACTTGTTTCCACAGTACTCTCAAAACAAACTTGGAACATTCCTTGTTTTTCCTCCTCAGATGACAGCCTGTGATGGATGGAAGATGTTACTTATGATCAATACTTCAGAAAACAAAGAGAGTTTGAAGGGAGATCTAGCAAATTAACAGAGAAGAAAACATTTCTATTGCTTCTAAAATCATTTCAAATCTTTTGAAAAAGTTAGTACTTAAAAATTGTCTCAAAAAAGAAAATTTGTGAAGATTTTTGATTTTTTCTTCTTAAAATGATATGCCCTTTATTTAAATAAGTATTTATGTCATTTATATCATATTTGGTACAAACTTGTAGTTAAGCATCTGATTAAGAAAGTAGAAATGATTCCCTAATTACTCATATATTTTGTATAAGAGTTAGTGAAAAATCTTATATTTTGTACAAGGCTGGGAAGCCGGGAAGCTTTCAGAGATTGAAATTGCAATATCTGTTTGGATTCAAAGTTTGAGGAGTAAATAATTTAGACATGATGATTCAAAATGTATTGAGCTCAAAGTATTAGTCTCTATTACACTTTTGAATGATAAGTGCAACTACTTACCTGAAGATTATTTTCTTAAAAAACCTGGGAAATCTGAATAGGGGCATTTTGGGCAAAAAAAAGTATGAGTCTGTTTTTGGGGAGCAAGATGGAGTTGAACTCCAGTTTCTGTTACTAAACATGAATTTATTCTTTGTAAGACATATGTAGGGATTTCTTGTTAACAAATTTGACATAATTATTTTATGAATAAAGAAACAGCTTACATTTTAGTAGAGTACTTTATAAAATGGATTTTGAAATCTGTCATGGTCTAAAGATGCAAAGGAAAAACTGTAAAAAAAATCAGGCAAGTGCTGGTTGCTTTCTATATGCTATCCCATTTAACCCATTAATCATCTATCTGACTCCAAAGAGAAAATTTAGGCAATTCTCCAAAATCATAAAGCTATTAAATGGCAAGACCAGCATTAAATCAGAATCTGTGTGTCTTTCAAGACAGTGCTCTTCCCAATAGGCCACATGGCCTCCCAGGAGGTGAGAGGATATTGGTTACAGAGTGGGACAGAAGGGAATTCTGAAAGAGAACCTGCTCTGGGTGACATGCAGACAGTGCCTCAGAACCTCACAGAACAGATCCTTAGGAGGCAGAGGCCAGCGAATGATCACTGGAAAAACAGTTCAGGATTGATGTGTTTGATGCCTGTTGTCAAGTTATTTCCTTGTAATTCTTTGATGGAGTCTAAAAAATGATTGGAAATGAGCCATTTTAAGAGAATCTAGAATAAAATATTCAGGAAGATAAACCAGAAACAGCAGCAAAAGTTCAACATAGTGTTGGCCTCACTTGTACTACAGAGTCAATTGAGTGATATATTATTTCTTGTAAATTCTGTAAATCTTCATCTAATATACATAAAGAGTTTCTGATCTCAGATTTTATAGATTTGAAGAAGGAAAAAATAATTGTGTGTGTGTGTGTAAACTTCATTTATATGTAAATGTTGGTGTCGTAAAAGAGTATTTCTTTTAAAGTATTTTACTGTGTTGAGCATCTTTCTCCATTCTCCTTACTATTCATGTGACCTAAGAGGGTGGTGCATCTCCTTTAGTAATTTACCACTTCTCAAATAGGATATATTAAAAATAATGCATAATATGACTTGTATCTCTTCCTAAATAGAAATTTCTTTCTCAGGGGTAGTCTTGCCATTGGAAAATTTATGAGTTGATATTTAAAAATTTCATGCTAGTTTGTAAGATGTCTTCCCATACACCCATTTGACAAAATAAAAATTACATATATTGGCTCTGATGGCTGTGTTGAAACTGTGTACCTCAGATTGGGACTCAAACACACATGGCCAGGACTCGAACCCAGCCAAAACCCAGATTGGGACTTGAACCCACGGTCTTTTAATTAGAATCACTCACCTGGTGTCTGGGCTGGCTGAGGCTCAGGTTCTTTGTGTCTCAGCACAGAAGGAATTCAGCAAGAGGCAAAGTGATAGGCAAGAAGTAGATTTATTAATATAAGACACTCGTGAGAGATGCAAGCAGGCAGGTGAGGAGGCTCTGCCGCAAGGATTAAGTGGGCTACAATTTTATAATCAAAGGAAAGTGGGGAAGGG
Organism: Physeter macrocephalus; assembly: GCF_002837175.3. Lineage (NCBI taxonomy): Eukaryota > Metazoa > Chordata > Mammalia > Artiodactyla > Physeteridae > Physeter > Physeter macrocephalus. The sequence goes on along the minus strand of NC_041223.1, from coordinate 36,381,239 downwards.
GAAAAAGACCGCCTTGTTTGATTGGACGTCAGGCTTACATCACTAGCTCCTTCTTATTGGGTGGATGAGTGTCTGACCCTATGAGGTCAAACTAGGACTGTCATAGCACTTATTAAAATCAGTAGAAGAGTGGTAACATTTTTCTTTCACTTAACAACCTGGGGCATATCTCATGCTTTTATTTATGGCTTTATAGTTAAGCAAGACTGCTTCATTCCATGACGTTGCGATAGCTTTCTTGAGTGATCATTATCTTACAGTGGTCTCCCAAAGTTTCCTAGGTTTCCCTCTCTATCTATAATCCCCTACTGAGACTTCTACAACTACCTGTATCCTATTCTATCCCTATCAGTGTCAGTATAGTCGTATAGTATTAGGGGGAACAGCTCAAACATCTATATTTAAAAGTAGGAAGGGTGGGAAAATGAACCCTATTGTAATAGTAAATTGAATTATAACTCAATGAGGATAAATTACACTTTAAGGAAATACAAGTAATAAATGTAGAAGGATTCAGTGCAAGAGATGAAAAGTGGAGACTTTACAATCTCTATCTTTTCAGTCTTAAAATATTTCCATTGTTTCACAAATGAGTCTCCTGTAATTTTGGAAAATAAGTTACTGTTTGTTATAGTTCAAATTCAAATTTATGCAACTAAATTCATTCTCCCCCAAATCTGCTGTTTTTTCAATTTTCATCTAATCGCCTATCATTTAGCGTCCCAGGGATTTTTTCTTTTCCAAGTACAGCCTTTATTTTTCTTCTCTGTCTCTGTCATTATGTGTATGTCAACATGCTTCCAAAACAACCACTTCATTCAGTCAATTCAGTGAAAAATGAAATCAGTCAAGTCAGTTGCTAGGTTCCCTGTGGACAAAACATCCAGCTGATTGACTAGATATTTCTCTTATCAACTATTTGTTTTGGCATTATTTAGACATAGCCTTTGTCTCCTTTTTTTTTTTTTTTGGCTGTACGCGGGCCTCTCACTGTTGTGGCCTCTCCCGTTGCGGAGCACAGGCTCCGGACGCGCAGGCTCAGCGGCCATGGCTCACGGGCCCAGCCGCTCCGCGGCATGTGGGATCTTCCCGGGCACGAACCCGTGTTCCCTGCATTGGCAGGCAGACTCTCAACCACTGCGCCACCAGGGAAGCTCTAATTGCTTTTGTATTATCTTTTTGGCATTCTTCTAGCTTCTTCCTTCCAATTTTCATTGTTTAAATAGTTTTATTTATAAATGCATTCTTCAATTGATCTGTATGATCTGTGTTCTAAATGGTTTAGCACAAAGTATATAGGCTATTTATCTTGATATTCAAAGTCTGTGCTCAAATAACTTGAGGCAAAGTTTGAATTGGAATAAGATTTAAGGCCATGTGTACTAACTTGCTTATTTTTTAACATCTGAGCCAGCTTTCTCGTATTTTTAGAAAATACATGTGCGACAGCAGAGAGAAAATAAAGTCAATTATCAAATATTCAGGTACGGATACTTTGCTTCTTTATGATCTCACCTTTATCCTCCTACTCTTAGATTCCATAGTCATCATACCCATCTGACAAAACCTGGGGCTGATGAAACACATTTTCTGTTTACTTTCTAAGTACACTTGAACAGCAAAACTTGGCTAAAGAAAAGCACAGAAGTGCTGAAACTGGACTTAATCTAAATCTTGAAGCGATGCTACAACACTTACAGAATACCACTATACTCTCCTCGTAAATTCACCTTCCAGGTTTTTTTCTCTTCAAATCTTTAATAAGCTCTTCCCTTTTAACATTCATATGATGACTTCTCAGAACATTCACAGAGAAAACAAATGTAAGCTGATGAAAACAATATCTCATGTTTCCACCACCAGTTCTGAAAATGTGCCTTCACCTGCACGCACTTACTCAGCTCTCTATCCTGTTATGAAAGGGAAAGTGTCTCTGCTCCTCAGGCCATCTCCCCGCCTTAGACCCTGGACCTCATCCCCTTTCTCCTCAAGGGCTTTGCTCCTGCAATTATATCACCCACCCCTCTTTCACCTACATCACCAGTTTCTCTCCCGATACAGGATTAGCTCACACACATCTTGATATCACTCATCTTTAAAAAACAGAAACAGAAACCAAGCTCATCTCTGGACCCCACATTGTCCCCCGGCTACTGCTCTGGGAGTCTCTTCTTGACAGTAAAACTCCTCAAAAAGTGAACTTATTCTTGCTCTCTCTACTGTCTTCCTTTCCATTCTCTCTTCAACCCATTCCAATAAAATCTTTTTTTTTCCTGCTTGTTTTATGGTTTGTTTTTCCAAAGATGTATTGAAGCAGAAGCAAGTTGGTTGAATACTTGATGGGGAAAAAAAGAAGTTTCAATGGTATTCAAAGTGTTTTTTAAGAGATAGTGTAGCACCAGATTTCTTTGTAAACTAGATTATGTTGTAAACGTTTTTTTCTAAATTCTTTGAGAGTGTTGGTTCTTAAGAACTAGGGCTTATTTTTCTTCCTAATCTATCTTGTGCTACTGAAAAATGGCATAAGGGCATTAGAAAGCCGTTTCTGTAAGATATGGATTTCTTTTTTTATTCTTGCTGGAAATATATTGCTGCCTTGAGTATGTGCGATTTTCATTAATATCACCATGATGCTGTGAAGTTTCGTTGAAAACCTACTCTAGTTTTAACCTTTTTAATCAGAATTGTCCATTTTGAGTGGCTGTCAACCAGAAGAAGTGAATCCAGAATGGTTTCTCTCAGGTTCAGAGAAGAAAAGTTTGGGAGAGGTAGAGAAACTCTGTTCTCCTTGCCTTCCAGCAGTTTCCTTTTTGGTGATGATCTGAAAATCAAAGTCATGTTAACATCTTGCAGGGCCTCATATTTTCAGAGGTGGCAAGGAATATCTTCTTTCCTGTTCTGAAGAACAGGAAAATCTCATTCTGTAGGAGGCCAAGAGTGTCTCGGTAGTTAACACCTTCCACAGCAAAATTCTCTTCCACTTCATGCATGTGGAGCTCCAGAGGCCTATTAGTTCTTTTAAATCATGCAATTTTTAAAAAAATTGAAGTATAGTTGATTTACAATGTTGTATTAATTTCTGCTATATAGCAAAATAATTCAGTTATACATATATATACATTTAAAAAATATTCTTTTCCATTATGGTTTATCATAGGATATTAAATGTAGTTAGTTCCCTGTGCTATACAGTAGGACCTTGTTGTTTATCCATTCTCTATATAATAGTTTACATCTGCTAATCCCAACCTCCCACTCCATCCCTCCCCCAGCCTCCTCTCCCTTGGCATCCACAAGTCTATCTCTATGTCCGTGAGTCTGTTTCTGTTTCGCAGATAGGTTCTTTGTGTCATATTTAGATTCCACATATAAGTGATATCATATGGTATTTGTCTTTCTCTTTCTGAGTTATTTCACTTAGTATAATCTCTAGTTGCATCCATGTTGCTGCAAATGCATTATTTCATTCTTTTTTATGGCTGAGTAGTATTCCATTGTATATATGTACCACATCTTCTTTATCCATTTATCTGTCTATGGACATTTAGATTGCTTCCATGTCTTGGATATTGTAAATAGTGCTGCTATGAACATAGGGGTGCATGTATCTTTTTGAATTATAGTTTTGTGTGGATATATGCCCAGGAGTGGGATTGCTGGATCATATGGGTAATTCTACTTTTAGTTTTCTGAGGAAACTCCATACTGTTTTCCATAGTGACCGCACCAATTTACATTCCCACCAAGAGTGTAGCAGAGTTCCCTTTTCTCCACACCGTCTCCTGCATTTGTTATTTGTAGACTTTTTAATGATGGCCATTCTGACTAGTGTGAAGTGTTACCTCACTGTAGTTTTGATTTGCATTTCTCTAATAATTAGTGATGTTGAGCACCTTTTCATGTGCCTATTGGCCATCTGTATTTATTCTTTGGAGAAATGTCTATTTAGATTTTCTGACCATTTTTCAGTTGGGTTGTTTGTATTTTTGTTGTTGAGTTGTATGAGCTGTTTGTATATTTTGGAAATTAAGCTCTTGTCGGTCACATCATTTGCAAATATTTTCTCCCATTCTGTAGGTTGTCTTTTCATTTTTTTTCCTATGGTTTCCTTTGCTGTTCAAAATCTTGTTAGTTTGATTAGGTCCCATTTGTTTCTTTTGGTTTTTATTTCTATTACCTTGGGAGACTGACCTAAGAAAACATTGGTAATATTTATGTCAGAGAATGTTTTGCCTATGATCTCTTCTAGGAGTTTTATGCTGTTATGTCTTATGTTTAAGTCTTTAAGCCATTTTGAGTTTATTTTTGTGTATGGTGTGAGGGTGTGTTCTAACTTCTTTGATTTATATGAGGCTGTCCAACTTTCTCAACACCACTTGCTGAAGAGACTTTTTTCCATTTTATATGCTTGCCTCTGTCAACAGTTAATTGACTATAGGTGGGTGGATTTATTTCTGGGCTCTGTATTCTGTTCCATTGCTCTATATGTCTGTTTTTGTGCCAGTACCATGCTGTTTTGATTACTGTAACTTTGTAGTATTGTCTGAAGTCTGGGAGGGTTATGCCTCCTGCTTTGTTCTTTTTCTTTAGGATTGCTTTGGCAATTCTGGGTCTTTTATGCTTCCATATAAATGTTAGGGTTATTTGTTCTATTGTTAAATGTCATGGGTAATTTGATAGGGATCACATTAAATCTGTAGATTGCTTTGGGTAGTATAAGCCATACACTTGCCAGGTAAGAGACTGAACCTGGCTTTGGTACCCTTTTGGCCCCTGCTGCACCTGCCACAGGGCATAATTGCTTTAGTTCAATCAGCAGCCTCACAGAGATGGCAAACTTGGACTTGTACCATTCTTCAACCTCCCAAAGGTTCTTGGCAGCCACACTTTCATTCTCCTGCCACATATCACACAGAGCAGCCGTGAGTTCTGGCTTGGAAACATGCACCCCAGTTTGCCCATGCTACCCTAAATCTGGACCTGCAGCTCACAGCTTTCATCATTGCACAGTTGTCTTAAAAAGTCAATCTCTTCTTGCAAGGAATCCACTTTATGTTCGAGGTCAAGGAGTGCCAAAGAAGTATTGTCAACGTCCTGTCTGAAAGTTTACAGAGTGCTCTGAGTTTCTTCCCTCTGAGGTCCTCTCTGAAGCATCTCCTCTTGCAAATTCTTCCAGAGCTGCATGACCTCCTTGGCCAGGTTGCCGTGCTGTGCCTACCTGTCGTTGGTAAACAGGTTCACCTCTGGCCCAACTCCTGCATCTCCTTTCTATAGAGGTCCCTAGGCATGACGTCCCTAGCCCTTGAGCTGGGCCTACATTCTGTTGTACCGTGAAGTGCACCTTGGCGACGTAGGTTAGGAGATGCAGTTATTCAGCTCCTGCGGCTCCACCTTCTCCTTGGTGCCAGTGTTATTGAACTCATTGTTGAGGTAAAGGCCAAGGAGGGTGTGGTGTACACGCTGCTCCGGGGGCAAGGCGTGGGGCTGCGGCTGGCGCCGGGGCGCAGTGTGCTGGCCAGGTAGAATGCAGTCATTGCGCTCTGGCTGGAGCCGAATCAGCTCAGGGTGCTGGGGTCACCTAGCTCCTGAAATCGGAAGACTAGGGCCTTGATATGATGGAGTTGGCAGCAGAGGGTGGCAGTGCCTACTGTCTCTGGGAAGAGAGGCGTGGACAGCAGAATCCCTGGTACATCTCTGGCTCAGGGACCCTGAAGTGAAAGTGTCAGAGCTTCAATAAAGCTTTTATTCTCTCTGCTGTCCTGAAATAGCTCTCATCAAGGTGACTATTTATATTTTGCCAGAGCCAGCAATTTTTTTATCCTCAACTTCCTTCACTTCCCAGAAGCACCTGTAAAGGCTGACCCTGCCTCTTTGATAAAACGCATACCTCTCCAGGCTTCTGACATCCTTGCTTTCCCTTCCTCCCTACCACTGCTCAGAAATCCTTACTAGTTCCTCCTCTATCTATCCCGGCTCCAGATATTAGAGAACGGGTAAGCTTCATCCTGTACCTTCTCTGCCTATGTAATCTCATTCTTTCCTGTGCTTTCAAATAATTTCCATATATTGATTCAAAATTTTTTATCTAGAGTCTAGGTCTCTTCTTTGAGCCTTAGAATCATCCATTAAATTGCCTCTCTTCAATCTTTCCTGGGTTTCCAGTTTGCTGACTCACCCTGCAGGTCATGGGATTTACCCACATGCATAATTGTATCACTCAATTCCTTATAATAAATCTCTCCCTTACATATTTCCTATTGCTTCTGTTTCTCTGAAGAACCCTGACTAATACATACCCCAAGAAATTTCTGTGAATTCATATAGAAATTGCATCATATTCCATAGAGTGTGTGTGTGTGTGTGTGTGTGTGTGTGTGTGTGTGTTTTAAGAGAAAGCAGTATTTTAAAATAATTACCAACAGGAAATTTTTTTTTTACTAAACTTCTTGGCTAATGAATAGGATTCTTTCTTCATTGGATCTGTCAACTTCAGACATTTGGGTTGAATTGGAGAGAACTGACACTCACTTCAGGTTCAACATTGAACAACTTCTACTTGCTTTTTGATCTAGGTGTCATAATCTGTTGAGAACACAGTCTTTCATATAAATATACAAATTCAGATGGCAACTTACTTTTTCTCTTCTCGATACCTTGCAGAGACAATCAGTGAAACAATGCACTGAGACTAGCACTGCAAATGTGCTGTAGAACATTTTTCACCTATTTGGATAGAAGTATTGATAACTTTGTCTTCTTCCTGAGAGGTTCAGCAGTTGCATGATACTGTAGATTGACAGGGACTCAGGGAAAGGACAATTTGCTGGTGGTTAGTGATAGTCTTTATTTTACCCATAATGCTGTCACTTCCATCTCATATAAATTAAAATAAATTTCAAACCACTAATTCTCATAATCAACTCTCTTCATCCAATGTTCAAATTCCATTTCACTTAACATATTTGTAATGGAGAAAAACAAAACATTTAAAATTTTACCATGTATTTTTAAATTATCTTTGTCTTGTCCCAATATAATATCTACTAAATAAACCAACTATTTAAGTATTTTTTTAAATTATTGAGGTGAAAAAGGAATTCAAACTTCTTTAATCAAAGAACAATTAAATGTCCAAATTATTGGTTCCCCATGATTTTCTGTAACTCTAAGGTAAAAGAACTAAGTAATGGAATAGTATATAAGTATATTAAAATGTTTGACACAACCAATAAGTATACCTTTTTGAGCATGAAGTTTTCTTTTAGACCAAAAGCTGATTCCATCCTCTGGGTCATCAATCTTCATCGTGTTGTGGAAATTTTACTTTCCTATTTTGAAACTGGTTTTTATGGAAGCCTCAAGTAATTGGAAAACAAGTACTGATTTGAGTATTCTTTTTATAGAATTGCCTTTAACAACAAAGACTTTTCTCTTTAGTTGTAAAAAAATAATTTAAAATGCCCGTGACTGGATTTTTTTGTTTTTGTTTTTTTTGCGTTACGCGGACCTCTCACTGTTGTGGCCTCTCCCGTTGCGGAGCACAGGCTGCAGACGCGCAGGCTCAGCGGCCATGGCTCACGGGCCCAGCCCCTCCGCGGCATGTGGGATCCTCCCGGACCGGGGCACGAACCCGTGTCCCCTGCATCGGCAGGCGGACTCTCAACCACTGCGCTACCAGGGAAGCCCTGGATTTTTAAATGTGGTTGTCAGAGTGATGATTTCTTAAAGGCATTACTCAGCTTTATTCAGTTAAGATTAGTTAATATTGTAAATAAACATCTATATATTATGCCCCTTAGATTGGCTGCTTACCAAAGACTTCCTGATTGGGTTAGGGGGTTGCTGTCATCTTCACTATCATGTTCCTTGTTAGGAGTCTCAATAATAACTCTCTATTGCAAAAATCAAGGATTTTAAGGTTTTTAAAAAATCTTTTGTATATTTTGTACTTATTTCAAGCTTATACATCAAACTTTCTGTTTTTAGCCAACATACACATGTTCTATTCTAAATATGGTCTTAAAACTATTATCCCACAAAAAAGTATTACAATGACAGCAAAAATATATTTATTTATTATTATTATTTTTTTAACTTTTGTATTATTGGGAAACTTGTTTTTGTTGGAAGTGGAAGTATGTTCAGTGGTATCAAAGTTATAATTGGACCAGGAAATTAAGTTGATTTGTAGGAGCCAGTTGTTTTTTAGATATTTAAAATAATAAGTTTAGACCCTGTTTCATCGGGTGAAACATTCGTCTAAAGATATGGTAGTATGGACCTGTGGTGACTCATGGATAAAGCAGATGGTTTAGCGATAGCCATGTGGGCAAAAGACTTTAGCGTTATCTTCCTTACTATTCTCTTTCGTATTGACGTGACTATAGCTGTAATAAAAAAACAAGCTTCACCATAACAAAAAATATCAAGTAAGTGTTCTTTCATAGTATGCTATACATTTTTCTTTTTTAAAATGAATATTCTCTAGAAAATAATTGTTATTTAAAGCAAGACCAACCTGAACATTACACTGTAAGTAAAAACAAAAATGGAAATATATATTAGTATCAAAAGTTCTCCCAGGATGGTTTGGTTGAACATCACTTTGTTATTTTAACTTTACAAATACCACCAATGGTTTTAACTATGAATCTTAATTAATGGCACTTTGTAAAATCCTATCAGTGTAAAGCAAAATAGCTACCAGAGCAAAATGCCTTAGATGTGCCATTTCAAATCCAGCTTTCATTTTGCTGCTTATGATTACCTAAATTACATTAACATACAAATGCTGAGCCCATTTAAGTAATCTAGTTTTGGTAAATGAAAAATGGCCACTGTGACATAATCTTCTAGGCAAAACCACTATTTCTGTTGGATTTATTATTTGGTCCTATGTGATGTGTTTATGAGTGACATGATAGTAATTCGAAAGGTCAAAATAGAATATTAACATTTCGGTATGAACTTCCCAGAGAGTTACACTTCCGACAAAAGAAGTGGAATGCAACCCTCCCCATTTCTACATCCTGGCGGAGAACAGAGAAGGAGTGCTAATGTCCCTAGTTATACAGAGAAAAACTGATATTTTTCAGAGCCTAAAGGAGAAAGCTAGATGACTTGAAAATCAAGTGATAAAGCTCTACTTAAGGTGAATTTTGAACAAGTTCATAAAGCAGTGATGAAACTGAAGCCTTAATATAAAGCAGGAAGTGTCCTGCTACAATTTCATGCAGTACATCGATGAGTATTAGCCAAATCTTAGAAAAAAGAAATACAACCTGGACCAGGCGAGAGATTATTCACTTAGCCACATTGTGTAAAAATTTTTCTCCAGATTTGTAATGAAGAAGGAACTTTATGTCAGAACTCTACTGTATAGCTTTCAGGCATTGTTTGGTATATTTATTCTGAAATAGTACAGTAAAATGTATATTTTCTTGATCTTGTAATTTGGATTTGTCATTCTCAATGATTTATTTGATTTTATTCAGAAGGTCTTAAGGTAAGAGTCACCATCATTTCTAAAATTCTGGACTAAGTACATTCTACCTGTTCATTTCAGTCAGGTTTTTAGTATACAAGGTGGACAAACCCAGATGAGAATTGGTCCTTAAGCAATATTTATTTTCCTCATTTGTGCACGTGCACACACACACACAGAGACACTGGCTTATAGCAGAGTAGGTTACCATTAAATTCAGCCTGGGTCATCTTACTTCGTAATAGAGATCCAATCAATATCATCAACTTTATCATTATTTTAGATTTTGGGACCATATCTAATGCTAAAGCCTTAAACTGGGAGCAGAAAGCAGCAAGAGTACTGTTCATCACACGAAATTTCAGTTTAGATTGTCCAAAATTTCTGGACAATTTTTTTCTTTTAATAAGCCCTTTGGGTAACATACATATTAAGTGAAGTTCTTAAAACAGTCCAGCCTCTGGAATGAAAGTGGCCCATGCACAGGGACTTTAGGGAACTCCATTCATGGCAGCACTACTCTGCACACTCTCTTCCGGGCTGCTCCAAGCTAGCAGCTACCTCTTTGAAAGTGGTATATCTGTGAGCAACAGGGAGAATTCTTTCTAGTGGAGGAGAGGTCAGATGCAGTGCAGTACACACCATTAAAAATAAATAAACACAATTCCACCCTGAGATAAATTCTGCTACCATGTACTAAACGTTAGAAAAATATCTTTCTTATAAACTTTGTGTCATGGTTGTTTTAAAGAAAGAAGCTTTCCTGCTGTACACAGTTTAGCTTTCAAGAAGGTGAAACTTCTACTTTCCTTCTCAAACAAATAAACAGTGAGGTGTTATGTGAGAGTTTGTGGCTAAGAATGTCTGTCAGTTCACAGTAAAATTTGCTTTAATAAAACGAGTCGTTTAATTTCAAAATGCTTTTGCTTGCCGCCTTCTAAGGGTCCTTGTGATCTACATCTGAGAAAGAAAAGGACAAAACAATTTCAAATTCCATTTCCCCTATATGATAGCTTTGAAGGAGGGTACAAACCAATCTCTGGGGTGTTTGGTAATGGGATTTTTATTTTGTAGTATAAGGTTTTCTAAAGAAAGGATCAAAGGCTGTTTAAACAAAAGATCATTCTGGTTTTCCTCTTGAATGTAAAACTCTTGAATGTAGAATATTTGTCTTTTGATTTCAGAAGTCAGCACCAAAATGGCTCCTATCCAGTAAAGAGAAGAGCAGTGAAACCACATTTAAAACATTTCCAAAGTTGTATTACCTTTAAGTGTTATGCAGTTTACGATATTTGCAATATTAATGATTCTATAAATATCTTTGATCTCCATGGTGTTATGAAGTTATGTTGAGATTATTTTTCATGTTTAAATTGAATCTTTGCTTAGGTGTGTAAATTAGAAAGTGAATGAGGGGTACTTCAAGTTTTAAATTACACTTACACTTGCTTATATTTTTTGAACTAGCTATAATTAAAGATGAGTTAGAAACAAGGAATATTGGTGTTTATTTTTACGGTCTTCCTTAGAGAAGTTTAGGCTAGCAAAGCTTTTGTAATTCTAAGATGTCCTAGCATATAAATGAACCAAATTTATGTACCATGTTTGACAGTCATAATCTTCCCATGAGGCTCCCCAGGTTACTTGTTTAGCACTAACCCTTTTAGCCTAATCCACTCCCCACCCACTGCCACTTCTTCTACCCCCTGCTGTCCTCACTTCCACACCATCACCCAAACACACATCAAAGGACTCCTGGAGACTGCTGCTGCAAAGTGTAGCTTGCTAGCATTGCTGGCTATAGCACTGGTACTGGTCTTGGTAATCAAGTTTAATTTCTTGAGAAAGAACATAATGTAATATGTAGAATGAACATTAAATCTGAGAATACTAAAATTCTGCTAAAACGTTCATTTCTTACTAGTTGTATACTAAGCATATATATATATATATATATATATAAATTCATTGGCATTGGCAAGAAAACCAAACTGAATGGGGATATGAGAGGAGTGGAGGATGGTGTTCGCCATCCTAGAATCTGGAAGGTCGGTGCAGTAGTCCTCCCTTATCTGCAGTTTTGCTTTCCAAGGTTTCAGTTATCCACATTCAACTGTGGTCTGAAAATATTAAATGGAAAATCTCAGAAATAAACCATTCATAAGTTTTAAATTGATCACAGTTCTGAGTAGTGTGATGAAATCTAACCCATCCTGCTCTGTCCCACCTGGGACACGAATCATTCCTTTGTCCGGCATATCCTGCCTGGTAGTCACTACTTAGTAGCCACCTCAGTTATCAGATAGACTGTTGCAGTATCTCAGTGCTTTTTTTCAAGTCACCCTTATATTACTTAATAATGACACCAAAGCACAAGAGTAGTGACGCTGGCAATTTGGATAGGCCAAAGAGAAGCCGTGAAGTTCTTTCTTTAAGTGAAAAGGTGAAACTTCTCAATTCAATATGAAAAGAAAAAAAAATGTATGCTGAGGTTGCTGAGATCTATAGTAAGAATGAATCTTCTATCCATGAAATTTGTGAGGAAGGAAAAAGAAATTTGTGCTAGTTTTCCTGTCACACCTCAAACTGGGAAGGTTAAGGCTACAGAGTGTGAAAAGTGCTTAGTTAAGATGGAAAAGGCATTAAATTTGTACAATAAGATATTCTGAGAGAGAAAAAGAAAGAGAGAGCACATTCACATAACTTTTATTATAGTGTGTTGTTATAATCATTCATTTTATTATTATTGCTGTTAATCTCTTACTGTGCTTAAAGTTTAATTTATAAATTACACTTTATCATAGGTGTGTATGTATAAGAAAAAACATAGTATACATAGGGTTTGGTACTATCCACAGTTTCAGGTGTCCACTGGGGGTCTTGGAACATATCCCCCGAGGATAAGGGGGGATGGTTGCATTCTTGATTACAGGGCTATTCTCGGCTTCATGACCAATGTCCACTCCCAGGGACTAAGCCCTGTATTAACCATCTAACTTATTGACATACTTTCTGATTACAATGGTTCTTCTACCAAAACCACCACCCCAGTTCTAGGAGTCTGTGATATTTTTCCTTCTTCCTCTGCAAAGATTTCTCTGTGTGCCTTCATTTTAGGGAAGGGGATGGTGACAGGTTAGGAAGAGTGACTTGGGTTCTTTGAGGACTGTCAGCATCAATTTGTATTCCTCATTATGGAGTTCTCCCTACTGCACCACCCTCATTCCCTACTGGGCTCCATTCCCAGTGAGTGCTACGCCATTCCCACTTCACTTGAGTTTGCATGTTGTGCATTAAGCTTTGTACACCTTTAGTGTCTTTTTGTTGACACTTTCATAGTCATTACACAAGTGAGGTTCCTCAGGTTACTTGTTTAGCAAATACCCATTTTTGCCTAATGCCTTTTATGGCATTATACAAATTTAGGTAGTTTTGAAAGTGGCTACCATGATTCATATATTCTGCAGCAGTGAGGATGATTTTCCATTGAACGCTCTAAATTGCAGCATTGTATTATGTTAACCTTTATTTGTTTAGCTATTCCTACCCTAATGCAAGTAACAGAATTAAGAAAATAATATGGCATAATCTGGGGCAATGTACAAACAAATATTAGTGAAATGTATTTGTGATAGGTCAAACATTACGTTTCACATATCATAATAACAACACTGCCACAATAGGGTTACTTGAACTGGTTTGGTTTCTTTTAAGGTCAGGTTTTAAAATTTGTTGAGTACATATTGTATGATCTCATTTCCATTAAATTCAAGAATCAGCATGTCTAATATATGGTAATGGAAATCAGAAGAGTTGTGTTTATGAGGAATGGAGATTAAGTACAAGGGGCCAGGAGGAAACTTTCTGAGGTGATAGCAATGTTCCGTGTCTTGATTGGTTACACAGATGTATACATTTGTTCAAACTTAATGAATTGTACACCTAACATATATGCATTTCACTCTGGTAATTTTAGCCTATTAAAATGTGAAAAATTGCTTTGTATAACTATAATATTAATTTGTAAAAGTATCAGCTGAGTAGCTTCACCATGCTAGGTCTTTTCAATTGCTTTATCTGTTTTCAAAACTTTGGAACATTTTCTTGAATTTCTGCTCTTTATTTGGATTTGAAACAATTTTATTGGATGTGATATTTTCTCACTAATTCTTAATTTTATTTAAAATAGCAAATGAATGTAATTGCATATATTACTTAATAGATATTCCAAGTATAATTCTTTGCTTTTCAAATAGTACTTTTTTCTACCTCTTACTTTTTGGACAAGCAGATTCATATTTTACTGTTTTGGCAGTGCTTTAAATGCACTCCTATTCCTTCAGCCTTCCTCCCACACATAGAAAATGTGTTCTGTGAACTAGACAACCTAATACTCAGTCCCGACAACTCACATTGCAATCCCAGGCAAACACTAGACCTTCTGGGTAAGTGACTTGGCATTTTTTCTAGGCTATGGTACGTTTAACTAAGACCTTCCTACAATTCTTTTGGAGAGACATCTGGGAAAATTACATTTGGAGTCTATTCTTAGAAAACATAATTATATAAGAGGAACGTAGAAGACACTAAGTATAGAGAATATTGTTTTAAAAACCATTTCACAGCAAAGACAGAGCGGTGGCTATTTTATGATTTTGTGATGGCGATAATGATGATGATAGTGTCAGTGGTAATAATGCTAACTCTGGGCCATTCACTCTGCTGAATTCTTTTAAATATTGTTATTGCATTAATCTTCCTGACAGCTAAGGAAGATAGGTATTATTATTTCAAAGTATAGGAAACTGAATATTAGAGAGGTTAATCAATGTGGCATGTTCTTACATAGCTCTTCTAGTGAACGCCCTCTAAGGGATCCTCCTGAAAAATGGATCCCCATTCATAGAAAGTAAAATGCAGACATCTGAGAAGTCCTACCCACCCTATCCTGCTGACTACCTCTTACAGCCTTTCTATTTGATCAGATGAAAGCAAATAGCAAAGCAACTGCCAAGAAGAAGCTAGGGGTCAATTTTTGCAAAGAAAGGAGGGAGAGGCACTGAGACGCCAGAAAGAGACAAGAAAGTTACTTTTGAAAAAAATGGAAGTCTCCACATAGACTTTTCTTAGCAGAACCTGGATGTTTAACAATGTTGTGGGAGAATGTAGTGGGAGAAACAATGAAGAACCTAATAGAGTCTTACTTACAGGAACTTATACTCAAGTTGAAGAGGAAAATCTAATATTAAAACAATAACTAATATCATAATACAACTTAATTCTGGATTAGTATTATAAAAATCATAGTTTTTCAGGAATGCAGAGGAGAGAAAATCTTTTTTGGATGGGCAGTCTACAGAAGGCTGGATTTTAAAGGACGAGATATGGATTTTAAAGGTAAGACAGATATGAGGACAAGATTATGGTTATAAAGTTGATTGAGAATGGGGAAGAGAACATGGAGGGAAGTGGAAAGGAAGATATGAGATTAAAATACCTGTTTTCTTACAAACTTTATGAGTCACCACTGGGTAGCAGTAATAGAAAAACTTTCCTTTTCCTAAGATCTGGGAACGTGATTGTTGCTTTAATTCTGCACAGGGGAATTAGCATGCGTTTGTAAAGCTTATTAGAGGTGCATGTGTGTGGGGAAAACAAAATGAAACACTGTGTTGACAAGAGCTGTCTGTAAATGTCTATCTTTGGACTGGCTCCATTGCTTTTGGCTTCAGATGTCTGGCATATACAACTCAGGTCAAAAAATGTTATGGAGAGGTTTAAAGTGATAGTTTTTAATTGGCTACAAATATATTTCATTAAGTAAAACACTAAAAATTTTACTGTAGAATATGTGGATAGCTTTCTTTCTTTTTTTTTCTTTTTGTATTTGCTTTTTACTATTTGACAGTTCTTTTAGAGAATAGTTGTAATATTTTCATATTAAAAATGTTTAGGTTTTCATTTGAAATGTAGTGTGGAACAGTAGAAAAACAGGAAAAAACAATCAGCCACAGCACCGGTTTTCAAACATGATTGTGTTAAGGTTTTCTTGAATTTCTTTCCACTCTTTTTTTCCCAAGAAGAGAAATTTGGAGTGGCAAGAGGAGAATACAATTATTTTTGGAATCTATGTGTTTGTCTAATAGAGAAATCTGTGCACAAGGAAAGCATAGAAACTGTTTGAAATTTTCATAATTCTCCTACATGGGAGCTATTAAGATACCTATGTCTTTGTGCATAGAAAATTGCTTGGAAATGGTCATACCAAACTATTAATGGTGATTCTCCAAAGAAAGAAAGAGTTTGGAATAGGGAGAAGGGAAATATGTATGTACACACACACACACACACACACACACCCACACACACACACACCCACACACACACCTCTTGTTGGAAGCAGCACATGCTACTTTCAAAGTTAAAAAAAAATCTTTTTTAAGCCATCCCAGCACCTGAGACCTTGACTGTGAATTCTTTTTTTATCTAATAGTTTAATGTGAGAATGAAATTAATAACTAAATATTTTTATAGTCTCTAAATATATCTTAAAAATCATGTCTACCCGAATATCATAACTAAGAGCTAGTTAAGGTACACGGAAAATATTTTATAGCAGAGTTATACTCATCTTCACATCATTGCCTCTCTGCACTGAAGGATTAACCTCTATAAACACAGGCAAGGTCTTTAATTAAAACAAATTGAGTACAAGATCAGTTTGGATTAGTAGGAGTATGCAATGTGGCTAAAAAAAATGAAAGCTTTTTAAATATTGTCAAATAGATGTATAACCTTACTAATTAAATTCTTTCAAATAAATGTGTTATAAATTGTAACTTTTGTTTAGATAGAGAGACGATAAGGATAAAATGATTCTTAAACAGGGATGACTTTGCCCCCCAGAGGACATGGGCAATGTCAGGAGACATTTTTGGTCGCCACAACTCAAGGAGGGTGCTACTGGCATCTAGTGGGTAGACATCAGGGATGCTGCTAAACATATTATGATACACAGGACAGCCCCCTGCAAAAAACAATTATCTGGTCATGAAGAATTATCTTCTCCTAGTTTAATCTCCAATTTAATTGTACTTTATTTTCTTGGTTTTTAAATGATCTTGTACTTTCCTTTTAATTTTAATTAGTTTTAGTTTGTCGCTATTTTTAAAATTTCAGGCTTTTAAATGTGTGTTTTAAATTAGTAATACCCAGGATATGGGCATGTGTGTGACAAATTGGAACTCAACTACACTATAATTTAAGCTGTAAATTGGCACAACTGTGGAAATATGTATAGATAGCTTTAAAATATACATGCCTTTGAGTCAGATTTCATCCATTTTTTAATTTTAGAACTTCATTATATCATATAATCTGTTAAGTAGCCTTGTATTCCAAGACTTTTTCCCAGATACATCCGTCGACTTGCTCCAGTCTGAACCAATTAGTAACAAGGACTGATGCAGTTGTCATCCTGTGATTTCTTTTGATGGCTTTTTTAGGCTGAATTCATTGTTTCATGAATCTTATGTCATTCTCTTTTTTTGTCAACCGTCTCATTTTGATGGTATGTATTTTCAAGCACCTTCTTATGCAATGATGATTTTCTGGCTCCTTACTTGTCCCGAAAGTCTTTACAGTAACTTACTAATTGGCTGATACCTTTGAAAAAATTCCTCATTAACCATTCCTGCAAGATTTTAGCATCTTTTCTTTGTCTTTAATATTCTGAAATGTCATGATTTTTTAAAAAATCTTTTATTTATGTATTTATTTATTTTTAGAAAGTTTTATTTTTGTAAATGCTTTACATTTTTAAAAGTCCTTCTTAATCTTTTCATATCCTGCTATTTATGTCATTCCTTTCTGTGAATGCAATATTATCCTAATCAGAGGAATTTTGTCTTCCAGGATCCTCTTCTATGCTTTTTATTCTAGGTTTTCTCAGATTTTTTATTATACGTTTTTGTCTTTTCAGTTTTGCAAGAGTAAGATTTTAAAAGCTGATTATGGGTTCCATATATGTTGTTAGACATTTTAGTTGGTGGGCTTTGCTTTGGCATGATTGAGTGGGGTGCTGGCTATGTGGGGGATTCCTGCATGACATAGTAAAGAGATCTATTATCTTAGGTTATTTGCTAGAAAATATAGCTGCTGTGGTCTTCATATAAAAGAGTAGACAATGAGTGTATTTATTTTCCTCTCCTTTTTTGGGAGTTGCCCTTAAAAAAGGCCAAGACAGGCATTCTACAGTTAGTTTAAAAAAACAAAACAAAGCAAAAAAATGTCTTGTTACCTAAAGCAATGGCTTCAACCCTCTTTGGGGACCAATTCACTGTCATTGGTAAGTGAAAGACCCAAATTTCTAGAGGTGCCATAAGTCTTCTTAGCTATTTAATATGTGAAATACGCTCACAAATGTTTCAACCCATGGGCTCACCACACTTCATATGCTCCTCTTTCTATCCAGTTTTCAGAAGAAGACTAATATTTAAGGAGACTTTTGAAATGCTGATATAATACAAAGAATATTTCTTAAAAGAGCCAGAGAAGGCAAGCTTGAAGGCAGTAAGGAAATATGTTGGATAAAAAGAAAGGGAACATAATATCAATAACTGAGGTCATGGGGAAATAATTTGTTGATGGTGAAATAGGAAAAAAGAAGACCCATGTGGCAATGGGAGTTTTTCTGGTCTTTGCAAACTTGCTCAGACTTCTCAAGTTTCCCTGACAAGTAGATGTGAACAATGGCTAGATGAAGGTTTCCATTGAAAATGGCAGTCACTACTAAAGTGCTTGTTTCAAATACTCAGCTACGGAATCAGGCTGTCTATTTGGGGGCATAAATGACAAGTTATAGGAACAAGTAGTAGGCAAGTAAATGAAACAATTAGGCAAAAATCTCCTTAGACACGATTGAGAAAATCAGTTGGTTGATTTTTTTAACTTACTTGTGTACAGAATATCTTTGGTTTTGGAGTGGTAGTTGGAATTTGGGAAGTCAAGGTGGAACTACAACAGAGGTTATAATCATAGAGACCCAGAGCTCTGCTCCTTTAGGTCAGACAGAACTTCAATCCAGTACCCTGGAGAGCTCCCAGAGATGGCAGTAGCCCTAAAGTCTACGTCTTATGGAGGTCGCCATTGGTTCCTCCTAGTTGATGAAATTCTCTGCACATGCTCTACTTAGTCACTAGGAGTAAATTATCATTCCCATTTAACGTATTATTTCTCATCAAGTTTGTTTTTCTCATCAAAATTGCAGAGACAGATCTTCAGAACTGATCTTGACAGAGTGTCTTGCCTCCAAAGAATTTAGTAGATTTATTTGGGGAGATAAAGAGTATATTCTCCAAATAACAGGATGGGTTATCTTCTGGGGTTTTCTATTATTTTAGGTTATAATTTTTTATTTTGAAAAATGTACTCAACCTTACTTCAAATTAAAGAAATGTAAATTAAAGCTAGATTTGTTTTTGGTTCCTCTCTATGGGAGACATGCAGGCAATATCTAGTGACTGAAATGGCTTGAAGAAAAAAAACCCTTATATGCAATGAAGTTAGTCATCTAATTAATTGCTAGAAGGTAATTCGGGAATTCATATTTAAAAAACCTATTTAAGCCAGTAATTACTGTACTCCATGTTAAGGAAATTATCAAAGAATTATAAAAGGAAAGACAGATATTAATATTGATTACAAATTTATTGATTATATTTAAAAATTCAGATTCTTCCCAAACGAAGTATTGGTAAAATTATATGGTACATTCAAAAGACTTTAAATTGAGAGGGCAGACAGCAGAAGCAAGAAGAACTACAATCCTGAAGCCGGTGGAACAAAAACCACATTCACAGAAAGACAGACAAGATGAAAAGGCAGAGGGCTATGTACCAGATGAAGGAACAAGATAAAACCCCAGTAAAACAACTAAATGAAGTGGAGATAGGCAACCTTCCAGAAAAGAATTCAGAATAATGATAGTGAAGATGATTCAGGACCTCGAAAAAAGAATGGAGACAAAGATCGAGAAGATGCAAGAAATGTTTTAAAAAAAACCTAGAAGAATTAAAGAACAAACAAACAGAGATGAACAATACAATAACTGAAATGAAAAATACACTAGAAGGAATCAATAGCAGAATAACTGAGGCAGAAGAACGGATAAGTGACCTGGAAGACAGAATGGTGGAATTCACTGCTGCAGAACAGAGTAAAGAAAAAAGAATGAAAAGAAATGAAGACAGCCTAAGAGACCTCTGGGACAACATTAAACGCAACAACATTTGCATTATAGGAGTCCCAGAAGGAGAAGAGAGAGAGAGGAAGGACCCGAGAAAATATTTGAAGAGATTACAGTCAAAAACTTCCCTAACTTGGGAAAAGAAATAGCCAGGAAGCGCAGAGCCAAGTCCAGGAAGCACAGAGAGTCCCATACAGGATAAACCCAAGGAGAAACACACCAAGACACATAGTAATCAAACTGGCAAAAATTAAAGACAAAGAAAAATTATTGAAAGCAGCAAGGGAAAAATGACAAATAACATACAAGGGAACTCCCATAAGGTTAACAGCTGATTTC
>NC_041223.1:36360661-36361101 GCF_002837175.3 Physeter macrocephalus | reverse complement strand
CACATCTTGGGTCACAAATCAAGCCTCAGTAAATTTAAGAAAATTGAAATCATATCAAGCATCTTTTCTGACCACAACGCTATGAGATTAGAAATCAATTACAGGGGAAAAAAACGTTAAAAACACAAACACATGAAGGCTAAATGATACATTACTAAATAACCAAGAGATCACTGCAGAAATCAAAGAGGAAATAAAAAAATACCTAGAGACAAATGACAATGAAAACACGATGACCCAAAACCTATGGGTTGCAGCAAAAGAAGTTCTAAGAGGGAAGTTTATAGCTATATAGCCTACCTCAAGAAACAAGAAAAATCTCAAATAAACAATCTAACCTTACACCTAAAGGAGCTAGAGAAAGAAGAACAAACAAAACCCAAAGTTAGCAGAAGGAAAGAAATCATAAAGATCAGAGCAGAAATAAATGAAATAGAAAC
>NC_041223.1:36358468-36360651 GCF_002837175.3 Physeter macrocephalus | reverse complement strand
AGACTGAACCAGGAAGAAATAGAAAATATGAACAGACCAATCACAAGTAATGAATATGAAACTGTGATTAAAAATCTTCCAACAAACAGAAGTCCAGGACCTTATGGCTTCACAGGTGAATTCTATCAAACATTTAGAGAAGAGCTAACACCCATCCTTCTCAAACTCTTCCAAAAAATTGCAGAGGAAGGAAAACTCCCAAACTCATTCTAGGAGGCCACCATCACCCTGATACCAAAACCAGACAAATACACTACATAAAGAGAAAATTACAGGCCAATATCACTGATGAATATAGATACAAAAATCCTCAACAAAATACTAGCAAACAGAATCCAACAACACATTTAAAGGATCATACACCATGATCAAGTGGGATTTATGCCAGGGATGCAAGGATTCTTCAATATACGCAAATCAATGAATGTGATAAACCATATTAACAAACTGAAGAATAAAAATCATATGATCATGTCAATAGATTCAGAAAAAGCTTTTGACAAAATTCAACACCCATTTATGATAAAAACTCTCCAGAAAGTGAGCATAGAGAGAACCTACCTCAACGTAATAAAGGCCGTATATGACAAACCCACAGCAAACACCATTCTCAATGGTGAAAACCTGAAAGCATTTCCTCTAAGATCAGGAACAAGACAAGGATGTCCACCCTCACCACTATTATTCAACATAGTTTTGGAAGTCTTAGCCATAGCAGTCAGAGAAGAAACAAATAAAAGGAATACAAATTGGAAGAGAAGAAGAAAAACGGTCACTGTTTGCAGATGACATGATACTATACATAGAGAATCCTAAAGATGCCACCAGAAAACTACTAGAGCTAATCAATGAATTTGGTAAAATTGCAGGTTACAAAATGACTTCACAGAAATCTCTTGCATTCCTATACACTAATGATGAAAAATCTGAAAGAGACAGTAGGAAAACACTCCCTTTTACCATTGCAACAAAAAGAATAAAATACCTAGGAATAAACCTACTGAGGGAGACAAAAGACCTGTATGCAGAAAACTATAAGACACTGATGAAAGAAATTAAAAATGATACCAACAGTTGGAGAGATATACCATGTTCTTGGATTGGAAGAATCAATATTCGGAAAATGACTATACTACCCAAAGCAATCTACAGGTTCAATGCAATCCTTATAAAATTACCAATGGCATTTTTTATGGAACTAGAACAAAAAATCTTAAAATTTGTATGGAGACACTAAAGACCCTGAATAGACAAAGCAGTCTTGAGGGAAAAAAACGGAGCTGGAGGAATCAGACTCCCTGATTTCAGACTATACTACAAAGCTACAGTCATCAAGACAATATGGTACTGGCAAAAAAACAGAAACATAGATCAATGGAACAAGATAGAAAGCCCAGAGATAAACCCACGCACCTCTGGTCAACTAATCTATGACAAAGGAGGCAAGGATATACAATAGAGAAAAGACAGTGTCTTCAATAAGTGGTTCTGGAAAAACTGGACAACTACATGTAAAAGAATGAAATTAGAAGACTCTCTAACACCATACACAAAAATAAACTCAAAATGGATTAGAGACCTAAATGTAAGACCGGACACTATAAAACTCTTCGAGGAAAACATAGGGAGAACACTCTTTTACATAAATCACAGCAAGATCTTTTTTGATCCACCTCCTAGAGTAATGGAAATAAAAACAAAAATATACAAATGGGACCTAATGAAACTTAAAAGCTTTTGCACAGCAAAGGAAACCATAAACAAGACAAAAAGACAACCCTCAGAATGGGAGAAAATATTTGCAAACAAATCAACGGACAAAGGATTAATCTCCAAAATATACAAACAGCTCATGCAGCTCAATATTAAAAAAACAAACAACCCAATCCAAAAATGGGCAAAGGACCTAAATAGACATTTCTCCAAAGAAGACATACAGATGGCCAAGAAGCACATGAAAAGCTGCTCACCATCCCTAATTGTTAGAGAAATGCAAATCAGAACTACAATGAGGTATGACCTCTCACCAGTTAGAAGGGGCATCATCAGAAAATCTACAAACAACAAATGCTGGAGAGGGTGTGGAGAAAAGGGAACCCTGTTGCACTGTTGGTGGGAATGTAAATTGATACAGCCACTATGGAGAACAGTATGGAGGTTCCTTAAAAAACTAAAAATAGAAC
>NC_041223.1:36338546-36358439 GCF_002837175.3 Physeter macrocephalus | reverse complement strand
AACCTAAATGTCCATCGACAGACGAATGGATAAAGAAGATGTGGTACCTATATACAATGGAATATTACTCAGCCATAAAAAAGAATGAAATTGGGCCATTTGTTGAGATGTGGATGGATCTAGAGACTGTCATACAGAGTGAAGTAAGTCAGAAAGAGAAAAACAAATATCATATATTAACGCATGTATGTGGAACCTAGAAAAATGGTACAGATGAACTGGCTTGCAGGGCAGAAGTTGAGCCACAGATGTAGAGAACAAACATATGGACACCAAGGGGGGAAAGCGGCAGGGGGGTGGGGATGGTGGTGTGATGAATTGGGCGATTGGTATTGACATGTATACACTGATGTGTATAAAATTGATGACTAATAAGAACCAGCTGTATAAAAAAAAATTAAATTAAAAAATTTAAAAAAACACAAAAACCAAAAGACATTAAATTGGTAATGTACATATATATATATACACATAGATAAACAGATGATAGATAAACATAGAAAGATATTCACAACACATAGAACCATTCTTAATGTATTTTAAAACATAATAATTTGTGTAAAAATCGTAAAATACACACATATATCCATACTATATATTTGTAAATAAGAAAAAGTCTTAAATGATGTTCACCAAAATCTAAACAGTGATTGCTTCTGTGGTAGGCTCTGCATTTTTTTTACTTTATTTGCCATGTGTCGTATTTTCCAATATTTTTACAATAATGTTATTAATTTTGAAATAAATACTTTATAAGTATTATATGTAAATAGTGACTTGTCTTTTATTAAACACTTATTGACCATATACTATTTTCTAGGCACTGGCTTGGAATTAGCAGTAAGGGATAAGGTCTGTAATATTGTGAAATTTACCATCTAAGGAGAAAGCAGAAAAAATATTCAACAAAGATCACACAATAAAATATATAATAATGAATAATTAAAAGCCCTTTTGTGAATATGTAATAAGAGCAATAAGACCAGTGGAGAAGGAGGGAGGCAGGGAAGAAGCTTTAACTTGTAACATTTTCCAAGTTATGTGATTTAAATACTTCCACATTGTCCAGTTTCAAGCTGCCACTGTGTGGTTACTGAACATGAAATTGAGAATAAATGTTCACAATTGAGTCTGGCAAACTAGAATGATTTGGCTCCAACACACCAGTGAATGATAGATAGGCTAAAATCGAGGACAAGTGCTATAGAGCAGAGGAGTGAAAGGGAAGATCAGGAAAACTTAAAGGAGATAATATTTAAGTTGAATCCTGAAGGGTGAGTGATGTTTCAGGGAGAGAAAATGACAGTGGAAAGGTGCTGAGAGGAGGGAGCAATTGAATTGCAGGATGGCAAGAGAGAATAGTCCATGTGAGAGTTAATGGCGGCCCATACTGGAATGCTGCCAATAGATCTTCAGAGAATTCAAGGCATATTCAAGTTAAACGGGAAGACCAACTATGTTTCAAAACATACTTGACCTTTAAGTTTCCTTCCAACTTCATAATGTTAGGAATACCAAAATTATTATCAAACTCAGGTAATCTAGATGCATGCATGTCTTTTGTGTGCTACCTTAGTTACACTTAAAATATTCCAAATCTGAGCATTTCATTAAAATATTACTTGGACACAAAAAGGCAAAATGAATGGCAGTTATTATCCAAATGTGCTCTTTTCCTGAACCACCTAAAGGAACAGTAGTTAAAACAGCAAAAGAAAAATGTTAAGGTTAATTGGTTAATTTGTTCATTTACAGCAACTTTGAAAGAAGTTAGTAATATATTGTCAGCAGCAGCAATAACAACATCAAAAAGAGACCAAAATATTAAATCTAAACAACTTGCTGAGGATTTCTCTCTCCCTGCCCTCTCTCTCCTTTTCCCTCCATCCCTCCCTCTCTCCCTCCCTCCCTCACTCCCTTTGCCTTCAGGCAGGTGTCAACAATTACCTTGTTCAAGAATTCAGGTGCTGATATTGTAATTCCTTAGGTTCTTCACCGATTTAGAATGTAGTCTTCTTGAGGATGTTAAATAAGGTTTTCTTTATCTAGTTTGGTGGCAGAAGACACAATTCTTGCAGAATGGACATATTTCTCTCCTTCTGTATTCATGTAATCTTCTTTCAGTGTTCTAATATCCATATTTGTCCCAGGCTTAGCTTCAG
Source organism: Physeter macrocephalus (assembly GCF_002837175.3). Lineage (NCBI taxonomy): Eukaryota > Metazoa > Chordata > Mammalia > Artiodactyla > Physeteridae > Physeter > Physeter macrocephalus. Next base: position 36,356,277 of record NC_041223.1, on the reverse strand, counting down.
GATAGTTCGGGAAGCAGATCTTCCATGAGGTATGATGCTTTGTTTGATGTTCTTACCATATCTATTTCATCAACACTATGCAGAAAGTGACAGGGAATTCTAGAGACATAGTAGCTGTTCATGCTGAGTTTCTTGAGCTCTCATCTCCAGAGTGATGAAAAGGAGGAGAGCTATTGGAAATTATTGTTCTCCTAAGCAACTCCAGGCTAAGATATGAGATTTTTAGTGCCACCATCTTGTTTCATTATTAGTGGCTGTATGCAAAAAGCAAATTCTCAACATTTGGAGAATTTGCTGAACTTAGATTAATATTACAAAATGCTTACAGAGGTACTTTTTTGGTGCTTCCTTTACAGCTTTTCCCACTCTATCTTCTATCATTACAGACTTATCTTCTGCTCTTTGTGGGAGTTGCTCCACCCTACTGGTAGCAAATAGGGTGGTTGTTTCAGGAGCGCACTCCATCTGGTGCTCTTGTTAGTAACCCAGGCTAAGTTTACTGCATTTACTTAACCCAGACTAAGTTTAGTCCACCGTTTTGCTGCTTGGTGCACTGACAATGATTGTAATATTCCTCCAAGAAAGCATGGCCCATCTGAAGTCCTGTGGCATTGTTTTCTAATGGATTGGATTAAAATTACCTCTGGGCAGCAGGGCCTCTGCTGTCACTTGTGGAGCTTGTTCTCTGCCCAAGGGCACTGGGCTGAGGATGACAATGGGGGCTGAATACAGTCTGTCCTCCTTTAGCCATGGCTCTAAGGAGGGTCTGCATCTGCCTGGAGGTAGGCCCTCTGCGGATCAGTGTGTGGTCTTGCAGACCAGAAGGTATCTTGGCTATCTCCCAGCTTGTTGGCAGAGGTCCTTAATTAGGGATCTCAAAAGAAGATTGATGAAGATACAGTGCAGTTGGTACAGCTGCCTCGTTGGAGACTACTTCAGTGAAGAGGTATCCCAGGAGAAATAACGCCGAGCTTTAATCAAGTGTAGAGGAAAGAGCTGAGACATCTTGTGAAGCCTGCTGCAGTACTGGCTTACTAGAAATGTGGTGTGGCCTTCATGGCTTAGACAAGGATTCTGGAGGCTTATGTAGTTCCAAAGGGGGCCCATTTGGAAGCTCACTATTGCCTTTAATTATTCCTCTACATTAGTCTCAAAAATTCTGCATGTTGAACCAGAAAGGAGGTGGAAGTGAGAACCCTTGGCTGTGTCAGCTGCTGCTGATTCAGACACATAACTTTTTTCCTTCTTTAGTTCCACATCCCTTAACTAAGTGAGAGGAGCACTTCTTCCAAAGTACCCCAGGCTGACAGAAGGAGATGAATGGCACTGCCCATTACTTTTTAATAATGTTCTAACTGCCAACAAGAATCTTAGTTAAAATAGCAAATCTATAAAGTTGTCCAAACTTGGGTTTGATGGGGACTTTGGTGGATTAATTCAAGTGAAAAAGAAGACAGTGATACTGATTATTCATAATATTATTTTGATCTGGATCAGATGCTTAGTTATTACCCCCATCAAAGTATTGACAGAGCCCTTTTGTTGTAGGGTGGTAAATTTGAGAAAATTCAGCTAAATTTTTATTTAATGATTTTAATTCCTATACTATAACTCAATTAATTCTTTCTTTTCCTCAACTATTCCTTAGCTGTTGAGCTATGATAGCAACAGAATATAGAATTCACATAAAATGTTATAGCATGAAATGAGAAAATCATAGGAAGACCCAAACTCAGAGTACTCTGAGGCACTAACTAGATTGAAATTGGAAACAGGCCTTGGTTTTATCCTTCATTTTGTGCCAAACTTAAATAGGGTAAACTATGTTATAAACATAAAAATCATACATGAATGATTAGTACTCAGATGGTTAAAACCAGAGTTTGTATGATTCAAAACTATACTATAAATAAAAGGAATCTTCATGTTATATGCAAGAACACTGTGATTGCTGGACCCTCATTTGTAGAGGTTATAAGGTCACAAGATATGTATCTTACCTCTAGTATTCTAGCTGCCATATGATATATTTGTGTGTTGGGAGGGTGGTGGGAGAGTATTATAAAAGAAGGCATGAAAAGTTCAATGTAAGTAGTTTTAACTTGAGTTTTCTGGAAGTTGCTGAAGAAAATTCAACTTGAATAAAAAATGTAAACCTCTGAAATTTAAGTTTGTTCATTGTTATTGCTTGAGGGTGTCCTTATTATATCTGGCTAAGCTTAAAGTAACTATGAGAAGAAAGGAAGTAGGAGTGTACTTTTGATCTTAATATAAGAAGGAAAAAAAAGAAGAAAAAAAATCTATGTTCCTAAACTGCCCATAATAGGCAAAATATCATTAGTGTTTTCTGTAAGATAATCTTACTAAGTTATTTGTCTGATTTTTCCTGATTGATTTTTAGCTGCTATTTCTTATTTTATATTTCATGTGATACCTCCGTTCTGACAGTAAATTACCCTAGAGCAGATTCCTCAAACCATACAGATATGAGTATGGCCACGATTAGTATGGCTATGTTACATAAGAACATACTACATCATGTCATGATGTAGCATTTACTATCTGATCTTTTGCTAAAAATATGTCCTTATGGACATCCATGATATATGATAATCACTATTAAGTATAGCATAAGAATTTATATTTTGACAAGTGTGGATTTTAAAAGGAACTTGTCAGTTCTGTAGCATGGAAAATTTTCAAGCCATATGTTAGGGATGAGATTTGATGTTAAGTTGAGGGACATTTTCATCCAGCAGAGCACCGCAAGTGATCTGTTATTCAAGGCTTGATTAAATAATGCTTTCATACATTAAACATTAAATGTGTTATGAAAGATGTAGAAATAAGTAAGATACTTTATCTACAGTCAAGGAGTTCACAATCTTGTGGGTGTGATGAGTGCTACAGTGTGATGAGTGCTACAGTGAAAATTGATGGTAGGGAGGATGATGATGATAATGAAAAGGAAGAGGAAGAGGGAAAGATAGAAAGAGAAGAAGATATAGCAGGCAATAATTATATAATAATTATATTATAATAATTATATTATAATATATATATTATATATATTATATATATATAATTATATACCAATCACTGAACTAAATACTTCACATGCATTAGTTAACTTTTTCCTTCTAATTCTCAGATGAGAGAGACTCTGTCTAATCATTTTCTTTTTAGAGTTGAGGAAACTAAGCTTCCAAAGATTAAATACATTGCTTAAGGTTATAAAATTGGCAATATGATTTCATAGTTTAGATTTAAATTCATGCTATATAATGCTCCTGTCTTTCTCAAGATATAGATTAAGAGAACAGAGACCATGGGGTTGGACCCCTTAAGCAGTTATGCCTAATTGTCAACAGATTTGGGTGGTCTAGTTTCTATTTTTAAATTCTCTCACTGTCTTACCTAATATGTGCTTGCTGGTCCATTACAAAATCTTTCCATACCCTTTACATAATAATGATTTTTAAAAATTTCATTCAGTATACATAGAGCATTGGAGAAAATTGAGTTAAAATTAGAAAAGAAAAAAAATTGATGCATATTTTTGGCAGTTGTCCTATTTGCTTCAGTTTGATAAGGTAAAAGTTGTTACTCGTGCATTGGCCCTTAACTGAAAGCCTTTATTCAGTTACTGTGCTCTCTAAATTTTCATAAGAGCTGTAGTTTTGGACCCACCATGTGCTAAAATTTATTAAGCAAAAAACATGGCTCTTGGTGTTGAAAGCTGTATTGGGACAGCCAAGCAGGTCCTTGTACGTCCTAGTCATGCCAATAAATCCAGCCAGAAAATTCTTTTTAATAGTTGCATGAGTAACTGGTATTTTAAGAAGACACCCACACAGAGGGGAGAGGTACAGGGAAAAAATCAGATTTTCAAGGGCTCAATAGGGGAATTTGCTTTTTCTGTTAAGTTCCACCTGCAGTCTAAGCAAGAAGGCTGGTGCCGAGTCTGCAATAGCACGGCGTGCTTCCTTTATGTATTGTGTGGGATCTGATAAATTTTTCAGGATCCAGTCCAGCTGTGCTCTCATCACATTGATTTAATGGCCCTTAAGAGAAACCATAAAAGTGCTTTCTGGTTAGTGGGGCCCAGCTGTTTCTCGTGGTATTGCATAAGACAGCAAGCTGAGTTAGCTATAGATTAATGATATTAAAAAGTCAACTTTTTCCATATCATTTTCTTTTCATTAAAAAAAGACTTAAGCAAATATGTGATTTGTTAAGTTAGCTTATTGAACTCAAAGGGAAAGGGCCCAAAGAGATGATCTGATTTGATCTGAAAAGTTAATCAAGGCCCCCAAATAAACACTGAATCATATTAACATATCTAGTATGTGTATGAATTTGTGTGTGTGTGTGTGTGTGTGTGTTCCCAAAGGGTGATGTGAACGCTGATGGCTGGAAGGAGGGCTCTGTTTTCATTACCAGGCAACAGTGCAAAAAGGCAACAAAATTATTTGAGGATTATCAGGCTCTCTGATGAGGTTAAGAGCACTGAAAGTCAGTATGAAATGAATAGCTGTGTAGATTTACAGTGTCATTCATGTCATTGGAACCTTTTGGTTTTCTGCAAGCAGAAGGGTGATTGCACTACCGGGCAATCTGTTAAGTATTAAGCCTGGGTATGAAACAGACTGTACTGAAAATGTTTCTGCTCCGAAGCAGACATGAGGCACTTAGAGCTTTTGCACTTCAGATACTTTCAGGCAACAGAGTACTCAGAAGTAGAGTAAAATGTTTTTTCATCCCTCTTTAAACAATAAGATATATGGGGTTTGGGAGAGCTAGAAAAGTATTCATTCTAAAATCATAAGTTTTAATATTTTACTAGATTACAGTTCCTAAATTCAGGGAGTATAGCATGGATTCACTAAAATTAGAAGTCATCATAGAAACAAATAGCTGGAGAATTGCAATTATTATTTGACTAATATTTGGTGGTCATCTGTGATCTCAGTAACCTCTTTTTAAATAAGGCCACATGGAAGAGATTCACTGCGATTGTAGGATTACAGAACATGAAAGACCCTGGAAGAAAAACTGTTGCAAATTTGAAATACCTGTAATTTAGATAGGAAAAAATTACCTTTACATTATCAGTTAAAAAAAAAGGTTTTGCTAGGCAAAAGAAAATATTTTCAGAAAGAATTCTTCAAACAATTTAGAAGTGTCCATTTAAATATAGAGTTTGATAAGATGCAAACTATTATATATAGAATGGATAAACAACAAGGTCCTACTGTATAGCATAGGGAACTATATTCAATATCCTGTATAAACCATAATGGAAAAGAATATATATATATTATATATGTCAAGCTCTATATTTTATATATATATCATATATATATATATAACTGAATCACTGTTTTACAGCAGACACTAACATAACATTGTAAAACAACTATACTTCAATAAAATAAATTAAAAAATAAATATAGAGCTTGATATATATTCCTATCTACCCATTAATGTGGTTCCCTGTAATAACACTTTAATAGTTTATTTCAAATTCCAATTAATTTTAAAACAACTAAAAGTTATATATTTCAAATGTAAGGATTTTTTGCTCCACAAATATAAACACCAAAGACAATTCTGTGTTTTTTAAAGGTTGTTCAGGGATTAAGTTAGTTGTTTCAAAACCTACCTGCTCTATGTCGATGGAATATCTAATTATAAAGAAATCTATGGAACTGTTCTCCAGATGGAGAGAAAGTAGCATATTTGTATAAAACTAGGTATGATTTAAGGTCATATATATCTATCAGTGATTTTCCTCTGGAGCAATTGAACAAGAGTTCTTAACAGTCACCTACACACAGAACTAGAGCAAGAGAGATGCTATTACTAGGGGTGTTTTAAGGTCAGTATTTCAGTAGCTGCTGTTTTTGATTAAGTATCATGTAGACCAATTCCTCTCTGCTGAATAACATTAGCTCGAAAAATCAAAGGCTTGGTGGCCTAAATAGACAACAATAACCAATATTTTAACTCTGCCAGATACTTCTGTGGGAAGCACTAAGCCATGTCAATATTTGCCATTGTTACAATTCCAGCCCATACTCTAAATGCAGAGTCGCGTTGCTTGGTCATGATGTGGGAGTGGTGAGAATGTGACATCCCTCTGTTCTATTAATTGCCAACAGTCAAGTTTTTCTTTTGCCACCAGGAGCAGTGCAGCTTGGGGTCTCTGTAGTTCTCTGTGGTTTGCATTTGGTCCTGAATTCAGAGCCCAGGATAAGAAAGTTGTTGGCAACCACCAGAATGCAGTCAGAAAATTGCCAGGCTGTTGTAATACAAGCTTCTATTTTACTTCAGAGTGAAAATTTAATGTTCCTTGAGAGTCTGTTACAGAGGAATTCATTATGGTTATCTTATGAATGATGGGTTCTGAAAAATAATGTTTGTGTTACATATTTTTGTGACTATTTCAGAAAATGCATTATAAGAGGCAAACAGCCAGCAGCACGGATCATGCTTAAGACTAAGTTAAAAGTAAAACTGGTTCAGCACAAACTGAGTTTTTGTTTGTTTCTTTAGGTCAAAGGTAAAAGGCTGCATAGTGTAGAGCATTCACTTTTGGGAAGGGTGCCTGGTCAGGCACCATTCTATAAGGGTTTTTCCTTTCTTTTGCCCACTTTGGGCAAAATGGGATCATTTTGAAATTTTTCTAATGAGTATTTTGCTTTATGTGCTGATTTTAAAAACCTGGAATAATAAAGAAAAATCAAAAGAAGGAAGAAAAGTGTCAATTTGACCACACACATGCAAGTATTGTTACCATGTTGACGTCTCCTTCCAATAAAGTCCTTTTGTATATAGGCTTTAAAAACATGATCATGATGATATCAGATCAATACAAAAACATATGATCATTATTAGTATCAGATTAATTTTTCATTTAGGACTAAGTTGCAAGCATTTTTCATGTGTAAAAGAGACGTTTCCAGATTCTAACATTAATACCCAAGTATTAATAGCCCAGAATCTCACATATTTCAATTAGCAGGAAATCTATGAGCAGGCTCCGTTCCCCAGGTAGTTCTGGGTTCCAGGAGGAATGCTCATATGTTCTCACATGCATCCTGGTTGTCGACTGTCACATTAATGCTCTATCCACTCTAGGCTGCTACCCAACTTTTGCTTTCTCTTATCACCTTATACTCAGCATTTCCAGCCTGCATTAATTCTGTCCTAACTGCCACACCTCAAGAATGAACACATGCTAAATTTCTCAAATAAGAAATACCAGGCAATTAACAGGTAACAAAAGTTGTCAGAATTTAAGTGTTACCAGAAAATGCAATGTAAGAGGAAAGAAAAACCTACAATATTTAAAAGGCTACTTAATATTTTATTGAGGAAAAGAATCCAGAATTTCTTAATTATATGCTGTTGTTGAACATTTAGGTTGTTTTCAATTATTTTGCTTTTAAAAATAATTCTGTTTGTGTGGTGTAAAACTTTTATAATTCTATTTTACATATCATCTCTGTGCAGAAAATATTCTTAGCTCTTGAGATCTATCAGAACATTTTGTGGGAATGAAGTCCTAGAGGAAGAATTTCTAGTTTCACTTACTTTAATTGTTAGCAATACTTTGTGTATTGCGTCAATTTGTGTAAATTTGATAAATTTACACTTGTGTCAATTTGATAAATTATATTTTTCTAGGAACTTGATCCCTTTATACGTTTTAAAATTTACTGCCATAATCTGTTTGTAGTATTCTACTACCTGTTTCTTACCTGTAGTTATTATTTCTCACTTTTTATGTTCAATATTGTGTGTGTATGTAACTTTTTAAATTCTAAATCAGTTTTCCCAGAGTTTTATTAATTTTTCTATGAAAATTGTGGTGTTATTTTTATATTTTATTAATTTCTTCTCTTATCTTCATTATTTCCTTCTACTACTTTAATTTTTTTTCAATTTTAAACTTCCATATTTAAATTCTTAGCTAATTTTCAGCCCCCATCCTTTTCTAAAAGAAGCAAGGCCATACACTTGTCCTGAGCACTGCTTTAGCTGCACCCAAATGTTTTCATTTGTAGTGTTTTTTTAAACATTTTATTTATTAAATAAAATATTATGTAACTCCAAATATTTTTAATTTTTTACTGAAATGCAGATGTGCTAGCTGTAGCTACAGCAGCTATCTTATAACCAAAAGAATAGTAGAGACATGGTTAGCCTTAGAACAGTACTTAGTAGCTGCCTACCTCTTGTTTTCTTGTTATGTGAGAAAAATAATCTATTTTAAGTCACTGTACATGGGTTTTAAATGGAGCCAAATACAACAAAAGTGATATGTTTCTTTCCCTCCTATCCTAATTTCTATTAGGTGGTAACCTCACCTACTTTTCTCCCTCTATTGTTTTTGAAACTGTACATTTATTTTTGATTCTTCACTTGTTATTCTTAAAGTTTTAGGAAACAATTGGTTTAAATATAGGTTAAAAATATTGCTATCTCCACATTTCTATGTATATAATAAACTTGGGATGTTTTAGTGTCTGTTACCCTCATTATTCTTTCTCATCTCCCAAATATGTGATTTTTTTTTTAAACAATTGGCTTTTTGGTTTTTTTTGGCTGCATTGGGTCTTCGTTGCTGTGTGTGGGCTTTCTCTAGTTGTGGCAAGTGGGGGCTACTCTTCATTGTGGTACGTGGCCTTCTAGCAGTGGCATTGGTGGTTCAGTGGTAGAATTCTCACCTGCCATCTTATTTTTAATCTATCTATAATGACTGTTATTGTTGCATTTATTGGTCAAATCACGGTTAGATTTGCCAATATTTTTACAAATGTTTTTTTGTAATCTTTCTTCTGGTTTTAATTTCTTCTTACTAGAATTCATCCTACAGTACAGCAAGGTCTGCAAAATTTAATTTTCTTTTAGCCTTTGTTTTCCTGATAATATATCGATTTAAGCTTCACATTTGAATGAGTTTAGCTTTATGTAGAGTTCTAAGTTAATACTTATATTTCCTCAGCACTTTAAAGATGTTATTGCATTGTCTCTGGCTTCCATTGTGGTTCTCAGCAGTCTGCTCTCATCTAAGTGTTCCTTTGTGTGCCTTTTCTCTCTGACTGCTTTTATGATATCCTCTTTGTCTTTGATTTTCATTCTTCTGTTTCTTGTCCTGGCCATGTTTGCAGCAACACTCTGACGAACTCAGTACCTCAGGCTTCTGGTTCCAACAATGGCAGCGTCTGCTGTCTAGAAGCCTCAGGAGCCAATCTCTAGCAGTAAGAGTAGCAGGCAACAATTGTAGCATGGATTTGGCAGCACCAACAGTAGGAATGTGGGCTCCCAGATATTTCAGTGTCCTTAGGAATATGAGCTGTTGGATTCTTGCAATATGGTTGTATCTTAGTGGTATCAGCAGAAACAGAAACGGAAGCACCTAGATAACACTACCTTCCCTTTTGCTCCTCTAGCTTCCAAACACATTGTAAACAATTTTCTATATTATATACTTCTGTTTGAAATAGTTTTGTTTCTGTTTTCCCAAATAGATACTAATTAATACACTCTAGATGAGAACACAGTAGATTATATTAATGTGGGAAGATTATACATCCCTGTCCCATTGAAATCAGTATTAGCTATGTGACTTTCTTCAGCCAGTGAAATGGGAGCAGAAGTGACATGTGCAATAGCTTAGTGGAAACTTTGAGTCATTATATGCTTTTACACTATTTTCTTTTCCCTTTGTGACAAGACCAACAATGGCCCATGGAAGAAATGCCCAACAATTTAGATTTTGGAGTGCACACATGAACCTGAGGCACAGTAAACCCATAATGGACATGTTACATGAGCAAGAAATGTACCTTTGTTGTTGTAAGATACTAAGTTTTTTTAGTCATTTGTTACTGCAGTATAATTTAGCTTAAGATGACTGATACAGTTTGGGTTTATTTTTATTTATTATGTTGAGAATCATTTTATTTATTAATCGTTTATTTATTCTGAGGGATTGTGTTGAAATTTTGAAAAATTCTGTCACTAACTCTTTGGATATTGCCTTCCTCTACTCTCAAGCCTCTCTTTCTAGAACTGAAATTTAAAATTTGTTGACTTTTCAGTAATGTGTTAATTTCCACATATTTGTGAATTTTCTAATTTGTCTTCTACTGTTGATTTCTAGTTTTATTCCACTGTGCTTGGAAAAGATATTTGGTATAATATCAATCTTTAATTTGTTAAGACTTCTTTTGTGACTTAATATGTGATCTATCCTGGAAAATATTCCATGTGTGCTTGAGAAGAATGTTTATTCTGTTTGTGGAATGTTCTATATATGTCTATTAGGTACATTTGATATATAGTGTTGTTCAAGTTCTCTGATTCCTTATTGATTTTCTGCCTTTATGTCCTATCCACTATTGAAAGTGGAGTATTAAAAAGTTGCTACTGCTATTGTATTGCTGTTTATTTCTCCCTTTAGTTCTGTAAATGTTTGCTTTCTATTTTAGGTGCTCTGATGTAGGGTGCATATTTATGTATAATTGTTACATCTTTCTGATGAATTGATCAGTTTATCACTATATAATGTCCTACTGTGTCCCTAGTCACAGTTTTTCACTTAAATCATTTTTTTTTGATATAAGTATAGCCAGCCCTGCTCTTTATTAGTTACCATTTTCATGGAATATCCTTTTCTATCCCTTCAATTTCAGCCTTTTTGTGTCTTTAAATCTAAAGTGAATCCCTTGTAGACAGGATATGTTGAGTTTTGTCCTTTTGTCCATCCAGCCACTCTATGTTTTTTGATTTTAAGGAAAGTTTAATCTATTTGTGTTTAAAGTAATTATTGATAGAAGAGCGCTTACTTTTGCCATCTTGTTAAATTTTTTCTGTCTGTCTTATAGTTCTTTTATTCCCCTTTTCTTTCCTCTCTATTTTTTCATTTATTCATTGATTTTTTTTTTGTAATGATATGCTTTGATTACTTTCCCTTTTTCTTTTGTGTATCTTCTAAAGGTATTTTCCTTGTGGTTACCATGGGATTTACATAAAACATGTTATAGCTATAACAGCCCATTTTAAGCAGATAACTATTTAACTTGCATACAAAAACTCTTGACTTTTATACCCCCTCACACACTTTATGTTATTAATATCACAATTTACATCTTTTATATTCATTAACAAATATTTGTAGTTATATTAATCTTTTGGTTTAATTTTTACACTAAAAATAAATTGATTTACATACCACCATTACAGGATTACAGTATTCTTTGTCTATATATTTACTTTTATATGTGTTTTATACTTTCATTTTTTTCATATTCCTCATTAGTGTCCTTTAATTTCAACATGGAGAACTACCTTTAGCATTTCTTGAAAGGCAAGTCTAGTGGTCTAGTGGTGATGAACTTCCTCAGATTTGTTTGTCTGGAAAAGTATTTATCTCTCCATTTTTGAAGGACAGTTTTGTTGGATATAATATTCTTGGTTGGAAGTTTTTTTTTTTTTTGGCTTTCAGCACTTTGAATATATCATCCCATTTTCTTCTGTGAAGTTTCTTCTGTAAAATCCACTGAAGATCTCATGGGGGTTCCCTTGTGTGTGAAGAGTCACCTTTTTCTTGCTGCTTTCAAGATTCTCTCTTTGCCTTTGCCTTTTGACAATTTGATTGTGTCCTAATGTCAGTTTCTTTGAGTTCATCCTATTTGAGAAGTTTTAGCCATTATTTATTTAAATAATCTTTCTGTCCAATTTTCTCTCTCTCTCTCTCTCTCTCTCTCCCTCTTCTCCTTCTGGGACTCCCATAATGAGGTCATTATTTTACTTGATGGCTTCCATAAGTTCCATAGGCTTTCTTCACTCTTTCATTCTTTTTTCTTTTTGTTCTCTGTCTGAATAATTTCAAATGAACTGTATTTAAGGTAGCTGATTTTTTTTCTTCTGCTTAAACTAACCTACTGTTGAAATTATTTTACAGAATTTTACAGTTCAGTTATTGCATTCTTTAGTTCCAGAATGTCTGTTTGGTTCTGCTGATATTCTCATTTTGTTCATATTCTCATTTCCTGATTTCATTTAGTTGTCTATGTTCTCTTATATCTCACTGAGCTTCTTTAAGACAATTATTTTGAATTCTCTGTTTGGTCATTCATAGATTCCCATTGCTTTAGAGTCAATTAGTGAAGATTTATTTTGTTATTTTGCTTTGTTATTATGTTTTTTGGTTGTATAATATTTCCCAGATTCTTCATGTTCCTTGTAACTTTGCATTGGAGTCTGCACATATAAGGAAACAGCCACCTTTCCCTCATTTTTAAGGGCTGGCTTCGATAGATAAAGACCTTCACCACTCAGCCTAGCTAGACATTCTGGGAGCCTCTCAAACCTTATCTATGGATGCTCACACTTCACTCCTTTCCTTCAGTCACAGGGGAAATATTTAGAGTTGTGCATCTTCTTGCAATTTCACAGAGCTCTGCTGGCAGGAGTAAGCTGTCCTCCCCTTTTCTTTGCTCTTAGCTCCTCCAGACATCTGGACTTGCCAGTTCTGTCAGTGCTCTGTGTGAAGTAAGACAGAAACTGGTCCTTAGCCAGTTAACTAAAAAGCCTAGGATACTGAATGCACATTTCATTCTCTTTTTCCCTCCAGGGCAAAACTGTGGGCCAAATTGATCTCTCTTGGTATGAGCTGTACAGGCTTGTGAGAGAGGTTGGCACAGGTAAAGTGAAATTGCTTTTTTTACCCATTTCAATTCAGCTGTTCTTGGTTTTGTACTCATCTGGGGAACAGCAACTTCTTAACTGGAATCTGTGTCTCACATAAAGGTATTTGATCCATATACTGTTGTTAAATCAGTGTTTCTGTGAGGTATATAGACTGGGACATCCTATTCTGCCATTTTGTCGATGTCACCTCTCACATTCCTCTTGGTGAGACACCTTCTAACCCTGTGAATTTGGTCTTTATCCAGGCATTTTTACCTGGAATCAGTAATTTTTCAAAATAAACATTGGCTCAATTATCTAGTTTTATTTAGTTGCTCTACTTTGGTAGAAGTTACTCGCATGTTAAAACCATATTTTAAGCAGTCCCTCAAAATGTTAAATATACAGTTTTATCATTTAACTTATTAACTTTTAAATACTGGCTGAGTACATTGTTGGTATTATGGTAGAAGATTAAATATGATTTATTATTTAAAGAATGCAATTTTAAGAAATTTCATAAATATCAGAACTGTTCACTAATTGATTTAAATAAGTGGTTCTCAAACTCGAGGACTCATGAGTGCTAAGAATGTAGTTATATTTCCCTGAAGAATCCACAGACCCCAGTTTGAGGAACACTGGGCTTATTTGTTCATTTCCATTAAAGTCTTCTCATTAAAATATTTCATAAAATGTTATACATCTGGACTTGGCTAAATTTTCCTATTTTAGCACTTTAAGACAGCTATTGTTAGGGATAATTATGTTTTTGTTCAACTTAATGGTAATTGTATGCAAATTTTAGAATTTGCCACAGGCTTACTATTTGCGGTAAACTTGTGGGAATAGTTATTTTTCCTTTTTTTTTTTTTTTTGTGGAAAACTGTCAGTATCAGGAATCACTGTCTGCCTCAAAATTGCAGCTGTGGTTGTCTTCTCAGATTACTAGCAAATTAAAACAGAGTTTGTAGCAAACTTGAAAATTATTATACAGCAAAGACTTGTTACTAAGAAACACAGTTAATGAATAAAGACGGGGAAAAAGAGTAAAGACAAACAAAAAAAAAGAAGAATGATCAGGAAATTTTTAAATTAAGTAACTAGTCTTATCCTTTAAAAACAGAAGAAAAAAAATGCTATCTTTGAAGGTTCTTTTCAAGGATGGAATTTTGTTCACTCTCTCCTCTTCTTTTTAAAAATTTAATCTCTTTGTAGATAATTGTTTATTTCTACATATGGATGAAGTTTGAAGAAAAATTTTAAGCCAAATACAAGTGTATATATAATATGTCTCTGATATATCAGTTTACAATGAACAGACATTAATAGCTCATAAAATTGAAATGCAGTCTAAAGTACTATTCTAATATACTGTAATAGAAGCCATCACTCTACTTCAACTGAGATGATACATAGGAAAATAAATCAATATAGTTGAATAGTAGCAAATTTTATAATATTGATTCTCACAACATTCTCAGATATGAATGTGTATGTGTTCTTATCAAGAGCTGGATTTCATTTTGTGAAATTTATTAAAGGTTTGAATGATATCTACTGTCTTTCTTTGTATTCCTTTTTTATATATGGACAATTAACTACTCTAGAAAACTGATTTTAATACTTATAAAAATTTTAAATGTGGGGTGAAGAGTCTATGACATGCTACAAAGCTTTCTAAAATAAAATTAAAGACAAAATAAAAGCATGTTAATATTCTGAGATTATTCATCATTAAATTAAAGTAGTTTTCATTTTATGTTCAGATTTAACAGTTAATTTAATTATTTAAAGAAGCTACTTTTGCTAGTGCTCATCAAAAAATAAGCATTTCTCTCTTCAGTATTGCATGCTGAGTCTTCTCAATCTTTGTCCCTTGACCATGCTCTCTCAGGATTTGGCTTGGTTAATTTTAATCAGTCTCCTTCCCACTGTCAATACTTCCAACACAAACATTTTCCTCATCATGTCAAACTGACTTTTTTTTTTTTTTCTGCTTTCCCAAACTGTGACTCCAGGCTTTTATTTTTCTTATTTTTTTTTAATTGGAGTAAAATTGCTTAATAATGTTGTGTTAGTTTCTGCTGTACAATGAAGTGAATCGGCTATATGTATACCTATATCCCCTCCCTCTTTGACCTCCCTCCCACCCCACACCCCATCCTGCCCATCTAGGTCATCACAGAGCACTGAGCTGAACTCCCTGTGTATACAGCAGGTTCCCGCTAGCTATCTAGTTTACACATGGTAGTATTTTTATGTCAAACCTAATCTCTCAATTTGTCCCAACCTCTCCTTCCCCCACTGTGTCCACATGTCCATTCTCTATGTCTACATCTCTATTCCTGCCCTACAAATAGGTTCATCTGTACCATTCTTCTAGATTTCACATATATGCATTAATATACGATATTTGTTTTTCTATTTCTGACTTACTTCACTCCGTATGACAGACCCTAGGTCCATCCATGTCTCTACAAATGACCCAATTTCATTCCTTTTTATGGCTGAGTAATATTCCATTGTATATATGTATCACTTCTTCTTTATCCTATTATCTATCATTGGACAGTTAGGTTGTTTCCATGTCCTGGCTATTGTAAATAGTGCTGCAATGAATATTGTGGTACATGTGTCCTTATGAATTATGGTTTTCTCAGGGTATATGCCCAGTGGTGGGATTCCTGGGTCATATGGTAGTTCTATGTTTAGTTTTTTAAGGAACCTCCATACTGTTCTCCATAATGGTGGTTTCAATTTACATTCCCACCAACAGTGCAGAAGGGTTCCGTTTTCTCCACACCCTCTCCAGCATTTATTGTTTGTAGATTTTTTGATGATGGCATTCTGACCAGTGTGAGGTGATACCTCATTGTAGTTTTGATTTACATTTCTCTAATAATTAGTGATGTTGAGCATCTTTTCATGTGCCTCTGGGCCATCTGTATGTCTTCTTTGGTGAAATGTCTATATAGGTCTTCTACCCATTTTTTAATTGGGGTGTTTGTTTTTTTGATATTGAGCTCCATGAGCTGTTTGTATATTTTGGAGATTAATCCTTTGTCTGTTGCTTCATTTGAAAATATTTTCTCCCATTCTGAGGGTTGTCTTTTTGTCTTGTTTATGGTTTCCTTTGCTGTGCAAAAGCTTTGAAGTTTCATTGGGTCCCATTTGTTTATTTTTATTTTTATTTCCATTACTCTAGGAGGTGCGTCAAAAAAGATCTTGCTGTGGTTTATGTCAAAAAGTGTTCTCCCCATGTTTTCCTCTAAGAGTTTTATAGTGTTCAATCTTATATTTAGGTCTTTAATCCATTTTTAGTTTATTTTTATGTATGGTGTTAGGGAGTGTTCTAATTTCCTTCTTTTACATGTAACTTCCAGTTTTCCCAGCACCACTTACAGAAGAGACGGTCTTTTCTCCATTGTATGTTCTTACCTCCTTTGTCATAAATTAGGTGACCATATGTGCATGGGTTTATCTCTGGGCTTTCTATCCTGTTCCATTGATCTATATTTCTGCTTTTGTGCCAGTACCATACTGTCTTGTTTACTGTAGCTTTGTAGTATAGTTTGAAGTTGGGGAGCCTGTTATCTCCAGCTCCATTTTTCTTTCTCAAGATTGCTTTGGCTATTCGGGGTCTTTTGTGTTTCCATATAAATTGTGAAATTTTTTGTTCTAATTATGTGAAGAATGCCATTGGTAGTTTGATAGGGATTGCACTGAATCAGTAGATTGCTTAAGTAGTATAGTCATTGTCACAATATTGATTCTTCCAATCCAAGAACATGGTATATTTCTCCATCTGTTTATGTCATCTTTGATTTCCTTCATCAGTGATTTATAGTTTACTGAGTGCAAGTCTTTTGCCTCCTTAGGTAGGTTTATTCCTAAGTATTTTATTCCTTTTGTTGTGATAGTAAATGGGATTGTTTCCTTAATTTCTCTTTCTGATTTTTCATTGTTAGTGTATGGTAATGCCAGAGATTTCTGTGCATTACTTTTGTATCCTGCAACCTTACCAAATTCACTGATTAGTTCTAGTAGTTTTCTGGTGGCATCTTTAGGATTTTCTATGTATAGTGTCATGTCATCTGCAAACATTGACATTTTTACCTCTTCTTTTCCATTTTGTATTCCTTTTATTTCTTTTTCTTCTCTGATTATCATGGCTAGAACTTCCAAAACTATGTTGAATAAGAGTGGTGAGAGTGGCCATCCTTGTCTTGTTCCTGATCTTAGTGGAAATGCTTTCAGTTTTTCACCATTGCGTATGATGTTTGCTGTGGGTTTGTCACATATGGCCTTTATTATGTCGAGGCAGGTTCCCTCTACTCCCATTTTCTGGAGAGTTTTTATCATGAATTGGTGTTGAATTTTGTCAAAAGCTTTTTCTGCATCTATTGAGATGATCATATGGTTTTTATTCCTTAATTTGTTAATATGTTGTATCACATTGATTGATTTGTGTATATTGAAGAATCCTTGCATTCCAGAGATAAATCCCACTTGATCATGGTATATGATCCTTTTGATGTATTGTTGGATTCTGTTTGCTACTATATTGTTGAGGATTTTTGCATCTGTGTTCATCAGTGATATTGGTCTGTAATTTTCTTTTTTTGTTATATCTCTGTCTGGTTTTGGTTTCAGGGTGATGGTAGCTTCATAGAACGAATTTGGGAGTGTTCCTCCTGCAAGTTTTTGGAAGAGTTTGAGGAGGATGGGTGTTAGCTCTTCTCTAAATGTTTGATAGAATTCACCTGTGAAACCATCTGGTTCTGGACTTTTGTTTGTTGGAAGACTTTAAATTACAGTTTTACTTGTGATAAGTCTGTTTATATTTTCTAATTCTTCCTGGTTCAGTCTTGGAAAATTGTACCTCTCCAGGAATTTTCCATTTCTTAGTTGTTGTCCATTTTATTGGTATATAGTTGTTTGTAGTAGTCTCTTATAATCCTTTGTATTTCTGCGGTGTCAGTTGTGATTTCTCCTTTTTCATTTCTAATTTTATTGATTTGCA